>NC_055995.1:2306727-2619415 GCF_018446385.1 Zingiber officinale | reverse complement strand
TAGTTCCAATAAAAAAAATATTTAAAAAAAAAGTGGAATGGTCAGAGTTGAATTGTATTTATTTTTTCTTTCGGATTCAACTGAAACTACTAGCTAATAGTAGGACAATTATTTGAATGATTTTTTTTTTTAAAAAAAAAGTACTTAGCAAACAACAAAGGCTGGATGCCTCAAAAAAAAAATAGAATGAACTAGAACATTGTTCTGAACAAGATGATAATTCTCGGGAAGGAGTTACAGAGGTTTCTTGCATAAGGTACTTGTACAACTTAATTTATCATAGAATGCTTAAAACCAAGATGATTGTTAAATAGATGTCCAAGGTTACAACTCAATCTTATATGTGAATACCAAGGAATACAGAAAGCAAGCTATTTGGGTGGAGATCCATGAGGAAAAGGTGGCTGTCGTGGAAGCGGATTTCCAGTGTTCCCTCCTAATGGCATACCCGAAACCCGAATATCCATCATCCCAGGCTGCAAGGAAGATCAATAAACACTTGTAATCTGCATGAAGTTTATTTACATGGCATACAAGTACAAATGTAGAGTATAGTTAGACGGTCAACCTGGAATCCTGGAATCGGAGCCATCTGCCCACCTTGTTGCAGGCTGAACCCACCTAGCGGGAAGTTCTGTAGCCCGCTTGTTGATGCGCCGTGAACAGTTTGCAAAGCATTGGCAAAGGCTCCTACGGGAGGGGCATTGTTGGCGGAAACAGAACCTGTGTTCATCGGATTAATTCCCATCATATGTCCTTGTGGCAGCTGAGGAGTCAGTCCTTGCATCATCTGAAAGAGAAAAGATTTAGACTAATTCAAGAGTATCATAATAACAGAACCAACAACAATCATTTAAGGTATTTTCACATGGATCTTAAATCACTTAAAGTTACAGACAAACTAATTGTTTTGATAACTTTTTCTATGGATGACATGTAAAGAGCACCAGAACTAGAATGAACAATCAATGCCAAAATCATGACCAAAATGTTCATACGTTCAAATCACACCTACAAAGGATCATCCTTTGTGCAAATCTAGTTTGTATATTTCAGAGTACATGAAATAAACAGAAATCTAATATCTGGATTATTTTATGCAATGAATGTACCCTGCAAAGATTAAAAGAAATCAGAAAACACTTCTATTATACACAAGGTGCAAAACCAGATAAGCTGAGCACAGACATCTGCTGAACTTGCAAACAAAACGTCTGATTAAGATGCATCAATAAGCAAGGAATCTGGTCCATGACCTTCTGAGTTACAAGAATGTAGTGACACAGAATTAAATTTTTTTAATACAAATTAAATTATGAAGAACCAGATTCTACATCATTAGCTATTGCCACGTGGGGAATCCTAAGTCCTAGTCTGCACAGACAACCAGAGGTTAAGTAGTTTGCTTCCATGTCACAGATTCTTAATTATCGGAAGATTGATATAGTAAGTCTTAAGCCACCCCATAAGCACATGGTAAGCACTAAGTTCTTATACCAGTAGACTTTTTCTAGGAAGGCTTAACAGGGCTGCGGGTAGTTTGCCACCCTCCAGAAACAAATATTCAATCATGGTAGCCAATCCCCATGTAAGTACACTTAAAAGGCTAATTATCCAAATAAAAAAAATATAAATTTGTATATTTTTTTTCAATCGCAAATGCTACTGATTAACAGAGTTCAGATCATTACCATATGATTTGGGAAAGGTGGCATAGATGGAACCATCGAGGAAGGCATGGACATGGATCCTGGAATTGAGCCAGATATACCAAGAGAATTAAGAGGAGGTGGTCGTGGAGGAGGTAGATGAGGAAGTTGTGGTACATGTGATGGAGGCTGCAATTGAGGCAAGTTTGTAGACGGCATTTGCTGTGAAAATGGTTGATGCTGCTGGTGAAGAGGGGGAGTTTGCTGGTAAATTGGTTGCTGCCCAGATGCTAAAAGAGATGGATGAGGGCCAGGTGGAAGAGGAGGTGCCCCAGGAAGCATGCTACCAGGAAAAGACTGCCTCTGATCCCCTTGATCAGATCCATCAATTGATGGGACAGATAAAGGCATGGCAGCCCCAATACCAGGGATAGTTCCTTCATTTCTTGATAACCCAACGGCAAATGGTCCAGGAGTTGAGGGAGGTTCTGATGCCAGGAAACCACCAACTGCCCGGCCAGATATCATGGAGTTCTGATCACCATAACCTGGAAAATCAACCAAACAATAAAGTCCAAATAACATGAAGTGACGACAAATAAATTAAATTTTTAAAACAAAATGTTGAGAGAAATCTTGACAAAATAACTTGAAGACTGTAATGCCAACCAGCAGTTGGACCGTGGCTGTATTTATCTCGACTAAGATCTCCAGGCCTATTTCTGCACCAAAATTTGGTCGTATGGTCATTGCTCCCACTGCAGCCATTAGAGTAGAAATTAGTGAAAGACTGACAAAGCCTACTTAAACTATATAATTCACCCATTCAAATGCGCATAAATGAAACAACACTAAGGTTTAAAATCTCGACGCATGTCGAGATTTCAATCCCAGACTGGAATGATAACAGTTTTAGTATCATGTCGTGCCGATACAGTTTCGGGATTTTTTATTTATATATAGTACAACAACAACAACCAAGCCTTTTCCCACTAGGTGGGGTCGGCTGTATGAATCATTTTACGCCATTGAGCTCTATCTCCTATTATATCATCATCTATATTTAAATAAATTTTATCTTGTTTTATTGTTGCTAACCAAGTCTTTTTTGGTCTTCCTCTTCCTCGTTTAATATGCATGTTTATCATAGTTTCACATCGCCTAACTGGAGCATTTATTGGTCGTCTAAGTACATGGCCGTACCATCTTAAACGTGTCTCTCGGAGTTTTTCCTCAATAGATACAACTCCGACTTTCTCTCTAATGCTCTCATTTCTTTTTTTGTTCATACGAGTCACACATCCACCTTAACATCCTCATCTCTGCAACTCTCATCTTCTACTCATGTGCTCGAGTCATAGCCCAACATTCAACTCCATATAACATAGCAGGTCTAACTGCAGTTTTATAGAACTTACCTTTAAATTTAAGAGGTACTTTACGGTCACATAAAACACTCGACGCTCCCCTCCATTTCACCCATCCTACTTGTATTCTATGTAAGACATCTCTCTCAATCCCTCCATCGTTTGCAAAAATGATCCTAAATATTTAAATCTCTCGATTCCGGGCAACTCGTCCTCTCCTATCTTAACAATTGTTTCATTACTTCTAATATTGGTTTTATATAATTTAAAAATTAGTTGTATATTGATTTTATATAAGTCCTCAATTATTAAACTTAATATTGTTAGAAAATACAATTAAATATAATTTTCTTTAAAGAAAATTGATCTATCAATAATTCAAATTAAAATTGATACATCGTAATTATATAAATTAATTATTTATTCATTTAATTAATTATTAATTTAAATAAAATATATTTAAAATAGTAAGAAAAATCAGAATATCAATTAAACAGTAAAAAATACAAAATAATAAAAAAATTATCAGAATATAAATATGATTTATTAGAATTTTTAAATAAAATTTGAAAGAGTAAAAAAAGAATTTTCATAATAACAATTAATAAATTTTATTTATTTTAAATATATTTTTTATTGGGATAATTTAATTAGGATTTATGAAAGCATATTTGAAATATCACTGAGAATTGTTTGAATTAATTAAATATTTTTTTTTGGAACATTAACAACATTGCATTAGCGTGCCCGGTCCGTGAGGTGGCGCCAGAAGCATCCGCGTTGCTTTGGCAGCACTGGAAGCATCGCGAGACGCCTCTGCCAGCACTGGAAGCGTCACAGGAAACCTCCACCGGCGCCAGAAGTGTCGAGGGACGCTTCCGATGGCGCAGACACGTTCCACAATCGTCGATCGCGTGCAATTCAGTGACACGAAATTTATTTGCGTGCGGTACCGGTTTGGCTCCCGCACCAGAACAGTAAATTCTGACAGTTTCAGGCGGCACGACACGACATTGCAAACTCTGAACAGCAAAAGGAAAAGGAATGAGACTTTCTCAAACTGTTTACTATAAATTACGAGGCCAATTGAATTTGAGTGGAATAAATAATGAGACTAATATGAGTCTGTTGTAATACTCATCAGTCAAGCACCAAACATACAAGAAAATTGTCCTCACCTGTTCAGCTAGTTGTAGGTATTATGTGGATTCAAATTTATGCTAATCAGGATTAACAAAATTGATGTATGCAAAAAATAAGACGTAGGTTCCAACATGTCAGGTAGAAGAAATGTCAACAAAAGGAAACTATGATTTTTGTCATTTTAGGAGAGTAAAGTTTGACATCGACTATGAGATATGAGGTGTTGTAGGAAAAAAAACAATAACTAATCTTTCCAAAGTCCTACAATTAAGGATGGATTGGGAATGCTTTCCCAAAGCCCTTTGCAATGTCGAAGTACTTTGGGAATGAATTATAGTATTTGTTAAATTTATGCCTAAAGTTATTTTTTCCAAAACAACCAAAATCACTTCCTTATTGTTGGTGGAAATGTACATTCCAAAACTTAGTGCAAGAACTAGATAAAATTAGTAAAATACTATCACTAAATATTATATTTATCAATATCAAATATTATAGTCCGATAACACATTTACTTAATATTCAAAATAATGTTTAACATTTTAATATTTGTACTCATATTTTATCAACACAAAATAAAATTTCAAAAAATAAATTATTACCTATATGTTTGCATAAATTATATTAATATCTACAAATTATAAAAGATTCTTTTTGAATACTATTTAATAAATTATCTACAATACTAATCAAAATATTTATTATTAAAACGATAAAAAAATATTGAAATAATATTTTAAATAGTTAAAATAAATGCAATGACCTAAGAGTCAATAGCACATAAACCATAAGATAAGACCAAAAACCACTGGGATGATAGTTTGGATTTGTATGCGTCACAGGAATAAAATGAAGTCATATGGACATAGAAAACATGATTTAATAAATGATTGCGGTCACTGATAAAGAGATGCAGTATCAAGCATAATATCTTATTGCCTTGTACGTAGAGAGCACAAAATTAGGAATTATGTATGAAGAAACTAGAATGATAGGAAACTGGAACATCTATGTGATACAGGAAAAACACTACTAGAGTATACATTTAAACACATTAACAAACTTTCGCTCAAGAGTATAAACATTTAAACAAACCTGCAAAGTAGATATCCAATTGGATGCCAAGCAAGATCCCAGACACTGTTATCATGGGCACCAGGAATTTCAACCTGGGGAGTTTCATGCCTGTGTAGCAGAGCAATTGTAGCTGTCAAGATTTAGAGCAAGAAAGCACACTTCAATTATGCATGATTTGAAGCCGTGGTCCAACACTGTTGCAATAACAATCTAGGCTCAAGTGGTCATCTACCAAGACGTACCCACCCAATGTGATGCAGACAACAAAAGAGAATATTCAAGACCATATATCACCAAACACGAAGAGTGTGTATTGAACTAGATAGCATACCAATAGAAAAACAAAAATTTACCTATATGTAATGAACCAAATGTATTCCAATTGACTAATCCATTGTTGAATCAATACTAAAACCATAAATGTATCCTATGTAAGTTAACATACACACCTACATAACATGGTAAATGTGTTATTACAACTTATTAGAATATAACAACAAGCCCCATGCCTGACTATTTAAAATCAGCTACATGGGACCATAAAGTTGTTGCTTTGTGACCTAAAGGTCACGGGCCATAAAGTTGTTGCTTTGTGACCTAAAGGTCACGGGTTCGAATCCTAGAAACAGTCTCTTGCAAAAAGCAAGGTAAGGTTGCGTACAATGGATCCTTCCCCGAGACCCCACATGGCGGGAAGCTTTGTGCATCGGGCTGCCTTTTTTTTTTTACATGGGACCAACACATCCCACCTTAAATTTTCCTTGAGACTAAAATTGACTCTCACATAAATTTGATAAATAAGGGGGAAAATATTGTCTGGTTGATAGTCATCCAAAGAATAGCTTGGTATAGACCACAAATGTCAAGGTAAATAACAGATATAGACCATCCAATAATTAATTATTTAAAGATCCAATGCATATACATAAACATATATGTGCAAAAGTATGAGAATGATTAGGTTAATTAAAATTCAAAGAAAAGGTTAAGAGGCAAATGCAATGACCAGCATGCAAAAGAATATTTCCACTCAATTTCAGTTTCAGCAAGACATACATGGGTGTAATAGTATAGAGCAAATAGCTATGGATGGGCAATTCAATGTTAGGATGGGCATTATGTGGTGATGAAATTTCCCAAAGAAACACAGTTAACAATATGCAGAAATAGTCTTTTTCATAGAATCCATTATGTCAAACAGTTTGTGTGACATGATAATGGAGTGGAAGGACAAATAAAACAAGCACTACATTCACGGTGCCAAAACAGATGACCATAATAAGCATTTAGGAAACATGCTAAAAAAAACACTTTAATCATTAATTATTCATGAAAAAAAAGAACGAAGAAATAAGCGAAAATGCAGAACAATCAGAAAAACAACCAAATTTGCTAGAGAATGATGGTTTGCTTAATAATGAACTTACCCAACAAGCCAATGAAAAATTGAGCCATCAAAACTCCCACTGGTGAAGTACTCTTCATGAAATGGATGCCATTCCAAAGCTAGCAAAACAATATTTCCACAGAAAATACGATGTTAGCAATCATGTGATTAAAATTATTGAATGATGATGTCAACAATATCTCATGATCAAAATTGTATAGATTAAATAATGATCTAGCCATCTACAGAGCTAATAATAAAAAAGAATGACCTAGCCATCTAAGTGGAAAAATAAAACACTCAATGCCATATTTAAAGTAAAAATAAAAAACTTGATACGTAGTGAATAATTTACTAACCATTCAGAAATAAGCACAATTGTTCTAAGTAGAAATAAGAAAATGGATGCCATATTTAAGTTGCGAAAGAAAGAAAGAAAATCAGAGATCGGCTGATTTACCAAAAAGAGTGTCAAATTGCTAAAGAGGAAAATTTAGACGTCCAAGTACTTCAAAAAAATCTAGCAGATCAAGCACACCTTGCTGGCAGTAATTCCTGAATCCTGATTGTGACATTGACTCAAAAAAGTTGGAGCTTTCAAAATAAAATTTTGCAGTTCCTAGATTGCCTATTATGTTTTGAACCAGAGTTGACTTGTTAATGAAGGACACGTGAAAAATATATGCAGGATTAAATGCTGCATCAGTTCATACTTACCAAACCATAATTTGCAAAATAAAACCTAATTGTCTATTGATGCGGAGGTAAGTAGGGGCCCACGTGGCAGACCCTTGACTCAGTCTACAAAGGAGCCATGTGGCATGACTCGAGACTTGGTCAACATAGACTCCACATGGCATGTCAACCACCAAGCAACTCGACCAGCAGAGTTGTCGACCTCCCAACCAACCGACTTCCAAGCCAATCCGACTCGCTGAGTCATCAAGTCAGTAGGACCGAGCCCCTATTCCAACCAAGTTCTACTAACCAAGTTCAACCAAACACAAGAAGGCATGAAGCATGATCCCCACTCCCCCATGATCTCTTCTCCACCTCCCCATGATCTCTATGGGTGCATCACATTTATAAAAGGTTCGGTACATGCTCCGCAAAAGAGGGCTCTCTCCAACTCTGCTTCACGTATTTTACTATTTTTCCTCTACTATCGAAACACCATGCTGACTTAGGCATCGGAGTGGTTTGGGGAACTCCCGGCAAGCCCTTTGATATTTGTTACTCTCCGCAGACTCGACTCCGCTTCGCCACGCCACAAGAAGAAAGCAAGGAGAAGGCTTCAACGTCATCGTGCCGGGTTGCTTCGTGTACTTTTATCGCTACAGCAACGAGGCGAGATTTCTACATCCCAATATTATTTGATATTAAATCGGATCAAATTGGCGTCGTCTGTAGGAATATGAGCGAAAGACATTGAGGTATTTTTTGAGCCATTTGAACATGTTGGATGGAAGAGAGGGACCTTCGACAAAAAAATTCCATCCTCGCGAGTTGTCCCATTCGGAAAATTCCAATTCCAATTCCCATTTTCGCATAATTTCAAATGCTTTGAGAAATTTTTAAATAATATCTTGCATGTTGCCTGGTGATTTATTATTTCTGTGCAGTCAATTCAACGCCAACAATGTCGCTGCCCTAACCGTGTTTTGTAGGCTTTCCGTCCTCGCCCTAATCGCCTCCCTAGAGCTCTCCACCGCAGGTTTCACCTTCCAGACCGGATCTGTGAGTGTGCCAAATGGACCCCGTCAGCCGCAACTTTCTCACCTCCACCTTCCTCAGCGAGGGTGTCGCCCGACTAACCCTTGAAGATACGCACGCCATTGGGGGTGCCCTGATGTAGTGGGTTGTGCTGTCGGATCTCAACGTCGCCTGGGATGTCTTGCTAGGAATGGCCATCAATCGCAACAACAGGAGACGTCGTATTTTGACTAGTCAACATAGAGCCATGTGGCACGACTCGAGACTAGTCAACATAGACTCCACATGCCATGTCAATCATCGAGCCGACTCAACTAGCCGAGTCGCTTACCTCCCGACCAACCGAGCCGATCCGACTCTCTGAGCCATCGAGTTGCCGAGTCAATAGGACCGAGCCCCTATTCCAGCCGAGTTCTATTAACTAGGTTCAACCAAACACAGACATGGGGCATGATCCCCACTCCCCCATGATCTCATCTCCACCTCCCCATGATTTCTATGGGTACATCACATTTATAAAAGGTCAGGTACAAGCTTTGCAAAAGAGGGCTCTCTCGTATTTTACTATTTTCCCTCTACTATCGAAACAGTGTGCTAACTTAGGCATAGAAGTGGTTTCGCTGGGACTCCGACGAGCCCTTTGATGTTTGTTACTCTCTGCAGACTCAACTCCGCTTCGCCACAAGAACGCGAGGAGAAGGCTTCGATGTCATTGGATTGCTTCGTGGACTTGTCACCTCGGCAATGTGGCGAGAATTCTACATCGCAATATTATTTGATCTTGGACCGGATCATCTATCATAATAAAAAAAGGAAAACACATAGAAAAATAATATAAAATTGTTGGATGTATAAGATAAGAAAAAGTTCAAAAAACCCTATCAATCATGAACATTATGTTTTAGTATATTCAAGAAATTAAGAAAATTAGTCTAATTTTACCTTGTCAAAAATAACAATTTCTTCATAACTCCTAAGAAATCCAATTCTCTATGGACAAATTCAATTTGATAATTCTCATTGAGTTCATATCATTTTATTTACTTGATATGTTTTTCAGAGATATAGTAAGATTATCTCCATTTTTTTACATATTACTATATGAAATATTATATGGATTTAAAGTTTTAAACACATCTTATCAAGAAATAAGTATTGAAAATAATACAAATATTTCATTATTACTATCTTTATTATTTATCAAAGATTCCTTCAAATTATTGATACATTAATAAATAATACAAAAACATATACATTAGTTACATTTGCTGAAAATATGATTATTTGATCAATAGTTCAAATAATTAATAATTTCGAATTAAAGACATCAGAACCATATAAAAAATCTCAAATTATATTATTACAACACATAATAATCATATTTCCTATCAAAGATTAAAGTTTATAATTAAGATACTAAATTTCTATTTATAGGTTTAGAAGAGCCTCATTATTACTCTTACTATATATCTTTTATTATTAAAATAATAATTGTTAGTTATAAACCAAATGAATTATAAAGATTATATTAAAATGTGGTACTTAATTATTATGTTAAACTCTTATTATTAATTTACTAATTCAAAGTAATAATTATACTAACAACACTAGAATCAAGGTATAGAATGTTATTCCGTGCCACCCGTCACGGCTTGTTTTTATCGTTCTGTCGGGTGGGCGAAACCGGCACAGAAGGCATCCCTAGCTCGGCAACGCCGGAGGAGTCGCGGACGCCTCTAGCAGTGCCGAAAGCGTTGGGACGCTTCCGGAGGCGTCCTGCGACGCCTTCAACACTGAAGGCATTGCGGGACTCCTCTGGCGGCGCTGAAGGCGTCGCAGGAGGAGTTTGGTGACCCTTCCAGCACCGCCAGAGGAGTCCGACGACCCTTTCGGCGCCACCGGACACCCCCGCAATATATTACGGGCCGTGATTTCAAGAAAAAATTAATTATTTTATTTAATTAATTTAAACAATCATTAAGAATGTGAGATATTTCGAACAGACTTTTATAAATCCTAATTAAATTATCCTAATAAAATATATAAAAAATATATTTAAAATTAAAATAAATTTAATAAATTTTATTAATTATTCTTAAAATTTATTTTTTTTATTATTTTAAATTTCATTGAATTTTTTTAAAAAATTCTTTAAAAATTCTTTAAAAAATCTAAAAAAGTTAAAAATATATATATAATAAATTAGATTTATATTCTGATAATTTTTTATTATTTTATTTTTTTTACTTGATATATTTTTTCATATTTAAAATATATATTATTTAATTAATAATTAATTAAATGAATAAATAGTTTATTTATATAATTATTATATATAAAGTAATATCTTGTATTAATTTATATACTTCTTATTATAGATAGATCCATTTTAATTCGAATTATTGATATATCAATTTTATTTAAATAAAACTATTTTTAATTATTTTTTCTAACAATATTAGGTTGTTTGATAATTGATAACTTATACAAAATCAATATACAACTTATTTTTATATATACCATAAACATATTTATCTTATAATTACTATATATAAATAAAAAAATATCGAAATCATATCAGCACGCTACGATACGATACCGAAACCGTATCGTTCTAGTCTGAGACCAAAATCTCAGCACGGATTGAAATTTTAAACCTTGACTAAAATAATATAAAAATATACAATCATATTTAAGTAGACTATTATCTTTTATTAATCAGTTATTATGAATTGGAAACTTAAGTTACCAATTTATTGAACTTAAGATACTAATCCGATTATAATTGAGCTACCCAAGCTTTAAAACCACACATACTAGAGTTTCAATCCCCGAGGATTAGAAAAAAATTTTGTGCCATTAAAGTCACGGAGACAAATGGTGTCAGTCAATCCAACAAGGAGCAAGAAGGAAGAAATAATGGAAGAACAAGAGTAGGAGGAATCTTACATGGAGTCGTCGTTGGCATTGGGAGAGTTGCAATGAGGGCATAGGGCAGACACTATGTTACAAGTCAAGCTTAGGTGACTACTGAATGTTGTTGACTAGCTCGCCAAGTAGAGAGAAAAGCTCAAGAAGTGTCATGGAACAATAGAAATACTCGCAGCTAACTTGATAATATGAGCTTGTGACGAAGGATCCGCCCCAAACCATGAGTTTTGGTGCTTCTCACATGTCTATCAGATGGGCAAAACAAAAAAAATATTTTACATGATGAACCTTCTTATTGTTGCAACCAAAGTACTAATTTATTAATATAGAAGATACAACTGCTTACCAACACAACCCTGCCCCGCCCACGCATCACTAGTTAATCCTTTATCATGCACATCTTTCTCTATGCCCCACTCAACCATATACATGCAGTGTCTAAGCTCCTCCCCAGTATGACCCTTGTAAGCCCACCACTTCTCGTATAGGTCTTCTACATCTCATGATTCCTTCTCCTCACCCTTCATTGCTTCTCACCTTAACCACAATTTCTACTGATTTCTCTCAATTTTTGCTAATTCCTGCTTCTATTTGCAGATTTTGACATTGTCAATGTCTTTCTCTCATAATCACTTAATCTTATGTGAGTTTTCCCTAGATTTCAGGCAAAATCAGATCAAATGCGGCAATCCTAATCCAAATTGGCAGATTTGGATGGTTAACTTTCCAAAACTATGGACCAAAAAAAGGAGCTATCCCACAAAGATCAGGAAGAGTCAAGGTATGCATCAATCCTTGGTAACTCAAGACACAAGGAACATGTTAGCATTGTATTAAGGCTTGCCCCCTCCATATTTGATCAAAGAAAAGAAATTCATGAATCATAATTCTAATTGACAGATTGTATATCAAAATAATCTTAGAAATTGGCACTAGCCATAACACATTATCAAAGTACAAGGAATAAAAGAATGTATAGAGGTTCTTTGTGCATTGTGTTATGAAAAAAAAATGCAAGTGGAGAAATATTATGGGTTGATCTAACATATGGGATTTAGAAATCTTCTAGACCTTATAGCACCTTGAAAACCATTAAAAACATTCAAATTAATAGCATGTAATTTAAAGACCCAACCAAAATAAAATCGCATGGTAATGTGGTTTGACCATTTTAGATTGAGATGGGCAGACTTCATCTAACAGCCTTAATACAATATGAAAAGTTATAAAAGATAATATAAAAAATACAGAGATTTAAAAAAACATAATATTTTCAATGGAAAGAGAAAACTAGTGTGAAATATAAATGCCAACTTCAAACCATAAGAAAAAACATTAATCATAAATGCCTACAAGGGAAAAAATAATAATACCAACCAGTGACATCCTTGGAATGCCCACGAAACGACTCAAGCTCCTTCATGGATCTAATATCATAAAGCTGAAATCAACAAACAGCATTCCAAACATTAATATTAACAAAAATAAAACTCTAGAAAAGAGAAATAGCAAGAACTAAATAATCTGTAAAATCAACATCTGGAATAAAAGAAATGAATGCAAGCTTCAAAATATAGACAGAAGGTAAGGTGAGCTTCATTTAATTTTTCTAAAAGAACTAAATTAGTAATCGGCACTCTGTCTTGCATTATAAGCAAATAAGAATATGAGATATTCTGTGCATGGTATTACAATGGCAGATGTTTGCTAATTTCCTTAATAATTTGTTGTTATGTTCATCCTAATCTTCACTCCCTCCTGGCATCTCCTCTCCAGCCCTATCACTGCCATCGGACAACCAAGGAACCTCCGATAAGTCCTTCCTTTGTTTTCTTTCTTTCCCTTTTACTTTATTGCTGACCTAAAGTACAGTGCACACAATGTGTGGGGTAGTGATAGCTGACCAGTATCCAGCATGAACAGAGACGCAGAGACCTTGGTCCAAGGGATCTAAAACCTCTAATGTAATTACAATAATTTTTATGAATTAAATGGTTTTTAAAATAAATATGATTCACTTAAAAACTATTAGCTATGTAGTGTTCTAGCATAGATTCAAAACTAGATATGTGTTTTGACCAAACAAATATAAAAGCCTATATCTCCACCAAACAAATAACATACAAAACACTGCAAAGAAAATTATAGTTTGTCTTCACCCTAAACAAATCAATAAAGTTTGGCATCTAAATTCTTGCATTGCCAAAAAAAGTGAATTATCTGTCTTAAACCAAAAGAATATTGTATATCCTCAATATTGACGAACCATTTTTGAGTAATAATATACCATACTTTATCCAGATTTATAGCTAGACAAAATACATATTATTAAATTTGGACTGCAACATAAAAGAAACCAACTCTTCTTGTGCAGATAAAAGAAAAAGAAAATAGGTGATTGACACAAGTTGAAAGATTTTCTCTAAAAATATAGTCAACTAGAGGAAATTATGCCTACCTTAATGATCTGATCCTTCGAAGCAGTCAGCACCCAGTTACCATTTTGGTTCCATTTAACACAAAGCACAGTATTCTTATGGCCGTGGCTGCAGATCAAATCATGACTTAAACCTAAACAACCTACATAGTTGTAAAGATAACAAAATGGAACTACACATACAATGAACAGAGCTCTTTCCCTGTTTTAGCATCCCATAATTTTATAAGATTGTCCTTTCCCCCTGACACAACAAGCCAAAAAAATACATTAACACAGAATTTTCAGAAAAAATAGCAGAACCAATCGAAACATCAAAATATAGAAAACATACAAACCTGACACAAGTAATGATTTGGTCGGGTGCCAGTCAACACTCTTGACATCCCAACCATGGCCTGCCTGAGTTCAAAGCATGGAGAAAGAATCCCAAGGTTATTTTGAAGAGAGTAGTGATTATAACTTGTGCATACCATTTTATTTGAATATCACCAAATTAACAGGTTGAAAACATACAAGTTGTACTAGCGAAAAACTTCAAAAGATTGGCATTCTTC
Source organism: Zingiber officinale (assembly GCF_018446385.1). NCBI lineage: Eukaryota > Viridiplantae > Streptophyta > Magnoliopsida > Zingiberales > Zingiberaceae > Zingiber > Zingiber officinale. Next base: position 2,605,154 of record NC_055995.1, on the reverse strand, counting down.
AGTATACCACATAATAACATAGTACCCTTACCTACTACTTAATGATTTGGTGTAAAACAATAAAAGCAACAGTCATTATGGTCCCAACTATTTATGCATGGCCTCACTTTCTCTTGCCATAGAACAGCCCAACATAGGGCAATTTATTTAGATAAACCGAGGGTCCTGCAGATATCCTCATGCAGCAGAAGATTTCTGAGGGCTCCTCTGCCTCTCCTAACAGCAATTCTCCTAATCCCAACCAATGCATTTACAAGTTAATTATTTTATAGCAACAACATTGTGACTAGTCAAATAGGAGTTCTAAAGGCCATAATTAGCACAAACCTGCACCATATTTCCATCTCAAACAGGTTGCTTCCCGGTCTCTAATGAATCAGAGAAAAGGGCAGGGATTTGAGAGTAGTAGAAGTGTACAACGAACAACAATTTCTCACCTTAACCAATAGAAGGTTTACACGGTAAAGCTTGGCTAGAATATTAGGGTAGGTGTCGCAGGGTCAAGATTTGAGCAGTGACATTGTCAAACTCTTAGGCTGTAAACCAGCAAAGAGATTTTCCTAATTTTTGACTGAATCCTTCCTCATATGTTTTGAGGCTCTAGGTTATGGTAAAACAAGTTACTACAGAAAAATGGTGAAAGCCTGCAATAATTTCAGTCCAATGGAAAGACATAAATGCAACACATATAGCAACAAGCTTTGTATACGTTCAGCATTTTCATTCACTTGGACACAAAATGTACAGAAATTAAAAAAAAAAAAAAAAAAAACAGTCCATCAACCATTGCTTTACTTCTTCCCATGTAAACAAGAAGTGGAAGCACGATGAAAAAAAAGAAGTGAGGGTTATGAAGAAGTGGAAGTAAGATGAAAATGATGGATTATGGAGGACCAAACAACACAACAGAAACAAGGTATTCTAGAATAGTAGAAGGTCTAAAATGTAAACATGCTGAGCATCTATATCGAACCTCATCTTGTTACAATTGTCTGCACTTAACCAACCTTGAGCTATTAAATGCTTAACAAGAAGTGGCGTAAGCTGGTAATAAATAAGAAACATTACCAGTTAATGATCTCTCTTCCTGGCATCTTGCAAAGTCCCAAACCTTAACAGTTGTATCGTCAGAGCAAGAACAGAATTTCAAATCTGTTCGACAAAAACTGTTGAACACATATCAACTCAGGCAATATAAATAACATCTGAGCCAAAAAATTTATGTACATTCAAAAACATAACATACCTCAAGTCTCGCACTGATTCTTTATGTGCCGTTTTGTTGACCTTCACATTATTCATGTTACTCTGCCAATACCTAAGTTTTTTTCCAGAGGTAAACATACAAAATAGAGAGTATGAAAAAGTAAATAACTATAATAAATTTGTAAGGTAGCAATGTCATACTTGATTGCACCACCATCATCTCCAGTAACCATCCAATTGTCATTGTGACTCCAAATCATTGACCTGATTGCATTGTCATGAGCCTAGAGAATAAATATACATCAGAAACAAGTCCATTATGAATTTCAAAACTAAACACACAAATGGCACCTGAAGAATCATTTCAAAATTGAAGGATTGACCATTCCATAAAGTAAATTCACCGCTCTGTGATCCAGTAATGAGACGTCGGCCTGTAGGAGCCCACTTCAAGATAGAAGATAAAGGCATTAAAATCAACCAGTGATGTATGTCAAGAAAAAATACTGAAACATAAAGAAGGAACAAGTACTAAATCCCAAATTTTAATCAATGATTAACTAGTAGCAATTAATCATAACGAGATTAACTAGGGCTAAATCGATGATTTTGTGCCTGAATCAGGGTCTCTAGGGGTTAATTTTAGAGTAATAGGACTCAATTATGGTTCAATTTGAAGTTCTCTACCTTGCTAAGGCTGTCTAGAGAGATTTTAACACACTAATCCCTTGATGACGGCTCTTTTAGTGACAGATTGGGTCACTCAATGACAAGTGGACTTTAATTACAAATGGTCATCGTCACCAGCTGCAAGTTGGTTGTTTAGTGCTACTGTGATCTTATTGTAGATCCTGAGTGGGCGGACAGGCAGGTGGGTGGGTGTGGTGGTGAGGATGGAAGACCAAAAATTATTGAATCAGGAAATCTTCATTGGAGGTGGGGCATTATATTATGCAGAATGTTCTTGCTGGATTAAGCTATGTTTATGATGTAAACAGAACTCTTATGTTATCTACATGGTGTAATTGAAAAAGGGACATTGTGGAACATCTTTTAAACAAAAATAAAGAACAGAGCAGAGATTTTAGCAATAGTATTAAGCAAAAAAATACAATATGAGAAAGAAAAAAAGTTAAGGCAAAAATTTCAAGATCAAAACCAAGTCTTCATTTTTGTATTTCTGGACGAGCTCCGAAGAAATAGAAATTCTTGCAACTTACTAGGACTTTATTAATGGAACACCTATTTTTGTTTGTTGAGGCATGAACAAACTTGGCAGCATAACTTATGGAAGGGTTGTCTGCATATGCAACTGTTGGTAGGATCTGCACAAATAAACAACTTCAGTAACAAAAATATTTGCTGGATCTTTCAGAGAGACTTGAGAAGTCACAGTATTCCTGCCAATGATATTTCCTACAGTACCACTGTTTAATTAATCATTTTGGTCAGCCAATATGTATGCATAGGTACATTGACTTCCATCAAGCAGTCAGACAAACATGCACTCAATGGAAGAGAGATTAAGTAGGCACCTAATATGCAAATTGTATATTGCTTTAATTACCAATTGCTCCTGAAAGAGCCAATTGAGTTTGAGCCACCTATTACCTGATGAACTCCCAACCAAAAACTAATCACCTCCTGCAGCGAAAAACCATGAAGATCCCAATGAATTAACTCTTCATACAACCTATTCCCTCACCTCATATAGCATTGACAATAGAAGGTCACATTCCTGACTACTAGTCTTCCTGTTTCCTTGTCATCAGTAGCAAATTAAAAATGCTAGGAATCTAATAAGATACTTGTCAAATAATGCTCTTCCTAAAGAAGATTAATGTTTCATACACAATTAATGTTTGACGTGTATTGGGTAGAGACAATACACTTATTTGTTAGTTAAGTTTTGGGTCTTAATTGCAACTTATTATCTCTTATGATAGATGTAGGCTCCTTTTTATGAATGATTTATATTGATTAAGTCATTGACAAGTAACAGCAACATGAATTATTTTTACAAAAATAATACTTTGATCTCTTTAGTAAGACCTGCATGCACGAACTATGTGTCCCAATTGCATATTGCATGGACACTTTTGAAAGTTGAGAATTCAAAAGTTTCAACAAGTTCTAATCGTGTTTTGAAAACATTTGCATTGTGCCAGAAATTGCATCATTATGAGTGTAAAAAATGTGATGAGACATCTAAAAACTATAACCTATTAAAGTTGGATATTTTTCATTAAAGGAAGTTCCTAATTCCACAATAAATCCATCTATTTCACTACTAAGTTGTAAGCTAAAGCAATCAAGGAAGCACTAAAGAAAGTTGCTTTATTATATAATCAGGAAAAATTGCCATAGCAAAAGGAATTGTTGGCCACAGCAGATCGATGTCAAGCTCAAAAAGAAAGTTGTTGATCGTGATCTGGGCATGCTGCTGACAGATCTGCAACCAACTTAGGAAAGAAGAGGAGAGGAATGGAAAATATTTTTCATGTAACGAGCCAAATAAGGGAAAATAATTAACTATCTTGTAAAAGTTTTCCTTGCAAAATGTTTTACAGAGACAATATTTTGCAGAAAACAGACAAACCCATAGCGGCAAAAAATAATAGATTTAAGCAACAAAGAGAAGTCACCAAAAAATGTGCCCAAGATAATTCTAAATGGATGCTTTGTTCTTAACCAAATTGCAGAACATAGTATTCAAAAATATTGGAGAATCAAATTACTAACATCCAAGACAGCAGCTGGAGTAGGTTGCAAAATGGGTCTGTCTTTGACATCCTGCTGCCACATGCGAACCTGCAAACATTGACATAAAAACATTAGACAGAATCTCTAAACAATTTTTTTATAAAAAAAAAACTTATGATATAGAATAGCAACAAAAAAAAGTTAGATAATCAAATCCATGAAAACCCCTACCTCTTCCACCATGCATCCAAACATCTAAAGAAGGAAGATGAAAAGTAGGACTCAGATAACAAGTAGTCAAGAACTACTTGACAAGGCTAAGAGATCAGATAGATCATATCATCTTGTAGTTGTTCGAGAAAAGGAAAAGAATACACAAATTCACATACTCAAGAAATGAAATATCCTAGATAAACAGAAAAATAGGCAATACATACAACATGGTCAGAACAAACAATTGCCAAATTCACACACTTGAGAATGGAATACCCTAGACAAACAGAAAAATAGGCAATAAATACAACAAGATAAGAGCAAAATTTACCAAGTTAAAGACATAATTTCATGACTGTTTAAACAACTCTGCCAGCATTCTCATAGAATTTCAACCAACAATTAGGATATGGTGCAACCAACAATTCCCAACAACAAAGCAGGATACAAAGCTACTTATCAACGATATAAAAAGTAACCTGCATATATCGAACAACAGTGCTAGTATAGTCCACGGCTCGCCTTTGAACAACTTTTCGCATTCTTCTAGCCGCAAAACTGTCTCCATATGCTGCAAAATAAACAAAGATTTAGACCTAGCCCATGTAATTGTTGCTCTATGAGACCAAGTAGATCAAGATTCAAAAACAACAAACTTGAAGACTAATATACTCCAACACAAATGGCCTATACCCGTAGTCCATATATGTCACTCGAAACGACCAAGTTGATCAAGATTCAAAAACACCAACTTAAAGACTAATACTCCAAGCAATGAACGTCAAGAATAATCAGAACAAAGTAAAGATCATAAAAATCATGTTATCAGTTAATATATATGTGCAAAAAAGCATTGAACTACAGAAATTAAAGTTTCGGACTGGAATTAAAGTTTCGGACTGTAAGAAATCAGATACGCACTAGCAATAATCATTGGAATGAATTCCATGAAAGCGTTGAACTACAGAAATTAAAGTTTGAACGAGCTACTCCAAGATTGTGCTTAGATTCCAAAATAAAAAGGTTCATGTTCCCATTCACCACACAAAACAGAACCGAAGAACCATCTGAGAAAAGCGTGGAACTAACTGTTTTGATAAGATCCTTTAATGGATCTTTTCAAATAAATCCATTAACTTTATTTCCTTTTTTAAAATAAGTTTTAGACTTTTTCTTTTTTATTTTAGATAAGTTTTAATATGACATTTTCTCATGAAAATGTATTTTTATTTTATTTTTCTTTTACACCTTTTCTTTTGAAAAGGTAGTTTTATTTTATTTTTCTTTTAGACCTTTTCTTTTTGAAAAGGTAGTTTAGGTCTCTATTTAAAGAGACGTTATGTAACTTGGAAGATAAGTAATTTCCCTTTTAATTAATCAATTTCGTTTGATTATTGGAGGCCGATCCCCTCGAAGCGATCACCCTATCCCCTTTTCCCTTTCTCTTTCGATTTTTTCACGTGATAGGCCCCCGGGTTCCTATCAACTTGGTATCAGAGCAAGTTCATCTCATCTTCGTCCTATAGTATCTCGCAGCAACTTCAACAAGCGCATGGTCTTAACCCGACTTCAAGAAAAGAAAATTCACTCTGTCATGACGACCGGAGGATCTCATCCTGACGCCAAATGGGCTCTGGAATTTGAAGCTAAGCACGAGACAAGGATGGATAAACTCGAAAAAACTATGGCATCGTTGGTCACAATAGTGCAAGAATTGAAGGATCGTTTAGAAGCAGATTCCAGCTCAAGCATACTAATAAAAAAGGGAATAAATCAACAATCTCGACAACAACATTATGACCAAGGAGCAAACTCAAATGAAGATCGAGAGCACAACCATCTACGTATAAAGGTGGAATTTCCTCGCTGGGAGAACAACGATCCGATTGGATGAATTTCAAGGGCTGAAAAATATTTTCGCTTCCACGGCACGTCGGACAATGCAAAGGTAGAACTAGCATCTATAAATCTTGAAGGCGATGCCATCCAATGGTATGACTGGCTTGAAGCATGTCATGGGCCTCCAAAATGGGAGGAATTCAAGGAAGAACTCATTAATCGATTTGGTCCCTCCGGTTATGAGAATGTTGATGGAGAATTGGCCAAAATTCGACAGACTTCAACCGTACTAGAGAACCAAGGGCGATTCGAGCGACTCTCTAATCGAACTCGTGATTGGTCAGAAAAGCAACTACTGGGCACTTTTATTGAAGAACTTCGCCTTGATATACGACGAGAAGTAAAAATGAATCAACCCCGCACCATGAAGGCTGCCTTATCCTTTGCACGACTACAAGAAGAGAAGATCAATGAGGAAGGAAGAAGAAATAACAAGGTAATTCGTGAAAACCCATCACATTATTCAACACCTCGTAGATTGACAAAAGAAGAGATCAAGGAAAGGATGGCAAAGGGATTATGTTGGCATTGCGATGAAAAGTGGCACCGTGGTCATCAATGCAAGCAAAAGAGGATACTGATGATTGAACCAATAGAGAACTCTGAGGAAGAAGATGATTTCTATGAAGGTGAAACACAAGATAATATCAACGAAGTACAAGATGACTCTATGGCAATATCAGTACATGCCTTAGAAGGATTACAAACTCCGCAAACAATGAAGGTAAAAGGATTCATTAAAAAGCAACCAGTAATGATACTTAGAGATTCAGGGAGCACCAACAATTTTCTAGACTCAACCTTAGCAAGAAGGCTTAAACAAAAAATAGAGCGAGCATCTACATTTGATGTTAAGGTGGCGGATGGAAGATCACTTACAAGTCCAGGAAAATGCGAAGGTATTAAAATTATCTTACCAAATTATGAATTAATCACAGATCTTTTTCTTCTACCCCTGGATGGATGCGATATTGTACTTGGAGCACAATGGTTGAGAACATTATGAGACATAATATGGAATTTCTCTCAACTAACAATGCGCTTCCAAGATCAAGGAAAAGAAGTTTGCATCAGAGGCAAGAGACAAGATACTATCACATCAATCAGTAGTTATCAGGCAGAGCGGCTATTAAAGAAAGATTGCTCCATTTTTCTTATGCAACTCTCCATCAAAAAGGATCATAAAGGTACCTTATATACCCCTCCAGAATTAGAGACACTTCTTTCTAAATTTTCTATGATATTTGCTGAGCCAAAGGGACTTCCTCCATCACGTTCACATGATCATCGTATACCTCTAATACCGAGGAGTGCACCAGCAAATGTTAGACCTTATCGCTACCCTTACATACAGAAGGAGGTAATTGAGAAGATTGTACAAGAGATGCTTCAAGCTGGTATTGTTCGCCCAAGTGTAAGCCCATATTCATCTCCAGTACTGCTTGTGCGAAAGAAAGACGGAAGTTGGCGAATGTGTGTAGATTATCGGGCACTCAATAAAATTACGGTGAAAGATAAGTATCCCATCCCCATCATTGATGAATTACTTGATGAATTAGGAGGTTCCTCATTCTTCTCAAAATTGGATCTTCGCTTAGGCTTCCATCAGATAAGGATCTATCAGCCGGACATTCCAAAAACAGCCTTTCGAACTCATGATGGTCATTATGAATTTTTAGTCATGCCTTTCGGTTTAACTAATGCACCTTCTACATTCCAAAGTTTGATGAACGATATTTTCAGGCCTTATCTCCGCAAGTTTGTTTTGATTTTCTTTGATGATATCCTTGTTTATAGTTCATCATTCGAAGATCATTTGCATCACCTTTATAAAGTACTCACTCTTTTACGTGAGCATTCTCTTTTTGTGAAAAGATCTAAGTGCAGCTTTGGGACAACTAAGGTGGAATACCTTGGTCATATTGTAAGTAAAAAAGGAGTAGCTACTGATCCCTCAAAGGTGCTAGTTATGAAGGAGTGGCCCACCCCAAAGAATATCAAGGCATTACGTGATTTTCTGGGTCTCACAGGTTATTATCGTAAATTTGTAAAAAATTATGGAAAGATTAGCGCTCCACTAACGGCTTTGTTAAAGAAAGATGCATTTAGATGGTGTCCTGAAGCAGAAAACGCATTTCAAAATTTAAAGGAGGATATGACGACAACACCAGTTCTTGCACTACCTAATTTCAATAAGCAATTTGTCATTGAAGCCGATGCATCTGGAGTTGGAATCGGAGCAGTACTTATGCAAGAAGGACAACCATTAGCTTTTACTAGCAAGGCATTATCTCCTCTACATCAACAGATGTCAATTTATGACAAGGAAATGTTGGCTATCATACATGCCGTTACAAAATGGAGACCCTATCTTCTTGGCCGACGCTTTCAAATACGAACTGATCATAAGAGTCTTAAGTTCATCTTGGATCAACGTATCTCAAATATGGATCAACAAAAATGGATCAAGAGACTTTTAGGATATGATTATGAAATCGTTTACAAGAAGGGAACGGAAAATACAGTAGCTGATGCTTTATCTCGCCTTCCTAACCAAATAGAGTTCACTGCTATATCCTTAGTAACTTGCAAAAACTTGGAGAACATAAAAAAAGAGCAAAAGGAAAATTTAGCGGCACAGGCTCTCATCCAAAACATATTACAAAATTCATCGCCAGAACCCCACTATTCTTGGGATGGAGAAATTTTACGATATAAAAATAGAATCTTCCTTCCAGCAAACTCAGTTGAAAAGGAAGTAATACTGGAGGAATTTCATTGTTCACCAATTGCAGGGCATTCTGGCTTCCTACGCACGTATAAACGGATTTCAAGAGCTTTCTATTGGAAGGGAATGAAGAAGGATACCAAAAACTTTGTTGCTGAATGTGATATATGTCAAAGAAACAAAGGAGAAAATGTAGCAAGATCAGGTCTTCTTCAACCCCTTCCTATACCTGAACAAATTTGGACAGACATTTCCATGGATTTCATAGATGGGTTACCCACTTCACAAGGACAAAGTACTATCATGGTGGTCGTTGATCGTCTGACAAAGTATGCCCATTTTTGTACATTATCGCATCCTTATACTGCTGCCCGTGTTGCTCAAGCATTTGTTGACCATATAATCAAACTACATGGTCTACCAAGATCTATTGTCACTGATAGAGATCCGGTTTTCACAAGTAAATTTTGAAGAGAATTATTCCAATTGCAAGGTACTAAACTTAATTTTAGCACATCCTACCACCCACAGTCTGATGGACAAACAGAGGTTGTTAATCGATGTTTAGAGAATTATTTACGTTGCTTAACTGGTGATAGACCCAAGGAGTGGGTTCGTTGGCTTCCATGGGCAGAATGGTGGTACAATACGACCTACCACTCAGCTACTAAGATTACCCCATTTGAGGCTGTTTATGGATGTATACCACCCTCAGTTAGCTCATACACACGTGGATCAACAAATGTGCATCAAGTCGACCAAAATCTACGCACAAGGGACCAAATATTGCAACTTTTGAAAAACAACTTATGCGATGCACAAGCAAGAATGAAGCAATTGGCCGACATGCATCGTTCGGAAAGAGAATTTGCAATAGGAGATTGGGTTTTTCTAAAACTACAACCATACAAACAAGTTTCAATTCGTCGTTCAAACTCTATGAAGTTGTCACCGAAATTTTATGGCCCTTATAAAGTGATGGAACGTATTGGACCTGTTGCTTATCGCTTGGAGCTTCCACAAGATTCTAAAATACACCCTGTATTTCACGTGTCTTGTTTAAAGAAGAAACTAGGTGATAAATTTACTCCTCAACAACATCTTCCTGAAGTGAATTCAGATGGTGAAGTTAAATTTCAACCTTATGCTATTTTAGAAAGGAGACTTGTGAAGAAGAACAATCAAGCAACGGTTGAGCTATTAATTCAATGGGACAATTTATCTATCGATGATGCAACATGGGAATTATATGATACCATTCAAGAAAAATTTCCAGAGTTTATTGATAAACAACCTTGAGGACAAGGTTGTTTTGAAGGGCGGTAGAATGATAAGATCCTTTAATGGATCTTTTCAAATAAATCAATTAACTTTATTTCCTTTTTTAAAATAAGTTTTAGACTTTTTCTTTTTTATTTTAGATAAGTTTTAATCTGACATTTTCTGATGAAAATGTATTTTTATTTTATTTTTCTTTTACACCTTTTCTTTTGAAAAGGTAGTTTTATTTTATTTTTCTTTTAGACCTTTTCTTTTTGAAAAGGTAGTTTAGGTCTCTATTTAAAGAGACGTTATGTAATTTTGGAAGATAAGTAATTTCCCTTTTAATTAATCAATTTCGTTTGATTATTGGAGGCCGATCCCCTCGAAGCGATCACCCTATCCCCTTTTCCCTTTCTCTTTCGATTTTTTCACGTGATAGGCCCCCGGGTTCCTATCAACACCTTCCCTTCTAATGTTTCCTTTTGAGTGTAAATATGTCATGGCAATCCTTATCATGGCGGTTCCCTGAAGGAGGAACAGCAGGGAGTAGTACCTTCTCGCATTTCCTCCCTGAACCTCCTCACCCTCCCAGTCTTAACAGGAACGACAAGACATCTCAGAGGACAAAAGAAAGCTATTTATGTATTTGCTAGAGGCATCAAGGATAGCCTAACGAAACACTAAACATCGACGGTCTCCATCGACACCTCCCAGCCCCTCTGCTCAAGAGGCAACATAAAAAAAAATGAAAGACAGCAAGGATTAAAGGCACCGAACTAGAATTCTAACAAGACTACCTTCGTAAGGCGCCGGCGTCCGAGGGAATTCCGGCGCCAGATTGGTGGAAGAAGCTGACGGCTGCCGCGAGGGTGGAGGCGGCACTCGAGGGAACTCCGGATTCTGCGGTGGGTCACCGTACATCATCTCCGACAGCCCACTTCGGAACCGTAAACCCTAAATCGCAAACGGATGGGAAAGAAAAAGACCTGGGTCAGGGGTTTGACCCGGCGGCCTGAGTTGTAGGTAGTATCAAACCGTTCGGTCCAAAGTGTAATACTTGAACCAATTATTATTCGAGTCATTTCACGCCATCTAATTTTGTGTTTAGAGTTAAATATACTCCTTAGTTAATTATCATAAAATGGTTCATCTTAGTCTTTTTATTTAATGTTAACCATTTGATATAATTAATTACTGGATCAAATTTTTCCACACAATTTGTCTTATTAATTAACTAAAAAAATAGTCAAGATATTATCTAAGCATTTTTAACCTATTTGATCGTAGAAATTGCTAAGGGCTTTCCTAATAAACTTCCGGTCTACTTTGGCATAAGGCCTTAATTTGGCATAAGGCCTTAAATAAGCTAAGTCAAGTTAGAATTTTATACTGTTTAAGTTTAGTTGTTAATATTTGTTAAGATAATTAAGTATAAAATGAACTAAATTTTTAAAATAATTATTTAAATTTAATTTTTTTTTTTACCAACTTGAACTTGATTCAAACTAGATTCATTTAATAATAAATTCAAACTAGATTCATTTAATTATTATTGAGCTCTCAATTTAAGATTATTTAAAAAATTTACATTTTAAACTTATTTTAATTAATAATTAAATTTGATAATACAAATTTATTTATTCATTTTGAAACTTTCTTTCTATATTTAATCAGTTCGGATCCTCTGTCCCCGTGTCTCATTGTCGATCGGACGGATCAGATTAAATATCAAGGATATTTTGCACATCACGAGGATACTGTACATATTTTAAAAATGTCATGATGTCTTGAAATTTAATCTGATCCATCCGATCGACAATAGGACACAGGGACAGAGGAAAATGGAGACAGAAAATCCAAACTAATATTTAATAGGTTGATAAAAGTTTTAAAATTTTATTTATTTAAGAGGTTCATAAGAATTTTGAAACTTTCTTTATTTATTTAATAGATTGATAAAAAAATTATTAATAAACATAATTCATAAATATTATTTACAAATATTAATAAATTGAATATATATGTTAAAAAAAATATTTAATTTAATAATTTATTTAAACTTATTCATTTAATTGATCTCATGTATATTAAACAAACATAAATAAATTTAAATCAAATTGAACATCAACCTTACTCACAAACGTTAGGTTCAACTTTGGCACAGTGCGCAATACATACTTTCAGTGTCATTTCATTTAAAACTTTCAACCCCATTGGGGAACACTTTGCATCAAAAATACTAACAATCTTCTTTGCTATATTTAGCATAAATATATCTTCGACTCCGAAACCTTCCGCTCAACCAGCATCTATTGAGCGCATCGGCCGAGAGGTGAGTCCTCACGATCTTTCTTGCATTGACTGAGGACCACATTGATTTGCAATCACTCTATTTTTAGGAGTGGAGAGTCTTCAAACTTCAATCTCTTTGCTGCATGAATGAAGCTCTCGATCACCTGCATCTCATCCAGTTGCTTCTGGCAAATGGGTGGACATATAAAATCCAATGGATAAAATTTTAGAAACGTCAAAATTGAAGGCTAGCCAAAGAGCGAGAGCAGATCGATCACTAGGGCAGACTGATGAGTACCTGAGATAGGAAATGACACTGCACTCCATGAACCATTTGTTCCTTCGTTGGGTTTGGGTTGACACTCACCTGCACCATTTTGAACTGTGTTCATGGGTTTCACGTGAGTCTGAAGCTCTGAGTAGGAAATTCTAATAAGAAGTTACCAGATCGAAGTGCCTCCAGTATCTCCACAGGGTAGTTGTCCCGAGTCTTGACAAATTTACTCTCTGTCAATGATCTACAAAGTGTAAGCATGAGTTTCAAATACAATACTGCGAATCTACAAGCTAGTTTCAAGAAACATTCGAGACTAAAACAAAAATAAAACTGTCAATGCTATTCCCAAGTTCGAATGTATACTTTATAAAAAAAGCTACTTTTCCAGTGAGAGAATTTTGTTTTTATAACGTTGCCTTACAAGCAGGACACAGACATCGGGAAAGTGTAACCTACCGTTTGAGTCTTATATCCATGGGATTGAGTGTCATCGTAGCAACTCCGATCATTAAATTCGCCACAAGATATTGATGGCCTGGTATGTTGAACCCCTAGCTTTCTTGAGCTAGCTGTGAACAAAACATGGTTCATGAACATATTGAGTTGAAATGAGTGAATATGAGGAATCTGATTTCCATATTTATCTGGAATAGTTGGAAAAAAGTTTTTTAAGAAATACTGCAATCAATCTCTTTAGCCCCCTCATCGGAGGTGCTGTAGAAACTTGTGTAGACTATTTCAGCTTCATCCTCGTCTCCGGTTGGTGTTTCTAAAACACTCAAAGCGTTTCTTTGAAGCTTTACTTCCACCCCATTCTTCAGAACCTGTTGTAAATACAATTATCTTTTGGAAAGATTGATATAAATTAACTCATGTAATATGCAGCGTCAAGTTTCTATAAATCAGGTATCTGATAAGGCAAAACGATTAATTATAAGAGAAATGTAAAAGAATGATAACAGCAATCATTAGCAGTATCATAAGAGTCTCTCTGAAGATTCCACATGCCGTAAAGGAAAAGTATGAATAATAACAAAATGGGAGATACGATTATCAGATTTTCAACCAAACATATGAATTGTCAGATTTTGTTAAAATACAAAATAAATTGACAAACATATACTGGAAGAATCTACTGTGTTAAAAAATAAACAAGGACGTTACCAGCCAATGCCAACCACCAAATCCAACAGCCTTCTTGACAACTCCTTGCAGCCCAACCAAAACTGACTTTGTCCTATTGTTACCAGTAATGATGACTTTAGTGTGTCTAGGAAGCACTGAGAGTTCTTCTCCACTTTCTTCCTGAGATGGACAAGGTGTATGACCTGTGCAGAACTCAGCTTCCATCTGAAAAAGTGCATAAAACATGACCCTTAATTGATTTATAAACCATGGAGTAGATGAAACAAAAACTAGTTCAACTTAAAAATAGCTGATATGATAACTACATGATTCTGCAAAATAGGAAATGGATGTGCTTGTGGTTACAACGTAGAAACCCAACCTGTATCATTCCTTCACCAATGGTAAGTTGGTGGCGTTAAATTGGTAGAACACAGGACCAGCTTTGGCAAGTTGCACCAAAAGCTAGCAAAAGGTTGGCTAAGATAAGGGAGCAAGAATCTATGAGTAGACCATCCAATCTACTCCAAAATAATTAGAAATAGGTTTACACAAGCTATAAGGTAAAGGGACCCCCACTGAAAGATCAATAACCCTCATGGATTGCAACTGCAACTTGTTGGTCAAGGACAGACAGGTAGGAGATGACGTTGGCCTTTTGGTGGGACTTCAATACTGAATGTAATCCAGTTTTTCAGTTTGAAACTAGCTGGTTGATGTGAAACAATTGGGGAAGGAGGGGCCCCACCAGTTCAGAAAATTATTGACGGAAGGCACGATGAGTGATATTGTGCCTACCGATGTGAAAGCGATAGAACTAGAATGAATTGGAGGTTCGTCCAATTCTATCTACTGATGAACTTCAATTTTCAATTACCAAGCTTTTCATCTTTCAACAGAGATGAAGAAGAGAAGGCATGCATTATTGATTTCATAATCGTATATTTGTATGCAAAAACCATGTAAATTCTTTCTAGCAAGCTCACAGTGACAATTTTAAATCCACACCAAAATCACTTTTATAAATAAACGATCTCAAGCTGTATTATGGAAGTATGGATAAATAAACAATCCAGAGACAGAAATCATAGGATTGACCACTGACTAGCTCAAAAAAGTCGGATGGAATGGATTCCATTACACTAACGCCTCGGAGAAATTTTCTACTGAACCATTTGCTCGAGAAAAAAAAATGTTGCAATTTTGAAACAATCAGTGGTTCAAGCCACTTCTTTCACCACGCAAAAGAGGGAAAATGAGCCAAAGTTCCTCTCGACATCCAAAATTCCAGAGATCATAATCGATTCCAGCAACCGAATCCAATTCCAAACAGTAAGAAAGAAACAAGTCAAATCAAATGGATCCATACCAATCCATAAATTAGAATGATTTTTTTTTAAAAAAAAAAAACGAAGAAGAATAGAAACCTCGGAATCGGAAACGCGTCACAATGCCTCGATCCAGCAGAGTACCTAACAGGAACACAAAGAATGGCCGAAAATGCGGGGGCTTTACCTCATAAAAATGCCATCTTGGGCGGCAAATCGGCAAATTGCACCTGGAGAATGGATTTCACCGCTATCATGGTTAGGGTTGACGACCAGGCGAGCGGAGAGGAGAGACAAAGCAGAGCACGATACGTAAAGACTGCTGGCCAACTACCGAAGAAGTAACGCGGACCAGGAAACGGGCCCACGTGGGACGCCTAGGAGCACCGCGCCCAACACCTATGACCTATCCCATGACCGCGGGGCCCACAGCAGCGCTTCAATTATTGATCTTTAATAAATAGAGAATAGAAATTATATATTATTTTTTAAAGAACGGTTCAAAAGAAAATATGATATTCAAATGAATAATAATAAAATTAGAAAATAATTTTTTGAAAATAAAAAATAAGGAAGTATAAAAAAAAAGGAAAGATAATATTAGTGCACCGATGTTGTCATATGTTCCTAACATTTAAATCGTGAAAATAATTTATTACAAAATGCAAAATAAAACTGCATAATGCTATTTTTCCAGAGATTCATATTGATAGAAAGTTTTAGGATAAATTAGAGAAAAATTTCTAAATACAATTTTAATTTTAGACAAGTCTCACCTTTAAAAAATTTTGTTTCCATTTCCTCTCTATAAAATTTATTTGCTTCAATTTTTTTAATGCAAACATCCTTACATAACTACCCCTCATATTTTTTTAATAAAAAATCAAAAAATAAATAAATATTTTTTTAAAATCAACACTTTAAATTAAAATCGAAAATATTTTTTTTATCAAATTAAGTATGTTTTTTTCCTTTTTAATATAATTCATCCTAAATTTAACATAATTTAAAGGGAATCTATATATTTTCCATCCAATTAAACACTATTTAAAAAAATCTAATATATTTTTCATCGAGGTGGAAAAAAATCATATTTAATTTGATAAAAAATATACTAGATTCGAATTCAAATCGGTTGAATTTAAGAGAAATTATATTCATTTTTAAATTTTTTTTATATAAAAAATATGAAGGACAATTAAGTAAATTGATATCCATTATATTTGATTATGGAATGAAATAATTAGTAGGGATTATCTTATCCGTAAATTGTGGACCAGGGGATGGTCCCTTGTATGAAGATCCTTGATTTGGATAGATTCCACCTTTAAACAGGTGAAGTCCATCTAAATCAAGGGTCTAAAAAAATAGATCATCCTCTGATTCGCAATTTACGGACTAGAGGATCCGTCCTCGGAGTGAAAATAGTTTTTTTAGCAATAGGACTGTATGTAAAATTTAATTTGTGATATGAGACAGCATATATTTGAAAATTTTACTATTCATGGAACCACTTATCACAATCAAATAAAAGAATGAAACAAATTATTCTCATGTTTTATTCTATTTCACTCGACCAAAGGTATTCTAAATTGTTAATTGACAAACTACAAGAACATCAGGCAGAGCAGATGTTCAACTAAATACCTTCTACATGGAACCAATGATTCTATCAACACCTCTACAATTAAGTCTCTTTTGTCAAGGCAAATGACTCCACAGAATACTCTACTTTTTTTCTGATACTCACTTTCCTTGGATGGAGTCAAAACTAATGGTCATGCCTTTAAAATTGAAGCCAGAAACACCAGCACAGGCCTCCTTGTTCCTTCTCTTTTTTGCTAATATGATCTTTCTTGGACTCGACTTTTCTTGATTTGCAAAGTAGCGTTTTAGATGATTCCACCCTCCTATCCAGGGAGCAATCTAGACGAAATAGAAATTCATAAAAAGGTAATAAGTATGAGTTAAAACAATCTTATCACATGTTTCATATTAATGCCTTTGCTCCTTCATTCTCATTAAGACAACATATAGGTTTTTCCATGGACAAAGGGAATTCACTATGAAATCCAGTAAAACCATGTGTATGTGATCAGTTCCTGGGGAACAATGAATCCCGTTGTGGAAGTGCAGGAATTTAGGCTCAAAATGATTTCACCCAGGCTCTTGAGCCTATCTAAAGATCTCCCAACCTTGCTCATCTTCATTCTTATGTCAGACTAATAATGTGTTCTAGCAACCCAACATAATGATTGCCAAGTCAATTGTGCTCTACCTATATAATCAAACTAAACATCTAAAAGATGCACCGGGCAACTAATATGGTGAGCAAATAGGGTTCCATTAGCTCCCAGATTCCAAAGAAATCTTCTTTTTAAAGATGTTTGGATGGTTTACAACATGGTGAATGCAGGGATAGCGGAATTTGTGAAATTTCAAGCTATTAGAGCATTATGAAGACTAAAAGATGGCTTAGAATTTCTTTGGAGACTATAGAAGACCATATCACTTACAGACAAAAAAGGTTTTTTGCTAGATGAGAGGTTTGGTGTTCAGAAAGTGCTAAACATGAAACTTTCCATTGTTTCCTTATCAGTGTTGAGAGAGTACTCTATGGAGGACTGAAAGATTTCTTGTAGAAGGTGAAAGTAATCAGTAGTTCAGTTTTCATTGCAATTTTGCTATGGTATTAAACATCATTAAATTTGTCTTATTCCTTTTTGTGTTGGAATTATTCTACCAAATACAATGAGGATTATTCTACCACGTGATTTTTGATCTAATGGTGATTCCACATTCTAAAAGCACCCATTTTCACTCTCCAAGTGTGCGGTTTATGATGGATGATTCTAACAAATAGTGCCAAAGTAGTTCGTAACCTCATCTACTGGTAATAACATAAAATATTATCTATTTTCAATATTGCTTTCTTCCTTTTTCCCCCATTATTTGTGTTCTCTGCATTTGTTTCGCTTCTGACTGTAAGTAGGAGTAAAAGTTTATGCTCAAAGAACAGGGTAAATTAATGTGGCAGTTCAATTTTGTGCCGCTGTTTGGTTGTAGTAGGCACTCAAATTCAATTATAGTAGAAGATGCTACTTATAATTGATCCTATCCGAAAATCGGGAAGATGGCTAGCTGGGATGTGGCTATTGTGTTGACTAGATGTAGATCTCGCTTTGCTCTACAATACAAGAAACATCAGTGATGAGCTCAAGTCAGTCACCGGAATAGTAAAAGAAAGTGGAGCAACAATGAGCGCAAACGTGAATAGTGAATAACGCGTACCTCCACCGGTGCATGGACCCCTTTCTATAGCACCTGAGCGAGCGACGTGTACGCTCCTCGAGGCATGGGCATGTTCTCCAATTTGTCCTATGAAATGACCTGTCAAGAAAGTGCTTCTGACACCATACCTTAACAGGGCATACCCTTGACAAGACAGTAGAAGCTTCCACCGTACGATCTGTCTATTGACCATGCCTTGTGTCAGCAGCACTATCTCCCAGAAGGATATTAAGAGATACATCAATGATCCCTCTGCTCGGCCAAGTGGGATAGTCGCTTGGCTGGAAACTCCTCCACTCGGACGGAATCGACTGCTCTTTCCTGCGGTGACTCGACTCGATAGCTTGTTTCCATCCGACCGGACTAACGCTCCGTTCATCCCAACGTTCCTCTTTTCCGTGATGAGCGCCTGATGATCTTAGTTGTACGGGCGTTCTATTTGGACCAGCCTTTGTCGGTCGAGAGGTTCATGCCCGATCGGCCATTGCAGGAGGGCTCTGCTTTGTCACTGCAGGAGAGCTCCGCTCGGCCCCCTTTGGTGAGCCCGTTGGTTTTCTGACATTGACCTCCTTGACTTTGACCTCCATGTCGGCTGCTATCTCCGTCCTTTGACCCTCACTTAGTGGGCTCACCGCATTAATAATAGATTCCACAATTTGATTGAGGTGCCACTATTTGATTTTGCAGAATATCGGCACAGTAGTTAAGACTTAAGAGTCACAATTCAGTTTTGCAATGTGGCTAGTTTTCGTTATAGTAAATACTACAATTCAGTGTAGGAAACTAAATAACTTTGATAATAGTATTGCATGTGTCATTATATAAAGTCCCCTTCACCAGACTTTCAGTGAACAGGGCCTTCATATAAGTTTTATTGACTCAACATATGTGTTGGTTCTATCCCAGCTGATATTATATTGGCACTATAAGGTGGTCAAAACTCGAAATGGAATTTTTTAAAGAGAAGCAGAAAAGCTTGCAGTATGTAAAGGTAACATTTAGCAGAAACAATGATCACTAATCAGTGGATTCCAATGGGTTCTCAATGGCTGAGATGTTAATTTTCCAGCTTTCTGATAAGTTTAACTGTCACAAGTTCCTCTTACAATTTGGATGTTCTGTTTAGGAATATCAATGTTAACTTGGATGACAAGGAATAAAGTTCAAAACAGAAATGAACAAAACAAATACAGAAATGACACTGGTAATCCACAAATTCAGCAAAGATCAGCACAAACCAGTCCCATAATGAGATGATAGATTAGCAATTAGGACCATTTGATATGCTCTTGATTCATACAATTAAACAAGTAACCACACTTAGTGCAGTATGAGATGGTATGTACATAGTTGTTGGCACAACAAAGAAGTGGCTTAGTGCCAATTAATGCTAATTATTGTATGGCATGTATTACAACGCACAAAGTTGGTGGCCAACACTCTACTCAAAAAATATTAAGAAGACGGAAGAAAAACTGAAACAAAAACACTTGCTTCAAAAAAGAAAAAAAAAGCAAGAGTTTTCAGAAGAATACCTCTAGAGCAACAACCCCCATCACTGAATGCTGCAAATGCAGGATTTCCCTGCCACTGCAAATTCCCCTTCCTCCAACACACTACGAATTGCAAAACAAAAATCAGATCCACATCTTTGAAATGTTGTTAAACAAAAGAACTGACCTTGAATGGAACACTTGGACATGAGCAAGGTCTCTGCCATGGGCATCAGGCCAGCTGACTTTCCTTCTCCCATCCCTCACCATCACATCCTCCTCCTCCTCCTCCTCCTGCTGCTGTTGTTCTTCCACTCTGATTGGCTTCTTGAGGTTGCTCTTCAAAGGAGAAGGAAGAGGAGGAGGGGGCAGTTGTTGGCCGACAGGACCAATGTTGTGCAGTGTGATGGGAGCGTAGCAGGAGCACAGCGAAGAGGAGCTCTCACTGTCTCCTCCTGAGGTGGACAGGATCATGAAGCTTGGGTGAAAGTTGGACTGGAGGGAAGAGAGGGGGGAGGAGAGAAGGGAGAGATGGGAAAAGGAAGGAGAGAGGTGGAGTTGGAAAGTGCATTGTAGAGATGATCGATCTTTGCCGACAGGGCTGCGAATAGATTAAAAATCCGACAGAACCGATTAAATCCAAATAGAATAAATTGATTTTTTTTTCCAATTGATCCAAACTTTTTAATAAAAATCGGATAAATCTAAATATGCTAATTTTATATTGATTTTCAAAAATAAATATTATTGCGGTGTTAAGATTTAACCGAGTTTTAAAATCAAAATTGAGTTATCTAAAATAATAAAAAAATTAAGAAAATTGAAATTTTGAAATAATCAAATTAAAAGTTTAAATTCGATTCATTGGATTAGTTAATTCGGTTTAACTAATTTTTTTTTAATAAGACAATGCTCCAATGAATATATCCTATCAAAAGTATTCATAAATAGTGAGGAAGATAACGTATTAGGTAGATAATTTTGATATTAATTATACGAAGATCTTAAGTTAGAAAAGATGACTCCAAATAGTCAGTGATCCAGTTGAATTTGATGAATAGTAAAATAAATAGTAAGATGAATAATGACTATGAGTATATAAAATTATGTAGCGTTGCATACCTACGTCTGTAGATGGAGATCCCCTTTTATAGTGTTATTATTTGTCTGTGCATCAATCTCAAAGTATTTCTAAAAAAGGACAAATCATAGAGATGCTCTAACACCTTTTCGAAAATAGACTCGCAATCTCTGCGTTTGACAGGTTGGAAGATTCTAGTGTACAACTTGTATATGGAATATTCTCTATTATCCGTGACATAAAATATCAAAAAAGAATATTGAGCTGGTGAACCATTAATGTGATGTGATGATAGATCGACTAAGTCCCCTTCATCGTCCGATCTGACCTTGCTTTTAGAGGAAGTCGGCTCTGATAAAGGATGTAGACCTCCTTGGGGACTTGACTCGACCAAGAAGACTGGTCGGCATGGATCGGTTAGAAAGAGTGACAGATCGGTCAGGAAGAGTGGTGGATCGGTCAAGAAGAGTGGCAAATCGGTCATAGTGGCAGATCAACTAGGAAGAGTGGCAGGTCGGCTAGAGTGATGGGTCGGCTAGAGTGGCGGTTCGATCAGTGTAGCAAATCGATGAGGAAGAGTGGCGGGTCGTCCAAAGTGGTGGATCGGCCAAGAAGAGCGACGAGTTGACCAAAGTGGCAGATCGAATAGGAAGAGTGGCAGGTCGGCCAAGAAGAGTAGCGGATTTGCTAGAGTGGCGGATCGGCCAGAAAGAGTGACAAATCAGCCAGGAAAAGTGACGGGTCGACTAGAGTAGCAGATCGGCCAAGAAGAGTGGCGGATCGACTAGAGTAGTGGATCAGCCAGAAAGAGTGGAGAATTGGCTAGAGTGGAAAAGTGATGAATCGACCAGAGTAGTGGATCGGTCAGGCGGAATGGCAGTTCAGCCTTGGTGAATTGGCTAGTTGGGAAAGACAGTCATTAACCTCCCTTGACTTTATCACAACTCAATCTACCGATTTGACATTCTTTGCCCTCGTGACTGCTCTTCCTATTCTTCGTATCATAAGTCTTTTATTCAAGTCTAGTCAAAAGAAGTATGAGTCTAACGGACTAAACTAAACCCCTCTCAAGATTGAATCACACTCCCATTGCAGGACAAGGTTGAGTTGAACCCCTTCACCTATGGTTGGATCATGTCGATATGCTGTTTTAAGGTTACCCAATGGATTGTGCCACCCAAGGATGATTGAAAATTGTTTCAATGAAAGCTGATCAAATGTGACCTTTTTTACAACTGAATGGAAATGTTTCCATTTAAATTGTCGAATGAAGCCGATCGAACTTTCTTATTTCAAATTAGCTTGGAACTGGCCCATGCCTTTTACCAATCTAGAGTTTGATTTGGAATTTTCATTTGAAAATGCTGAATGTTGAGTGAAGCCGTCATTTGGAATTAATTGCATAACTCTATGATTGGATGAGAAGCTTCTAAATAGAAGACTTATGGTGTTGCCGATAGATATTTTTAATTGGAAGACTTTTTCACTCGACTGTCAAACAAATTGAAGCTGCTATTAACCAATCGGACCAGTGAAAATGTCGATCGGTTTAACCACTGGCTCCCAATTGAAACCGAGTGGATTTTGCCACTTGGGATTTGTTATTTTACTGATTGCAACCACATGAATGTTATTATTTGAAGCTATCGATCGGCTTTGTTTGAAAATTGTGGATCGTTGAATTTGAGATGCCGATTGAAATAGCCTGTTACGTGGATTTCCCCCAACTACTAAGTTGCATTCGAATTTGAGAGTTGCCGATCAGAAGCTTTGTGCTCGACGAGTGGTGCTGAGCAAGCGGTTGAGTGGTGCCGAACGAGCGACTGAGTGGGGCCAAGCGAGCGATTGAGTGGTGCCGAGTGAGCGGCCGAGTGGTTTCAAGCGAGCGATTGAATCGTGCCGAGCGAGCGACCGAGTGGTATCAAGCGAGCGATTGAATCGTGCCGAGCGAGCGGCCGAGTGGTGAGCGAGCAACCGAGTGAGCGACCGAGTGGTGTCAATTGAACGGTTGAGTCGTGCAAAGTGAGCGCCCAAGGGACTAAGAGTCTGGATTTTATATCTGACCAGACGGTCATCAGGCACGAACAACCCCGCTTATAACTTGGCCAAGGGACCAAGAGTCTGGATTTCTAAGTGAGTGAGCAGGCACACTTATAACTCGGGTGAAGGACGTGAGAGTCTGGAGTTGGGTAAGTGAGCAGGCACGCTTATAACTTGGTCGAGTGGCACGAGACTCTGAGACATAGGCGCGTGAGCAAGTACGCTTATAACTCGCTTGAACAGTCCGAGAATCTGAGACATATGCGTGTGAGCAAACACGCTTATAACTCGGCTGAGCGGCACGAGAGTCTAGGACTTGGTCATGAGAGTATGCTCACTTACAACTCGGTCGATCGGCGTGAGAGTTTGAGACTTGGGCATGAGAGTAATCACACTTATAACTCGGTCGAACGGTCCAAGAGTCTGGGACTTGGTTGTGAGAGCAAACTCACTTATAACTAGTTCGAGAGTCTGTGATTTAGTTGTGAGAGCACACTCACTTATAAATCGGTTGTGTAAGTACTCTGTGATGGTTTTGGTATGATCAATCAAGTCAAGTAATGTCATGTTGTCTTTTGATGCCTTGTGTCTAAGTGCACAGTAATTTAATAGCACATGAAGTGAAGCAAAAGACACAGCTAACGAGAAGGCTGGCACGGAAAAAAGTCGATGGGCTCAGTGCGTCCGAGGGATGAGGCGTTGTGGAAGAATACGCTGGCAGACAAGAAGGAAGCGCGTGGCGGTTCCGAGGGACGAAAAGCCAGAGCGAAAGATTGCTCAAGAATGTCGAAAAATGAATTTGGGTGAACCATATTCCGAATGACTAAAATCACCCAAGCAAGCGAAGCCGGAGCAGAAGCTTGAATGAAAAGTCAACTTACCGATGACTTTGGTCTGGGTGCCTGGAGCTATTCTAGGCGCCCTGAGTCCGAGCACACGAAGCTTGTCTGGGCAAACTACTTCGGGTGCCGAGGGCGCCCTCGAAGACGCTCTTGGTTACGGATGAAGTTTGACCGGGTTCGAGTGCCCGGAGCGGGTCCAAGCACCCAGACCACAAAAAATTATCTCTTGCCACTTTATCGTGATCCGTTGCATTGTGGATAAAATTTTATCCACCCCCAGACGTCCGGAACCCTTCGAGGCACCCGGATCAGTGCTATAAATACAACCCTAATTTCAATAGTTGAAAAACAACACTTGTAAATGATTCTTCTTCTGCTTAGTTTTGTAATTGAGTCTTTAACTGTTGTAAGAGACTTCTCCACCTGAAGGAGATTTATAGTGAGCTTTCAACGTCTTGGATTAGCAATCTCTTGATTGCAAACTAAGTAAATATCTGTGCCTCTTTCTTTTTGTTAATTAACTTCTTAATTCTTTTGTACAAATATTTATTTTAATCAAACTGTAAGTTTTGAGAAAGGTATTTTTTTGTTTGTTATTATGCAGGGATATTTACCCCCTTTTGTTGGCTGCAAGGGACCAACAGGTTGAACAGTCCGAGAGTCTGGGACTTGGTCGTGAGAGCAAGTTCACTTATAACTCGGTCGAAAAGTTCGAGAGTGTAAGACTTGGTCATGAGAGTAAGCTCACTTATAACTTTGTCGAACGGTCCGAGAGTCTAGGACTTGGATGTGAGAGCATGCTCACTTATAACTCGACCGAATTGTCCGAGAATCTAGGACTTGGTCATGAGAGCAAACTCACTTATAATTCGGTCGAACGGTCCGAGAGTATGAAACTTGAGCACGAGAGCATGGTTACTTATAACTCAGCTGAACAGTCTGAGAGTTTAAGACTTGGTAATGAGAGTAAACTCACTTTATAACTCAGGTGAACTGTCCGAGAGTCTAAGACTTGGGCGTGAGAGCATGCTCATTTATAATTCGGCCAAACAGTCCGAGAGTCTGAAACTTGGGTGTGAGAGCATGCTTACTAATAACTTGGCCGAACAGTCTAAGAGTCTGGGACTTGGTCCTAAGAGTAGTTTCACTTATAACTCGGTCGAACGATCCGTGAGTCTGAGACTTGGGTGTAAGAGCATACTCACTTATAACTTGGCTGAACGGTCCGCGAGTCTGAGACTTGGTCGTGAGAGCAAACTCACTTATAACTCGGTTAAACTGCCTGAGAGTCTGGGACATGGGCGTGAGAATATACTCACTTATGACTCGATTGATCGACGCGAGAGTCTGAGACTTGGGCACGAGAGCAAACTCACTTATAACTTGGTCGAATGGTCCGAGAGTCTGATACTTGATCATGAGAGCAAGCTCACTTATAACTCAGCTGAACGGTCCGAGAATCAGAGACTTGGTAATGAGAGCAAGCTCACTTTATAACTCGGGTGAACTGTTCGAGAGTCTAGGACTTGGACATGAGAGCATGCTCATTTATAACTCGACCGATCAGCCTAAGAGTCTAGACTTGGGTGTGAGAGCAGACTCACTAACTCGACCAAATGGTCCGAGAGTTTGGGACTTGGTCGTGAGAGCAAACTCACTTATAACTTGGCTAAAATCTATGCGTTTGACAGGGTGGAAGCTTCTAGTGTATAACTTGCATATGGAATATTCTATCATCTGTGACACAAAATGCTAAAAAAGAATGTTGAGCTGGTGAACTATTAATATGCTATGATAATAGGTCGACTAAGTCCCATTCATTGTCCGATCGGACGTTGCTTTCGGAGGGAGTCGACTCTGATAAAGGATGTAGATCACCTTGGTGACTCGGCTCGACTAGGAAGATTGGTCGGCTTGGATTGGCCAGGAAGAGTGGCGGATCGATTAGGATGGTAGATCAACCAAGAAGAGTGATGGGTCAACGAGAGTGGCGGATCAATTAGGAAGAATGGTGGTTCAGCCAAGAGTGACGGATCAATCAAAAAGAATGGTGGATCGGCTAGAGTGATTGATCGACCAGGAAGAATGACAGATTAATTAGAGTGACGAATCAACCAAAGTGACACATCGATTAAGCAGAATGGTAATTTATCCTTGATGGATCAACTAATCGGGCTAGTCAAGAAAGACGGTCATTAACCTCCTTTAACTTTATCATAATTTACCTCCCCCATGTTTTGGCCATTTGCACTAATGGCTAGTAGACACCCGTGATTTACCTCCTCCGTGTTGACCTAGGGACGGGTTGACGGGAACGCTGAGGGCAAACAAATCACCTTTTGTCACATAATTTAACTTGTCAATTTGACCTTCTTTAACCTCGTGACTCTTTCCTATTCTCCATATCAAGAAGTATTTCACAAAAATTTAAAAAACAAAAAAAAAAATAGAGATTAGAAGAGACCTCTGGGAAGCACTGAAAGTAGAATCGAGGGCTGATTAGCAAACTGTTGTATTTAGTGAGATATCCTTGCAGGAGTTGTGGGCTGATTAGGAGACTGTTGTATTTAAATGAATAAATTAGAATTAAGGCAAATCTGGTCAACATGGTAGAATAATAAACGTGGTCATTGTACAGCATAGTAAATAAAATTCCAGTTAATTCTCATTTCTTCGTGGAACGAATAAATCGAATGATTCTGCTCTCACGTGGGGACAGCATTTTTTTTAAAATCCGATGTGGGAAGACATAGTCCCGTTGTGTTGTTTCTCTCCACTCAATATTACCTTCCTCCGTTATCCAGCCTTTTGGATACAGTTTGTTCTTTGTATGAAAAGCACCCAGCAGTGGATGATACTGGCAAACATAATCCAATCAACCAAGAGGTTAACAACGTTAAAAAAAAACATTTGCATAAGGATGGACATTTGGACGATATCAATCAACAACAAAAAAAAATGAGGCAAATGGCTGAATGAGAGGTTGGTTAGGGGACCGAAACTTGATGAAATTTAGTCATTATTACATTTTAGGGATGTCTTTCGGCCAACAGGAGCTTGGAATTTCTTGCAGGAATTCCAGTTATTACAATTTGCAAACGATGGAAAACATGATTCTGTAAAACGAATGATAATTGGATTTTAGCAAGGGCAGGGAGGGAGCTTAAGTTACTTGGCAAAGTAGAACTGAAGAAAACCTAGAACTTGAAAATAGCTGCACCGCTTGATGGCTTTGATGCAAACACATAAAGGTCGACATCATCCTTGCTTATGATTCCTTTCTCAACCCTCGCCTTGTAAAATGATCCCTGCTCCAGGGAAAAAAAAGGTCAAAAAACAAATAGTCTAAGTACATATTGCGTATTAATAAAATATGAATAGTATGGATATATAAATCTAGCATAGTAAATAATCAGATTACCATATGACGCACATAAACAGTAGTACTACAAAAATATGCCACTAACCAAGAAGTATTAGAAACCAACTTAAATCATGTTAAAAAATGCTGAGAAGTGAAGGTAAAGTAGAAGTGGCATTTAACAATTAATACAATTTATAGATAAATTGTATGCAAATCGTTGACAGAATAAAATGGCCTTCCCAAATAATCGGAGAAGAGAGTTCTTCAATAAGATAAAGGATATATTTTGCTTGAAAAAGGTATGAGCATGCACTAGATAAGATAGCCCAGGCATAAGAACAAGCACGACCCTATGAGGAATTTTCTTGGAAATTGTAGAACAAAATATTATGATTGCCAATTTATTCTATTAATGAGCATGAATTGAGCATTTGACTGTTTCCACTTATTACTCACCTTCAGGTTTTGAATGAATTGAGGAACAATACTTTCTTTCACCAAAGCAACTGCACAGCCTCCCCATCCAGCACCTGTGAGCCTTGCACCGAGTGCTCCATTTTCTCGACAAATCTTTACAAGCTCTTCCAACTCCGGACAGCTGATTGTAGTAAATCACTCAGTCAATACTCATTTGATAAGTTTCTCAGTGGCTGAATTAAGTGACCAAACCTTACATCAATCTAAAAATTGATAAAGACACTAATGGAACCCAAGAATTAACTGATATTCAATAACATAGGCAGAGCCTGCCTTCTCTTTATACAATGGTTTCTGTTTTAAAAATGATCCTAGAAATGAATGCTCAAATACTGACTTCTTTAGTATATAATGTGCAATCAAAACAAATAGCTAGGTATTGATGGTTCTCATATCCGGTACAAGGCAGCAACTAAAGATCTTTAAAATGGGTGTTCAATTGACAAGCTCCTACCAGGATTGACTTTGAGGGAATAGGTGATGCATTAAGGTAACAGAAACATATAAATTAAGAATAGACTTCCTACCTGCACTCGTATAGTACACTGCAGCTATAGTGGCTGTCATTCATTAATTCACCCAAATTCTTAAGCTTGTCTTCATCGCTGAAAAGCAGACAAAAAGGTAAGTAGAGTCATCAGTATCTGCGAATAAACTGCAGAAGAATTGGTGAAACATTAAATAGATTTTGATCAGAAAGATATAGTTAAAAATTGAATGACTTGATGAAACACCTAAGCCTTGTTTTGTTCACCATGAAATAGATGAACATCATAAACTAATTTGATGCATTAGTAGGACCTAGATATGAAGAGTTGATCAGCTTGGAAAGTTCTAGGGACTACTATCCAGATTATTCTAGTCCTATAACAGCAATTTATAATTCAGATACAGGACTGAGGAACCTAGCAGCTTAGATACAAATTGTTGATTACCAAATGAAGTTCTTCATGGACGAGTGAACCATATTCACCTAGATTTGCATATCAAAAAGGTTTAAAAATTGAATCTCATGTGTAGACCTATAATAACATCTTTGCAATCCTAGATGTTAGGTCTGAATCTTCTTATTCTCTTTGGAGATCACAATAACTCATGCACAAGGTGTTTGCTATAAGTGAAGTGGCTGAAAAACTAAGTTTATGAGTATATACTCTATAGTATCTCTTAGCTACTGAAAAAATTGGTCTACTACAGAAAAATATATCAAACATTCAACTTATTTGGACTATCAAACAAGCTGAGAACCTACTTGATCTGTTAAAATAATTCTCTTGCAAGAGTAATATAGATTTTATAGGATCATTTAGAGAGTGAAATTTTACAAAAAAAAAAAAAATATTAGGAAGTAAAGAGCTTTATAAACTTTATAGATAAATCCACCATGAAAATGAGTCTCTAAGTCATTCATGAAGCATGGCAGAGAAAATATAATAAGAAAAGCAGATGAAGCTATAAACTGTCACTTTGTTGGACTAACCTGAGCTTAGATAAGACAGTATCCCTAAAAGAATGGACACGCTTTGCTTCAGAGTAAACATGTAAGGCACGCTGGACAATAATGAAATAAATGTTAGGCACAAGGGGTAAACGAAGGTCAAACTAGTTGACAATGGTTGGGCACACACTATTGCACTACACCAAGTTAACCTTTATGGAATTAATTGCAAGAGAAGAAATACAAGCAATTAAAAGAGAACATCATGACAGGCATGGAATTAACAAAGGCAAAAACCTACTAATGATTGCATGCAGTATCTGGTTGGAATATCCTTATAAAACATAATATGCATAGGAGGTTTTCAGAATAATATAAAAAATGCAGTGGCATACAAACATGAAGCATGGATGAAAATGATGCTATTGACATGACCAAAATTGTAAATATATGATACAGTCAAGATACATCAATTAAATTTGTTTTCATAAAAAATATTCTGTATGGGATAATTTAATTTATATCTAGAAACTCAGCAAAGACAGTCATCTAACCTAGAATTAGTTACACTAAACTATTTATATCCAACTTCGATTATCGATGCTTATTGTAAATAATACAGACAGATTATTTACCAGCATCCATCTTAAATAAAGATAAATCTCTAAAAGTACACATTTGTTTAGCACATCAATAGTGTGCATTTCCCACTACACCATGGTGCAGGACTAGGATTGCAGTGACGGGTTGGCGGGGGCGCTGGGGGCGAGCGTATTCGCCTTTTGCCACCAGGACTAAGATTGCAGTGCCTGTCCAGAGAGCATTGTCCATAAGGACTGATCAGGTGAAGAGGAATGAAATGGAGAGGAGGGTGAAGAAGGAAAAAAAGGATCAGGAGGTGTGAAGGAGGATGAAAGGGTGGAAGAAGTATGTGAGGAGGAGCAATAAGGCATTAGGGGGCAGCAGGAGGAAGACGAAGAGAGGAATGGAGTACATTGTAGGGTGGTGAAGGAAGACAAGAAAGAGGAAGAGGATTAAAACAAAAAGGAAAAAAAATCTCCTAAACTTATTGTTGAATAGGTGATTATTAAGTAGTTTGATGAATGAGTAAACAACATTGGGAAAAATGTTGTAAGACAAACTTAATAGGGAACTTGAAACTCAGCCTTAGTTCAGTTGGGTAATGTCCTTGGTCATAAAATGTTTAAGAAATCAAAGGAATCCCTTTCTTAGTTCCTTATTCCCATGGACTTCCAAGTTAGAATGTCGACTATAATAACTTGCAATGTATTTTGTCTTAGTTTTATGAACATGATTATGTAAGAGTTTTAGGTACCTCAGATCTTTTATTCAACAAAAGGGATATTGATGAGGCTATTGATGCAGATATAATTAATAGAAGAAAGAATCAGTGATCAAAAGGAACTTGTTTAGTGTAATTGCTTCTCCCTTAGGCAAAAATGACTTTATAAGAGTGATATGGTACAATCTATTATCCTTTAGATTGCCATTGGATTGTTAAGAAACAACTCACTAATATAGCAACACATTAATATTGCAGTGATGAGAATATTAAAATAGATGTGTGAAGTTACTACCAAAAAAGAAATGATAGAAATTATTTGTGGCTCCAATAAGTGATAAAAAAGAGAAGAAAACGGGTTAAGAGATGATATAGACATTTTAATATGACCAATAGATTCTATATTTAGAAGACTTAAATGTATTATAACGAAAAGCGTATGCGGTATATGACCAAAGAAAATATTACAGAATGGGATAAAAGATAAATTTAAATATTATTAGTGATATTGTCTTGCATAGTGCCCACTGGAGGGATGAGATCACATAGCCGATCCCAAAACTATTAAGATCATTCAATGGGATTAATACGAACTAATATGACAAAGGACTTTCTTTGTTTCACAGGCTTCAGTGAGCAGTATCAAAGATGAAAGATTATATAAATGTTATCATCTGGAATACTACTGGTTCAAGGAATTAAGACAGCTAAAAACATAACTAGAAACTCAAGGAGAATTTGTTGCTGATATTTTCAGGCTTTCAGCTGTTTAAAATTATTTTAAAACAATATGGTTTCTTTTCCTTTTTTGTTTTTCCCACTTTGTTTCAATTGTTCTCCTTTATGGATGTGGAGATGCAAATGGTGATCATCGTTTTCACTTTCAAAATCATGAACAAACAGCACAAGTTTGGTGGTGGCAACATTCTTCAGAGCAACGACCTCTCAGGATTCTCCTCTCAATTTATAGGCTTTTGATTGTTGATCTCTCTTTTGTTCTTCATCTTAGCAATCGATAAGTAGAATCCAGCTAATTCTAGTAAGAATTTAGCAAATCAGGGTCACTCAGTAAACGATTCAACAAAGTCCTAGGCCATTCAAGACAAACTCATACGTAATCACAAAATAAGTAATATAGCCATGAAATAATTAAATAATTAATGTGTGAAGGGCATAAAGTGCTAATTTGGAGAGCTCTCTAAATTAATGGCTCTCACCAAATATGCTGTACTAGAAACTAGTTGGGAATTTATCTCTCCCATTTTTCCATAGATAACAACTAGTTTATTTATTTATTTTTTCAGTTGGCACCAAGTATCCAACTCTTCGAGATAACAACTAGATTAACTATCTATAAGGAATAATCACACTTGATTAATATTCTAGCACCAACTTGTGTGCTCATCAGACTATAATGATGCAAAGGGAAACTAAAATACAAAATTACCTGAAAAATTTTGAAATGTTTAGCAGCGTTCAGGACATCCAATGAAGATGGTGAATTCACAAAAATGGATGTAAGACTAGCGCCTGCAATCTTTTCAATATCTTCTGCAGTATAAGGCTCCTCCTTCAAGAGTGTCTGTTTAATGGAAAGAACATGAAGGAATGAACTACATGTAAACAATCAGAGAATAAATAATAATTGGCAAAGAAATATAACTTCATGCCATCTTAACAACGATGAAGTATGGAGTATAGAGAGGAGAAAAAGAGGAGAAAATAAGGAATCAGAAAAGCAAAGAAAACTTAGAAACAATAAGAGGAGTTGAGAGAAATGGAGGAGAAAAGAAAAACAAGAGGAGAAACAAGAGGGCATACTCAATTCCATATACAATAAAAATAAAGTCAACTACCAGATGCCTTATATTAGCGTTACACAGATGTGTTATCCACTACAGAATACTGCAAGTAACCATTAACAAGTGCATCGATTACATGACTGAATATTATAAATACTTTTGTTGCAATAAGACATCATCAAAGGGACAACACATATGGGCAAAAGACATTATGTTAGACCTTGTTATTGCAATTTGTGATAACTAGAATGAAATTTTCTTCATTATGACCTCAAGGCTATTTATTTGATGAAATGTAACTTCATACAAAGTATGAGCACTCAATAAACACTTCTCTTGCAATTTATCACTACATGGTAGTAGCTAAGCAAATATGAACTGTTCTAGGTATAACATATCAGATTCAATGATCTGAAAATACATTGCAGGAATGCATTAGTTTCTCATAACACAGTCCAAATTATTCTCTAAGTAATGATTGATGTTCGTCCATGAAGTTTATAACTATAAGAATACAAGTTGTTCATAGAACATAAGGAAAGAGAAAGACACCTAAATTCTTATCTAAGATGAATAATCACAATCAAATCTATAATGTAACAAGAAAAAGTTAAATCTATTTATAACAAACATATTAAATATAAGCAACGGAAGGAAGAACAAACACAATCTATAGGTTTCCCCCAGAAGGTAACGGTTAAGATTCTAGAGTGTGTATGTGGGTTCTATTTAAATCTGAGAATTATAAAATAAAACAAAACGAGGATGATATGTGATCCGGTGGTAAGGACGGGGGACCCTCATGGGCGGAGGGTCAAAGACACGTGGAGGTCAACCCCAAGTTCGCGCCGAACGGAAGCATGTCGGGCCGAACGGAAGCATGACGGGCCGAACGGAAGCATGTCGGGCCGAACGGAAGGATGCTGGGCCGAACGGAAGGATGCCGCGCCGAACGGAAGCATGCCGGGCCGAACGGAAGGGTGCCGGGCCGAACGGAAGGGTGCCGGGCCGAACGGAAGGATGCCGGGCCGAACGGAAGGATGCCGGGCCGAACGGAAGCATGCCGGGCCGAACGGAAGGATGTCGGGCCGACCTGACATTCGGCCAGGAGCTTCCCGGGCCGGACAGAAGGCAACCCGACCATGGGCGGGTTTCCGACGCTCATAGTGAAAAGGGTCACCGGGCCGAGCGGATAGCCCGCTCGGCCGAAGCATAAAGCATCGTTGCTGTGGAACACTCTCAGCTGAGCACCCGGTCGGACCGATACTTACTCCTGGTCGGACCTATGCCTGCCGAGCGGATGAACTCTTGGCGTCAGGAAAAAGGAGAGCAAGGGGACATTAGGGAACATCATTTTCTGACAGCAGGCATGTTCGACGACCAGGCCATACATAGAATCGTACGACGGAAAGACCTGCTGTCCCATCAAAGAGGTGATCAGACTGTATAATATGGTGTCAGGTAAGCTTGTCTGACAAGCACATACCGAGGTATGGGCTAAGGACACGTTTTGCCTCGGTAGGTGTGCGTGAGCACCTTCACAGCTCTATATAAGGAGCCTTATACTTCGCCGGAGGTATGCGTTCTTAGATATTCGAAGCCACCTCTTTGTTGCCCACTTGCCTGACTTGAGCGTCGGAGGGTCGTCGCCGGGAACCCCTTCCCGGCCCGACTTCTTTGCAAGTTCGCCGGAGCACCGTCCGACCGGCCGAAGATCTACGTCAGCGACAAGGAGAGCACCACGTGCCCAGCGTCCGTTAACCAAGGATAATCTCTTTTCCATTCCCGTCTATAACCATGACACAGTATGCTTTAGGCAAACAACTCTAGCTCTGAAACACGACGGGAACATCATGGGGATTGAAACAACATTTTAAGCCTTTATAAGCAATATAACCACAAGAAATGGGTGTGATAGGTAGTATAATCCTTCAGCACATTTTAAACAATGAACACTGAAGATTTTTGTATCTAACATACTTGGAGATGATCTCTCTGACCTAGTTATTAGTGGAGTAGGTCTTAGGACTCATGGTAGGATGAGTTCAATGAGGCTGATTCATGAAATTGGCACATACAGCTTGTCGAACCATTTTGAGTATAAATATTTGTGGTCATGTATTCGTATAATATCATCAGCATCTGATATATGCTATTGAAAGTCAGATGCAGAATGCATGATACAACACATTAAGGAGCCGAATGGGCCGAGCCAACTCCAAAAAGTATCCATTTAGGAGCGAGTCCCTTGCTCTCTTAGACTGGACCAGGACATCTAGAACTAGAGATATTGGCAAAAAGGACATGAGCTCAATCGTTTCAACACAATCAATCCACCAGATATCACATAGACCTGTTTTAAACAATGACATTGCCTAGATCTCTTGATCTGTTAGGTACTAGAGAAACAGCAGTATCTCACATTACATCATTTCATTGTCATTAAGCTCCTCACAAAATGCTACAATAAAATTCTAAAACAAGTGCAGGATTCTTAAAAACGAAGACCCAAGTCTCCTGAAATGTGAATGAGAAGTTATATATATTATGTACATAATCAAGAAAACATGCAAAGGCATTACAAGAGCTTCTGTTGTTCAGAAATATCTGTAGCTTAATGTTATATTCTCAAACAAGGAACAACATTCATGCACTTTCTATAACCAGTGACAGCTCTTTGGTTTCTCAGGCAGTAGAACATCTATACAGCATCAAGTAGTCTTTCATTTTGGACATAAATTTTAGTCTTGTAGCTTGGAAGTACATAAATTTTAGTCTTTAGCTTTGAAGCATGTAGCATGTTTAGCATTTAGCAGTACTATTCAAATTATATCTAATCAGATACCTATACACCAGGATTAAAATATTTGATCTTATGATCCCATTGTTAGTCTGGGCAACCGAAAGGGATATTTTGAACAGTTGAATATACAGAAAGTCTATAGATTAAGCAACTCACATTTACTAATCCAAGAACAGCAGTTAAAAGTTAAAAACTTAAAAGGGAGAATCCAAGCACTTGAATGCTTAAATAGAGGAAACACTAAAATAAAGTCTCTAATATGGAAATTTTAATAAAAGTTAATAATTTAGCAAGAACCAACCTTAACAGCAAAACCAGGGTCTGAAGATCCATGATCACCAGCAAAGGATGCACATAATCCCTCCACATCAGACAGTGTTTTGACTTTGGAGATGGCATCATTTGCACTCATCCCTAACTTTATGGCAAGGACAATCTGAAAAAACACGACCAAGTTTGGATCGAAAGATGAAAATGAAACAGTAATGCTGAGAATTAAACAGCACAACATGACACTTCAATATATTGTTTCTTTATTATTATTATTTTTTTTTTGCAAGTGAGAGTTTTTAATCATAACAAAGACATTATAAATAGTGAAGTAGAGACATTTTAGTTATTTTGACTGAATAATCAAATGAATAATCTTATAACCTCTAAGACAATAACTTAAATTTTGAGCAGCATTGTCTTTTGTTTAGAAAAAACAATATAAAATCTAAATCATAAATTTTTATTTTGAATTAATTAAGCCATAGATATTTTATTGGCAATCCGCAATTTAATAATTCATCCTAAGGATCCTAAAATTAGAGACATAATATTGATAAAGTATCATAACATCAAAGCTAACTATATCATTGGAGTTTATCAAGATTTTAAATTTCAGTCGGCTTGCCCATATCATGCAAGATATCACAATATTGTTAGGACACAACTGCTGGATTTAGATTGACAAAGTCTAGCTGTCTCATCTATTTGCTTCTTTGCATCTCATTCTCCCTTTACACTTATGTGTCAGGTCAGCACTGGTATGGAGCCATTCCTATCTCTACTAAAATCAGTACCAGCATCCAAACTTCAAACCATGACCTACTAGTGCAACATATCCTTGAAAATACACGATTTGCAGATCTAAGCCATGTTACTTGGTGATTCTTGTCATGCTAAATGCAGAATTTGAAAATTTTCAGGTCTTGCACTGCTGGGGCACAATGCTCTCTTACTAACAAGGTTATATTAACTGGTACTGCAACATCAGGCACTTGGTTCATGCAAGGTGAAGAATAGATCCCAATCACCCGTTATCAGCATGAAATGATGGTGAAGGAAATGAAGCATAAAAAAAAAGTAGCAGAGAAAGCAGAAAAAAAACACAAATAAAAAACATACTGCTGCCAAGCGGCATTCTACTACACGATTATTATAGTTTGTTGCAGCAGTCACAGCTTTTTGCGATTCTGCAAGAGAATGTGCAATTACAAAAGTTCCACCAGCTGGTAGTTGTACATCAGTAGCTCGTATAGGATTAAAATCTATCAGCTCAGCATATCCAGTTTTAGCCATGATAGATATTGCCTGTCACATTAGATTTAAGTAAAAAACAGGAGCTGCGTCATTGAACAAAGAAATGGAAATACAACAAATACAAAAAATCAGAAAAGATAAGTCAAATCAAAAGATGAACTAAAGGTTCCTCAATCTTTAAAACAACTTCAACTGATCAGCAATAGATATACTTGAAATGAGAACAAAGTTATCAAAATTTTATCACAGAAAATGGCTAGAAAAAAAATTAAAAGAACTTAACATTACAAGTTAATTAACTTTCTGACATGGAGGGTGACTCACCAATGAACTTAATAATTTATGCATTATTCTAAATCATGGAAATTAATTAATCATAATTTCAAAGATAGTACAGTATTTGCTCAAGATAAGCATTTTTCTTGTCCTAAACTTCAAAACTCCTTAAACCAAGATCACGAGGATGCAGTATACTTACCCAGATCATGGTCACTGATAGTAACCTATGTCTTCTATGTTAGACATCAACATGTAAGAATAATTAGTTCTTAATGTTATGTTAAAACACCATGGTTTAAAATCTCATGGCAATGTGGTCTGCTAGGATGAAACTTATCATTTTGCCCACCAACCGAAACTAACACTATGTTGGCACTAAGAGATCAGACAGTACTACAACAACCATGGTGGTATGTTTTTGAGAGGGAGTTTTGGAAATAATGTTTTAGACTTTAGTTAGTTATATGAAGGCATAATTACTTCTAGACAAGGCCAAATCAACACTATTGTGATATTTTTTTGCAAAACAAGACACAGTTGAGATGCTTGTTATATTTGTTTAAATAGTTTTGTAAACGTTCAACTCAATTAATTATCTATTTTCTTTATTATTAAATTTGAAAGTAAACACTGAGTGGAAGGTACTCATCAAAATTCATATTGACACAATTTGAAGTGTGTCAAAATGCACCAAAAATCAATATGATATTAGGGACTGATTCCCCATTTGGAATGATACTTAAACCTTGATTAGGACAAGCTGGAAAATTGGAAGTCAACTCACCTAGAGATTGAACATGTGGAAGAAAGTTTTCTCTTTTTATGAAACCTATGCAATTTTTTGTTTCTTTTGGTCGCCATGCACTATTCTTGATCTCTTCTAGTCCAGCATTGAACGTACACATTTCTCCTTTTTCCTGTATCCTACCCGCAGAATTAGCTAGGGAAACATCTTTTTTACATAAAGGTGAATGGACATATAAGACAAAGTCCCCATCTTGGCTTTGCTGAACCACATGCATATTCACATTCAATTTGAAAAGTAGAGTGTCAAATAAGTTGTTTCTTTTGAATTGTATTAATTTAGTCGAACACTGCATAATTAACAAGGGAAATCAGATTTTTCTGTTTGGGATCTATGGATGTCCTTGCTTAAATTGGGAAATAAGGATTTAAGCAGACCCTGAAGAACAAGATATGACTATCATGCAAATTGAGGATTTGAAGTTGTTATGATGTGGGAACTAAGACTTATGATGTGGGAACTAAGACCATGGGTATCCCTATCCAAATTCATAAACAATCCTCAACACCTAATGCATTGTTGTTTAATTTGGAATAGGTTGGTAATATGTAATTTAATTCCATCTGTGCTTGCAAGGAATAATCACAGATTAAAGGAAATATCAAATCATTTACAAGGTTCAAGTTGTCTTGTATGAAGTCAACCCATCAGGAAAACTATCCTGCGATGAAGGGTCTATAGTATCATATCAAAGGCTCAAATTGTGGGATGCTAAGGTTCTAGAATGTAAGTAACCATATTTTTTAAAAAATAGTTACTTTATGCTATTATTCTACAAGTAATAACTTTCATTATTATTATTTTGACAAATCAAAAGAAAAGTAAAGATTCATCATTCATGTACCGGAAAGTCCAGGAATGTGTGCAGATCTTGATCAAGATGCTAAAGCGTAAATCATCATCAAGCTATCTTTGTCCTAACAAATTGGAGCAAGCTACGTGAATCTTAATGCCCATTAAATTCTATGCAAGGTAGTATAACTAATAATATTCAGACTATCAAATCACTTTTTCATTACATTAACAAATATTTCCTTTGTTCTCCATCTACATTTATCCCTCACCTTCCAGACTCATACATTCAATTTTTCTAACAATAGAATTTCTTAGTCATTTATAAACATGTCCAAAGCATCTCAACCTATTTTCTCTATTCAACACAAAGTCAGCACAGCCCTAAAAGGAAAAAAATTTCCACCCACCAACATTATTAGACCATAGGATTTTTTTCTAACTATAGAATTTCTTAGTCGTTTATAAACATGTCCAGAGGCAGAGCATCTCAACCTATTTTCTCTATTCGGCACAAAGTCATCCCACCCCCAAAAGGAAAAAAATCTCCTCCCACCAACATGATCTGACCATAGAATCTTTCATGATCCAAAATGTGTTTTTGTAGCATTAATCTTTACAAGATGAAAACAAGGAGCATTGCATTGCTATGTAATAGGAAATATTTCAAGCAACATAGATGTTCAATCTGGCACAAAATTTGAGTTTGTGTGAACTTTATGATTCACAGAGCAATGCTAAATAAGATTAGTCTATACCATGCATGGATAACTTAAACTTCAGAGAGTGTGCTACCTGATGAACTGTGTACAAATGCATAAAGGAAATATCCACATAGAATTTACCTGATCCATACCTCCAGATTGTGTTCCAATGTAATGCTCACATTCACATGTAAGTTGAGCAATCTCTTTCTGCAAGATTTAGATAAGTTACATGTGTATAAAGTGCAGAGTTCAACATATTCATAACCAATATCTACTTAATACCATAACTATCTCACTCACAAATACTCTGTGCATTAAATATGACATTAATTCGTGCTTGGTCATAAACTAAGATGGAAAAATCAAACACATTAATAATATATTTTTGTATGATTGATGACTTGGAAAGAGTATAACATTTTTGTTGTTATTAAAACAGTGGGTGGTGGAAGACAAATAATAGTTGAAATTCAAGTTTTGCAGGCACAACAATGTAACCGTTTGCAAGTTAATGTCGGAAAGATGATGATGCCTCAATCATACAACTGTAAAGAGTAAAGACAACATTCCCACATGCATGGCTACAAACCTATGCAAACTCAGCACCCACATAACACCAAGATAAAAATAATTGGAATAACCAGGGAAACAAAATTTCTTTATTGAAGCAGCTCAATGGCAAAAAAAAAGATATAATTCAGACTAAATCAATGATAGTAATTGGTGAACTACCTTTGGAAAATTCTTATCAAGAATAGCCATTATAGCAATTGTTGCTGAACAGACTAATGCTGCAGAGCTTGAAAGACCTGAACCTGTATGGCATTGACAAATAAAATTTCACAATCTTAGAATATACATGAAACTAAGAAATTGACAGGGTAGCACCTGTTGGCACAGTCCCGCTAACAACTACATCAAGACCAACAGGTAGACCAACATC
Organism: Zingiber officinale; assembly: GCF_018446385.1. Classification (NCBI taxonomy): domain Eukaryota; kingdom Viridiplantae; phylum Streptophyta; class Magnoliopsida; order Zingiberales; family Zingiberaceae; genus Zingiber; species Zingiber officinale. Next base: position 2,565,133 of record NC_055995.1, on the reverse strand, counting down.
TGCTCCTTTCGATTTAGCAAACACATATATGCCTTTGTATCTGCAAGCAAAAATTTAATCAAGATATTGAATGAAGTCTCAGTACAGGCTAAAAAAGCCATCACTTTCAAATAAAGGATAATTTATGTTCAAGCATAGCAAGTCATGAATAGAGACTGTCATACCATCATATTATGTGCATGCATGGCAAGACAATATGGTAATGAGTTCAATCTGACTTATTAAACCAAATGATGAAAAGCAAGATTAACATCATATATATATATATATAATATTTTTTTATCCAGCACAATCGTTCGGTGGGCGACACTAGGTGACTCTTAGTGAATCAGGGCGCCCGGACCACTCCCGAGCACCTCGAGTGGCTGAAATACACTCGGGCCGCCCGGGAGTGGCCCGGGCGCCCGGATTCACTGAGACTCGCCCATGCGTCGCCCACCGACCGACCATGCAAGATATCAAATCTCTATATAGAGAGTCGCCCAACGAAGGGTCGTGCAAGAGAAATCCACTCCGGGCACCCGAGTGTGGTCCGAGCGGCCGGATTCACTAAGACTCGCCCATGCGTCACCCACCAATCGGCCATGCAGGATATCAAATCTCTATATAGAGAGTCGTCAAGTGTCGCCACATATATCCTGAGACAGTGCTTGGAAATATGGAGAACGAGTCATTTGCAGTAACCAGAGAATGTACAAGTAACTTATAGATGGTTGTGCAGCAACAATTATACCTATGGCACATTACAAGTGCTAAGCAACACTGTAATTTGCCAGAAGAAACCTACTCACAAAGGATAATGATGCGGCGATAAAGGAGGCCACCAAGCGTGGGTCAAGGGCGGAGATAGCAGTCGACGTGGAGATCAAAGTCAGGACAGTCAACGCCAGGACGGTCGACGCTAGGGAACCAACAGGCTCACCAAAAGTGGGTCGAGCGGAGGTCGACTTCAACTGTCGGTCGGGCCTGAAGGGTCCGATCGGCCAGGAAGCTCATCGAAGCAGATCACTCGTTCGGCCAGGGTCAGTACAGAAAGAATGTCAGAGGCTCACAATTGACCAAGCGAGTGCCAAGCCGATCGGAGCTCATGCCCGGTCGAACAAGAAACAATCTGCCGAACCGAGCTCCTACGAAGAAAAGCAGCTAAGATCGACCGGGCATGGAGTCCCAACCTCCCATATCTTTTAATATCTCTCTGGGAGGTAATGCCGCTGACAACAAGGCATGGTCAACAGACAAATCGTATGACAGAAGCTTCTACTGTCATGTTTGCATGCCCTGTTTTTGAGGTATGGTGTCAGAGACACTTTTGTGACATATCCTTTCATAGGACGGTTGGGAAAACGTGCCCACGCCTTGAGGAGCATGCACGTCGCCTACTGTAGCACTATATAAAGGGGGTTCATGCATCGACGAAGGTATGTGCTATTCGTTATTTACGCTTGTGCTTTCACTTCTACTACGTTGTTCTACCTTCTTTCTACTATTCCGGTGACAAACTTGAGTGTTGGACAGCCAACGGCGGGACTCCTTCCCTGACCCGGCACTGACGTTCTGTGTGTTGCAGATCGGAGCGGAGTCTTCACGAGGTCAACAGAGGAGACATCCCCAGCCAGCCTTCTTCACGATTTTTGGACAGGATCAGATACTATCTTGATTCCTGCTTGCAATTTCTCCTTTATTCATATTGTTCTTCTTCTACCACTTTGTCAAACCCTCTTCCTTATTCATCATCAACTTTTTAGTTCCATTGCCCCATTTTTTATTTACTCTATTCATTTCATTTGCATCCAGCTAAAAATTCACAACATTTAGTCAGCAAATACATTTTACTTCAACACTCACAAAAACTCATCACCAAAACCATATGTAAATTGTTATCGTGTTCCTCATCACCAAAAGTCCAAAACCATTATTTAAATTATCTTAACATGAACAAAATATCAAAGAGAGGTCCTTGAGTCAGTTATCTCCACGTCCAATTAGCCTGATAAGATTTTACTATATGGTGGTGTCCGCTCACCATCTAGAAACAAACCAGCCATCCAGGAGAAACCATTCTAACCACCCAGTCTACTTTTGAGCATGGATTTCTAAGTAATAATTCAGGATACTAAGACGCGTGAATTACAATAAAAAAAACATAGTTGGATTATTATCTACCTACAGTCACTAAAGCACAAGATCATTCTCATCCTGTCTATTAAATCTTATATATATAAGACTTCTCCGAAATGCAATATGATCTATTTGCTCCCTGCATCAGAAGAAGAGTTCTTACAGCATAGAAAGGTTTGAAGTTCTCAATTTGTTCACGTCACCTACTAATCACTAAAATCAACATAAATGGCACAACAATGAAGTTAAAGGAGACTCTCAATAAAGGACCGAAGCATTATTTAGCAGAGAAGAACAAAATTGTTAAAGTGACGCAAAAACAGATACGGCATAACTTGTCTCAATTAAAGCAGAAGGAACAATTTCTTACCCACATATAAAATAATGGCCCCATTTATGATTCTTCAAATCAAGTTCCTGATTTATAAAGAACACCTTCATTCATTTTCCTCACGATAACTATCAGCGGTAGGAGAATAACATCCAAGCGAAGGCGAGATACCTGGTCGGAATCAGCAGGGTAGGTGCACACGGGATATTTAGGATTCACATTCCCGATCCGAACCTCTTTGCTCGACTCTCCCGCATCACGCTTCCTAATGCCGATGATTGTATCCTGACGGATAGCCATCGGAAGCACCGAATACCCCTCGTAATCAATGTGCTCACCGATTAGATTAACCCTACCTACAAACCGAGCATGAAACTAATCATATAATACTGAAAAAAAAAAAAAATCCTACGTCAGTTCAGAGTGGCCGTCGACTTAGCGAAGCGAAGAAATTAGAGAAAGACAACAACTTCACCTGGCGACCGAGCGTAGACTTGTGGCTCTTGGCCGAAGAGCTCGACGAACTTGGCCTTTACGGCTTTGAATCGGAACTGCGCCTCCTCGAGCAGCGACCCCTCGCCGTAGACGGGCTCCAAGGACGAGTAGATCGGAATCGGAAGATCCTCGTGCGCCATGATAAATCGAAACCAAGGAGATCAGGGCTGAAGCAAATCTGCTTCCTCTAGTACTCTCCTCGCCAACGGAGACAGTCGGCACGGGCGATGAGATGAGAAACTTTAGGCGTCGGTGATGGACATGCTTTCTAACTGAACCACATAAACACCGCGCTTGACGGAGAGACAGGTGTCGGTGCCCTTAACGCCTTTGGAATCGTCTAAGTCAAACAGAGCAGCGAGCGGACGCAGAACGCATAATCATCACCATTCACCGAGCGTTTTAAATATTTAATAATATTTTTAAAAGTAAAAAAAATAAACAAAACGTTATATAGATATATAAAAGCCAAAGTTTTGACCCGTTAAAATTTCGGTAAATTAGAGAAAAATCTCCAATGGTAATCATAATTTTACATGTAATCTCCATGCCTAAAAAACTTTGTTTCCACTCCCTACATGCAAAGTATTACTTGTTTCAACTCCCTCATGTAAATATTAATACCAAAATTGCCCCTCAGATTTTTTAGGTACAAAAAGTCCAAAATTGAGTACAAAAAGTCTGAAAACGAGTATAATTCTTCTTAAAGTCAGTACTTTATATTAAAAATCGAATATATTTTCTATCAAAATTATCCCTCTTATTTTTTAGGTATAAAAAATCTAAAAATAAGTATAATTCCTGTTAAATTCAGCACTTTACACTATAATCCAGTACTCTATACTAGGATCAAGTATATTTTTTATTGAAATTAACCCATATTTTTTAGGTACAAAAAGTCAAAAATTGAGTACAAAAAGTCCGAAAATGAGTATAATTCTTCTTAAAATCAGTACTTTATATTAAAAATCGAGTATATTTTCTATTAAATTCAGCACATTAAACTAAAATCGAGTATATTTTGAGGTGAAAAAAGAATCGTACTCAATTTAATAGAAAATATACTAGATTCTAATTTAATATACTGAATTTAAGAGGATTTATATTGATTTTTGGACTTTTTATACCTAAAAATATCATGAGCAATTAGGTAAATATGTTTGACTGGGGAGCGAAAAAAAAATTTCATGAATGGGAACTACATGTAAAGTTATGTTTATCAATAGAGAGTGTATGTAAATTTACCCTTAAAATTTGCTAGTTTTGATAAGACAATTTGACTGGTTAAATGATTGTGGCGATCATAAAATTAGTATATAATTATTTTTTAATTAGATTGCCTTTAAAATGATTGGGTTTTAATACTTTCCTAAAATTTTTAAATTAAATAAAAATAATATAATTTGAGCTAAAATAAATTATATTATTTTAAAAATCTACTGTAATTTATCAAAGGATAAATCTAGATAGGTCTGACCAACTAGGAAAATAATTAGGTATTATTAATGATGGACAATATTAAATGGCTATAATTTAATTAGTTACAATAATTTTTTTATATAATTTTTAAAATCATTAAGGATATGAATTATATGATTTCTCATATATTTTCATATTTAATTTTTAAAAAATTTCGATTAATTTTATTTCTAAAATGATATATATTAATTAACAATAAATCTATCCGGCCAAAATTCAGAATTAAATTATAATACATATATGTAATTAATATATAAAGATGATATTACTAAAATATTTTTAATAATGACTTATAAAATGTATTCCGACGGAACAAATTTTAATCATTTAACATTGTCCATTAATTAAACTTTTAGATTCATTTTCTAACTAGCTATCTAGATTTACATATTAATAATATTTACAAATTACTAATTAACTCTTAATTAAATTACTAATTATTCCTTCCATTTACTTTCTTTGAATTGTTAAAATCAGTTGAAAAATTTATTAAAAATTGTTAATAGCATTTACCTATGTTTTAATTTATTCAAATTTTTTAATGTTTGATATGTCCTGCGTTTTATTTATTTTTTAAAATTAAATTAAAAAGTTAATCCTAGGATGATGTGGTATACTTAATTAAATTAATAACTAGTGTTCTATTCCAATATTTTTGGAAAATATGGATTGACTAGAGAACACAAATTGTCACTTTGCAAATTAATGGTAAGATATTAATCCTATTTAAATAAACTAAATCAAACCATCATCTTACCATTCGCCTATACGATAATGACACAAAGAACACCAATCAAGGAAATTTGAAACAACGAGTGGTCCTTTCTGTTGGAGCAATCTCAATGGTTCGTGGGACCATGTGTTTTGGTGTTTGGGCAAAGGGTTTAAGTTAGGTTTACCCTTGTTATTTGATATGTGTACTTGAGTTGTGCAGGACTGCAGGTGACACATGTGACTCAGGTTGACGGCTTCGGGTCCGGTGAAGGATGGGGCATTCGAGGGACCATGGACAAGGCAGCAAGGACAATGGCCGAGGGAAGCGACTTCGAGGCATACGCGAAGGATGGCATTGGAGACAAGTCGCGGGCTTGGATGCATCCGAGGGACGAGAGCCAAAGGAAGTAGGCTTGAAGGCAAGAGGTCAAGGCTGCAAAGAAGAGTCAAATGAGTCGTGAGGGTACGAGTGCATGAGAGATTGTACTCGGAGTAAAATCCTAGTTTTAGGGTTTTCACTGTAGCAGTTACTGTAGCGTACTGTAGCAGTCGATTGGTGTATGGACCAGTCGACTGATGCACTGTAGCAGAGAGCCGTTGAGATAGCCGTTGGGCTGGCACCAGTCGACTGGTAACGGGCAAATCAGGTTCTGATTTGTTCCAAGCTCTATAAGAAGGAGCTTGGTATGGCCGGCCAAGGCGACGAAATTAGACTTGGTTAAAGCCTAATTAATAGTCACCAAAGTGCTCAAGGTCTCTTGTGTCCAAGTGTTCTTGGTTGGTGTTGTGGTGAGGTTTCTCCACCCACAAGGAGTTGCTTGAGTAGCCGGAGTTTGCCGGGGGCTAATCCACCGAAGGATCGGGATCGTCCACCTTACGGACAGCCGTGGAGTAGGAGCATCATCTCCGAACCACGTTACATCGACGTGCATTGGTTTGCTTGTTCTTTTCTTTGTCATTATCTTTTGTATTCGTTATTAGTATTTGTATTTCCGCTTGCGCACTAACGAATACGTAAGAAGCGAGTATTTGGGGGCGCCGTCTATCCAACCCCCCTTCTAGCCGGCCACCGATCCTCCAACACTTTCCTCCATCGCCTAAAAGCATGGAGGCGTTGTATGCTAATCTCAGGGAGGAACAAAAGAAACTGACGGAGGAAATGAAAGATCTAAAGAACGAGATAAAGGAGTTTATGATTAGGAGTTGCAAAGACGTTACAGAGGAATACGTCAAGGATATGTTGCTGAAGGAATTTCCTCTGCCAAAGACGTATGAGTTGTTTTAAGAATGTGTGAAAGAAGAAGTTGCTTGTAAACCTGTCTTTGTGATTGTGGTTTCTGATAGCTCTTCTGTACAGTGATTTTATTTTAGGTTTACATTATGGTATTGCTCTGCTCTTCTGTGCTATGAATAAAAATATGATTTATGCCAGTTCAATATTTATTCAGTTCAGTTTATAAAAATCTTCTTGCATAAGTTTTGACAATACCAAAAAAGGCGAAAACTGTTAAGAAAAACAATTCACAATTTTGGTAATGATCGAACATAAGAAATGAATATAAGAACTCATATGGAGTTAAGAATCAAAATGATCTGATTGATTTGTAGTCTGACTATCTTTAGATTATATATTCATAAAGAATTTAATTAATGCATGTCATCTTGGAAATATAATTAATCATTAATGTAGAGAGAGATAATTTTTTAAAATTAAATATGTAAATAGGTGGGAAACAATATAATTAACTCATAAAATATGATATTGCTTGAACCCTATAAATTATGAAAAAGTTCATTTTAATTGGCTAGATTTTAGTCATTTAGCACTATCCTTTATTAAAAAACGCAAGTAGATTTACAAATTAATCAAAGGCACACTATACATTGGTATTTACCAAAGGTATACTCAATTTTCTACTTTTCCCATCCTACCCCTCGAGTCTTTCTCTCTTCTCTTTACTCTCTCATATGCATGCAACCTCTTTTCTCTTTCTCTTTCTCTTTCCTCTCTCTTTTGCATGCATGGATAACCAGGGGCGGAGCCAGGAATTGACTAAAGGAGTGGCTAAAATTTTTAACTATTACTATAACAACAAAAAAGTCTTACCCCAATTGGTGGGTCGATTTTATGGATCCTTCTATGTTATTAGACTCTATCCCATGCTACATCCACATCCAAACTTAAATAAATTTTATCTTATTTTATTATTATTAAATTTTTTTTTAATTTAAAAATATCCATCATTATCGAGCTATGTTAGCTTTATGCCTCAAACTACTTCGATGAGTATTCGAGTATTGTTCTTGCTGGTTGGGCAGCAAGGAACCATCAAGTAATTTTGAAACGATTTGGTCCAATCTACCCACTCTTATATCGACTAATTAATACCGCTTAGAATTTTCTAGGGCCATTGGATATGTGAACAAATCCCGACCTAAGTTGGCTTCTCAGTGCAACCCATCAAGATTTGGTTGACATTTCCAGAGAAGGACTTGATGACAATTGCACTGAGATACCTTGTCTATAATCTGGCAATAAAGATATACTTAAAACAAGAGAGTCGATATTTTTACACTAGCAAATTTAGATGTTTTCTAATAGCACTGGAGAGGGGTTCAAATAGGGATCACAGCTTCAAACTCCCTTGTGTATCGGTATATTGAATCAACACGAGACAATCTTAAATGAAGTAACTGATGCAGTTGGTGACAGATTTGGTGCATCATCAAAACATCCTTCTTCGGGTCGTCATGCTATCCTCAAAGGTGGAGAAACTAAAATAACTCTATCACCTTGAACAAAAAGAAATGGCACAATTCGCTTGGTGGTCTGTAAAACAGAGATAGGATGCACATAAAATTCTGAGGTTATCAACTTTATTGAATAATAGCTTAAGTTTTAAATAATGAAACAAGAGAATAAGTAATTTAGTTTTGCAAAGTTCAAAATGCATAATTTGAGTTTGACAACATTGTATGGTACAGGTCTGGTATGGACGTATGGTTACTTGCGTGGATGTCAAACAGAAGAAAAACATAGACTATTTGAATGCAGAAGACTGACTCGACAAGTGTATGCCAGAAGAATAAAAACTCTTTTATGGTTGACATTGCACTCGATGAGTTTGGGAGGAATACTATCTATTTATTGTTGTTGTCGTACAATTTAGAGGCAAACCAGTGACACAAATTAAAAGTGGAACCTTTTTTTTGTTGTGATTTGTTTCTAAATTTATCTTTTACCAACCCAGTAGTCACTGTTATGGTAGCATGCAAAAAAAATTTACAGAAAATTCATTTCTATTTTGCTTTCCTTGATGCTCTGAATCTTCAACAAACCTTAGACTATATACTTTTTGGATATTATAATCTTAGTTTTAACAGCAAATTATGAAAAACATAGACATCAGTAGCCTCTTATTTTTCCAAAAATCATTTGTGCAATGCTAGACATGTGTCATTTCATTATAATAAATAAATTAGAATATGTAAATTAGATAAACTTGGGCAAAATTTGTTTTGTTGGCACTATTGCATCTTAGGATAATGATATCATAGTAGCAAGATTAGCTTACCTGAACTATTTCTTCATAAGTCTCATTGTCAATTTCCACAGTAGTTATGATCTCTTCCACATCTCCAAGAATCATATTCAAATGCTGATCGTAAGCCTGGAACAGAATGAATGTTTAAAAGGTGAAGATAAAAATAAAACAACCTTGTACGAGTATACAATCAAATTGCTTCAAGTGAAAAACAAGGTTTGTGATATCACATGTATCTCCCCTTGCTATGATAACCAAGTGCCAACTACAAAAAATCTTAATGAACAAAGCTGTACATAAAAACTAAAGTATAGAACTTATGACAACAAAAAATGACTAAAACTTATTTGGCTTTATTCCTATATCTTTAAAAAGTCAAATATAAGAATAAAATTAATAGAATATATCAAAAGTAATAATTCAATCTCACCTATTTAAGTGGTGCCCGACGATGTTTTATAACGTAATATTCATCAATAATAGACTCTACATCTATATTCATTGCAAATTCTCGCTCAATATAAATGGTCATACAATCAGCAAGAAAACCATCCTCCATCTTGTTACGAATTGCAGTTTTGACATGTTTCATGGCTGAAAAAGCTCTTTCAACTGTAGCAGTAGATACGGGTAGTGTCAACACAAGATAAATCAGTCGTGTCAGCATAACATAATTCTCTGACCTTCTACTCGCAACCAACTCCTGACATAAATTAGAAAGAGTGGATACTTGAAATCGAGATTCAGAAATCACATCACTCTGATAATGTTGCAACTCAATTCTCAAGGAATAAATATCTTGTTTTGTAAAATCCTGAGGGTAAAACTTCTCTGCAAGCTTGCAAATGTCATCTATGTTGAATGATTCAAAATGAATTTTTAGGGTCCAATGCTGCGCTAAGAGAAAGGAGTTCTACTGATGTCTCATTAAATCTTGTATTTAACTCCATCAGAAGAAAATCTATTGCTTTATTGAAAACATCAAAATGATAATGATGCTCAACTGTAGGATACTCTCGCCCACGGGAACGACCAACCCTATATGAACTGTCGAAGTCAGGTATGTAAACATCATGTTTTGAGCAAAATGAAGTCACTTCCTGTAGAAATTCTTCCCAGCCATCTTCCCTCAATGCTTGAATGACAATTTTTGTACTGTAGACAAATCTCATTGCAGTTAAAATATCTTGAGTTTTCTTCTGGAGGGCCTGACACAAAATATCAGTGATGGCCAAAATCCTACGCATGAAATGCAAGACAAATACAAATTCAAAGCTTGTTATGTTTTTATATATACCACCAACTTCAGCCTGAGAACTTGTATTTGAACTATGCTCACTTAGATGCTCAAGCACCTTACAAGTAGCACCATACATATCTATCAAACTCTTTACAGAGTCATAATGAGAACTCCAACGAGTTGCCCCTGCTCGTTGCAAGTTACCAATCTGATTAACCCCACGTCCTGGATTACGTTCTCCAATTTCTAGCAAATGCTCTATTTCTCTTCTTTGAGTAATTTGCAACTCACAAAGACGCTTAGGAGAAGACGTCATCATATTAACAACATTATCCAAATGAGAGAAGAAATCCCAAATATCTCGAACATCCTTAGCTGCTGAAACCAATGTTAATTGTAATCTGTGCGCAAAACAATGTACATAATATGCATATGGACAATCTTTGAGAAATAAAGCCTGTAGTCCATTCCAAGCACCCCGCATATTACTAGCCCCATCATACCCTTGGCCTCTCATGTTCTGAGCTGGAAGGTTGTAATGAACAAGAATATCACTAACAGTGTTTTTGAGTGTCAATGAGGTAGTATTACTAACACTTTTGATTTCAAAAAATCGTTCTGTTAGAATCCCATTGCTATTCACGAACCTCAAGATAAGAGCCATTTGCTCACGTTTAGATTCATCTTGTGCTTCATCAACAAGAATACAAAAGCTTGCATCCCCAATTTCACTTCGAATTCTTTGTCGAACTCTATTGGCCATAATATTCAAAACCTCTTTTTGTACTTCTGGAGAAGTGTATGTATTATTTCTTGCAGCACTACTCAATACATCTTCAACTTCTTTATTAAGTCGTCCAAAAGCATCCAACAATTCAAGAAAATTCCCTCGATTCAATGACTTAGATGATTCGTTATGCCCCCTGAAAGAACAACCTTGAAGTGCAAGCCACCGCACACTTGTAATTGTGGTTTTAAGACGCAGACGATTTTTCTGAACTTCCTCACTTGATACAACAAGCATTACTTTGTCAATATGCTGAGATGGTTTCATTAAACCTTCGGCCTTTCTCAAAGATGTATTATGATGTGATGAAGAAGAGGTACCAACATGAGTGATAAATGCACATTTATCTCCATTACATACCCTCTTCCAACTGTTAAATCCATCGATGGCCAATGATGAAAGATTTGGTTGAGTAGGATCGGTAAGAAAAAGAAAGCAATAAAAGCAATATGCCTTATCTGTTGAAGAAGAGTATTCCAACCACCGAAACTTATTATACCAATGTTCTTGGAATCTACGTGTTTGCTTACCAAATTGTGTTCGTTGATATGTCAAAAGTTTCGGTTGATATGGTCCAGCATTTAGGTAAGCTCGTCGAACTTGGTCTCGTTCATTTATTGGATATTCACATATTTGTTTCCTCTTCCCCGGATCACGTTCAATAGAAACAGATAGTTCTATGACAGGATTAGAAGGTGAAGACTCTATGAATTCAGAAGATGTGGCTACTGAAGGGGGGACATCATTAGGAATTGAGGAACCTTCAGATTGGTCTTGTTTTTGAAAAAAAGATAATAAAGTTTTTCCCCTTTTCATAACAGGTTGATGATTTTCCATTTTCAATCTGCAAAATTAACCCCTATTAAGCAAACCAATTATATTATTAATAGTTACATAATCTCAAACAAAACTAGAAATAACTAATACAACTTTAAGAAGATTGAAGCTTCAACCAAATTTTTTGATAATTCTATAAATACTAAATAGTCATACATCATTAATTCTACAAATATTCATCTAATTAGGAATAAATAATTAAATATAATCTACAGATTTGTATTACCGACATATACAGAAATAATCTCTAACAATGATTATTAATTTAAAGTTAATGTCCTAATTCCTAAATCAGATAAGAATAATGAAATTTTTTTGAAACTCACAGTGTCAATTTTACAATTTCATTTGAATTTCTGTCTGAAACAAGCTTAGTTTAGAGTATCCAGTACCTGCATGAGATACAACAGCTATAAGGAATTATCCTTGATCATTATTCATGATATAATGTAGGTAATTTGATATTTATAGGTCTAGGTAGAATTCCTGAAGGTTCGCCTAACAACCCTTTAATGTTTCCATATTTTTTCTGTATAATACTACTCAACTACTGAAATACATATCATATTACCATTCTTAATACTAAACAAAATCATAAAAACAAACAAGAAATAGGATATGGAAAACCTAAAATTCTATCATAGGCGCTGCATTGAAACTATAAATAAGGAGCATTGAAATAAAGAAACTAAAAAACCTATAAACAATGTCATAGAATTCGTTAATGCCCTCTCATATAACATTAACAAATTCAAAATTAAAATGCATTGCAATTCCCTTTTGGTTGCTTGCTGGAAAGTGGAAACAATTCTCTAGTACGGTTTGGTCCATTTGGAAACTACAAGTCTACACCCATCTAACACTAGTTCCCTAATTCAGTTGATACATTGGAATTTGGAAGTTAGAACTGGGCGGCAGGTTGCGAGGGAAAAGAGGAGATCGAAGGGGGAAAAAACTCAAAGAGGATGATTGAAGGGGGAAAAGAGGAGATCTTATGTATAGCCGGTATACCTCCTCGAGACCTCGACTTCGCCTTCGTGAAGCTCGGTGTTGTCTGCGTGAAGCTCGGCGTTGCCTGCGTGAAGCTTGGCGTCACCTGCGGGCTGCGGCGGATGAAAGGGGTGGCAGGTAGGTTAAGTAAAGAAGCATAAGTTTTTATCTTATTATGCTATATTGCTATTTAACAGAGAATGGGCCAAATCCAGGCCTGGGCTATAGCCCAGGCCTGCCACCCCTTACATCCGCCCCTGTGGATAACATAGGCATGATATAATTCCATATTAGGCCCATGAGGTTTAGGTTTTCATTGATTCTTCCAATAATATTCTAACACTTTCGGAGAAACTAAAATAAGCAATGGAATGCACTATTAGACTCCTTGTAATATCATAAATCCACAAGACCTAAAATAAGTCTAATCAGACCTATCTAAATTCATTAATAAGTTTCAGTCAAAATCCACTGATCGACCTAGAGACTTCATATTATAATTATTTCTGGTCCTATGCTTTTTTGAGATTGTAAGGAGTCCAACTGTGATTTTTATTTCTTATTTCAGCTTCTCTGAATGTGTTAAAATATAATCGAAAGAATTAACGAAAACCTAAACCTAACGTGAGCCTTATATGATTTTATATTAGGCCTACGAGGTTTAAGTTTTCATTGATTATTTCAATAACATTTTAACACATTCAGAGAAGCTAAAAAAATGAATGGATGGTATCGTTAGACTCCTTGTAGTCTCGAAAATCCACATGACCTGAAATAGTTGTAATCTAAGGTATATAAGTCAATCAATATATTTTGACTGAAATTCACCAATGAACGTAGATAAGTCTGATTGAACTCATTTCAAGTCTTGTGGATTTTTGAGGCTACAAGAAATCTAACGATTCCCTTCATTGCTTATTTTAACTTCTGAAGGTATTAAAATATTATCAAAAGAATCAGCTAAACTCTAAACCCTATGGGTTTGATATGAATCATATTAGGCCCAGGGGCTTTATATTTTCGCCGATTCTTCAAATAACATTTTAACACCTTCCAAAAAGCTGAAATAAGTAATGGAGAGTACCACTGGATTCTTTGCAACCTCAGAAGTTCATAGGATCTAAAATGGGTCAAATCAGACTCATCTAGATTTATCAGTGGATTTCGATCAAAATTCACTAATCGAGCTAAAGACCTCATATTGCAATCATTTTAGGTCATGTGAATTTTTGAGGTTGTAAGGAGTATAACAGTGAACTCCATTACTTATTTTAGTTTTTCTAAATATGTTAAAATGTTATTGAAAGAATCAACTGACCCTAAACCTTATGGGTTTGATATGAATCATTGCATACCCATGTTATACATGTATGGAAAAAAGAGGAAAGAGAGGAGAGGTAAAAAAAAAGGACAAGTTGCATAAATAGAAGAAAGGAAAGAGAAAAGAGAAAAGTTAGAAGGACATAATGGAAAGAATAGAAAATTTAATGCGTCTTTTAATAAATATTAACGTATAGTATAGTATATTTTTTTTTTTTTATCAATTTGTAAATTTGTGTGAGCCTTCGAGAAATTGTTGAAAAATCTATCATGTAACTTTATTTATAACTAATGTAATATTTTTAATTAAAGTATGATAAGAATTTATCTGATATACAAATTAAAAATAAAATTCATCTATTTTTAAAATTATTTGGATAAAATTTAAATATTTATAAAAAAATACACTTACGGTTGTAGTTGTGATCTCACGGTCAAGATAATGAATATTACAAAAAAAACATATTTATTCTTATGGTTAATTCAATCAACGCACGTGCTCAATCTTTTATTCCACCAGCCGTCAGTTTAACGGTCTCACACATTTCTCAAAAAGAATTTTAGAAACGGAAGTAACTTATAATAGACATTTATCCTAAAGCAGTAATTTTTTATATAAGAAAAGTAGGACATCCATATTTTTATGTCCGTAAGTAATTAATTTCACGGTAAATTTTAATAATCAGAATTTGATCAACCAAATATAAAATATTTCATGTAATTTTAATTAATACATCTCAACTAAAAATAAATGTAAAGAATTTTTATTGACCGGCCAAAATTCTAATTATTTAACATTGTCTTTAATTTCGAAACCTATTAGATTAAACACTTAAATAGATATCAACTACATTATTCATGAGACAACATGCTCAATCTTTTAGATATAAACCATAAAAGTGTGCGGAATGTGAGATGCACATGTTGATTTTTACTCTATTAATCACTTCCTCTTTTCCATCCACTTTTAAGAGAAAATAATATAAAATTTTCATTACAAATACTTTTTGATTTATTTAATAATCAATAAAAAATTTTCATTAGACTGGAGTCATTTTATATTAAGATGGATTTCTACTACAACATTAAAATAACAACATAAACTTGTGGTCACGTGAGAAATTTATTCTTTTTAACTTTTTTAAATACCACTGACGTAATTAGTAAATGTAATGAAATGGAGCAAGTATTGATAAAAAAAAAATTTGGTGTGTCCTTACAATTTTTCGTTCTGAGCCTGTTGATGGGATTTCTTTTATTTTCGCATTAACTTGATTTTATTTACTATTTGATTATTCATAAGCACTATTTATTTTATCATCATGACAGGTCAAACAGATGATTCACTTTAATCGATTAGTGTCCAATTGGATGGAAAAATTATTCATATTAGGGATATGTTATGAAAAATTTATTATGAGAAAAATCTCTATGGGGATATGTTTCAAGTGTGCAAGTTAAACTTACAGACAATAAAGCTGCTGATTATACAAAGTCATTAGATGTTTGGAAAGTTGATAATGCGAAGATTATTACATAGATCAATAATTCTGTTACACACTTTATTGATGCTCAGTTGGCCAACTATGAGATTGCTAAAGAGATTTGGGATCATCTGACAAGATTATACACGCAGTATAACTTTGCCAAACAATATCAATTGGAAGCAGATATTCACGCACTTTGACAAAAAGATATGGGTGTCCAAGATTTTTATTCTGCTATATCAGAACTATAAAACTAGTTGACACTCAAAGAATCTTCAGAATTGCGAACATTCTCAACTTATGTCATTCGTAGAGAAGAACAACGTTTGGTCCAATTCTGGATGTCTCTTCGTGATAATTTAAAGAATTGCGTGGGACAATTTTGCATCGCGGTTGTCTCCCTTCTATTGATTCAGTGGTATATGAATTGCTAGCTGAGAAGATTCGTCTTAAGTCTTAGGTTGATAAGGAGACTATTTGCACCGTCTACACCATCTGTTTTTACAGCACTATGGAAACCTCTGGCTCATAACCAGGTTGACTTCGAAGGTTTTTAGTGATAAGTGTGCTTCTTGCAAAGACAAGGGACACTGAAAGTCTCAATGTCCATTATTGCTGTACAAAAGTAAACCACCGTAGCAGTAAAAATGACCACTGCAACAACAAAATCAACAATAACGACCTCAATAGCCACCATTGCTACATCAGAATGCTTCATGGATATTGGTCCTGGTGCAGCCGACAAGAGGGGGTAAATTGCCCTAAAATTAATATTAAACTTTTCTCGTTCTTTTGACTTTAACTAAGACACACTTGTTAATTAATAGAAATAACTTGCATAAAAGAATAAACGAGGCTACCGGATTTACTTGGTTTGCAATCAGGAAGGTTACTAGTCCAACATAAGTGTAGCTTACTATCGAAACTCCTTTTTCGATCAATATTGGAGGCGGAGAAGGCCTGTACAATGATTAACAACTCAGAAAATGGAAACAGAAATTAAAATTTCGTATACAAGTGTTGTTCTTAAATAGGAGAACAAGCTCTTCTTTTATAGCCCTCTGGTCATATTTGACCGTTGGCTGACGTGGCAACTCTAGGCGCTTGGAGTTGGTCTAGGCGCCTCTAGCGGTGTACTCTATCTCCTTCACAATGGCTCTTTAACGATTCTTGGATAAATTTTATCAACGCCCGGGTGCCTGGATTAGTCCGGGCACATGGAGTGTTGTTGACGTGGACTTCGACGTCATCCTAGCAGTAACGGCTCACCGAGGCGCCCTTTCTGAACCAGGGTGGTCCAAGTGCCTAGAGTTCGGGCACCTATACTTGGTCTAGGTGCCTGGACAAGTCAACTTCGCGTTGACTTGTCCGGCTTCCGCTCCGGTCACTTGGGTGATTTTCCAGTCATCCAAAATTAAGCTCACCTGAACCCAACTCCAGCCTTCTCTCCTTGAGCAGTTTTTCACTCTGGCTTCTTGTCCCTCAGAGGCACCGTGTGCATCCTTCTGGCTCCATTAGCGTACTCTTCAGCATCTTCTCATCCCTTAGATGCACCGAGCCCGTCGACTCACTTCCTGTGTCATCCTTCTCGTCCGCTGCATCTTCCGCTTAACTTTCTATGTTCCTAAGTCCCTGCACACTCAGATACAATACATCAAAAATGCAGAGCTTAACTTAACTCGATTGATCACATTAAAACTTATCCGGGGTATTTAAAATATTCCTTTTTTGATGTGCATCAATCCAAGTTAAGTTAGGATAATAACAAACAATAAATTAAGTAAAAGTAAAATAATGTAATTAAGTACAAGTAAAATATTGTAATTAATTAACTTCTCCTTAACCCTGTAAATTTCTCGCCTTCTTTGATCCCATAAAAAAATAGGGATAAATAGAGAAAAAATTTAAATTTTTTTCTAAGGGTTATTGAAATAGTGATCAAGGTAAAAAAAATTACAAGTTATTTTTCTAATATCCAAATTTCTAAAACTTAAAAACCAAATTTGTGAAAAAAAATAATTTAAAAATTATTTTAAAGTGTTAAAAAATCTTGAAAATTTTTGTCACGTATATCATAATAATTTGAGAACTCGCAAAAAATCACAAGTATAGAACATTTTGTATTTTAACCATAGAAAATATTTTAAACAGATAAGGTTGCTTTAAAAATTAAATATTTAAAAATAGTTTTTGAATCCTAAAATCTGGCTAATTTTCATCGATATTCAAAATACAACGATAATTAGCTAAAAAATCAGGTTTTTCAAAAATCCATCTTCGAAAAATTTTAAACTTTAAATTACATTTTTTGATTAAAAAAATCTTTAAAATTATATAATTGTCAAAAAATCATGAAAATATTTATACTAATAGATTGTTCATTTCTGAAACACAAAAGAAAATTTCAACAAAAAATATAAACATATCTTAACAGATATAACTCAATTAATACATAAACTTTTTGAAAATTTAATTTTTGAGAATTTTTAATATTCAAAATTAGCTTTTTGGTAATTAATTTTTAAAAAGTATTTATCAATAAAAAAATTTTGAAAATATTTCTACTTACAAAAAAACATATAGTTTCATAGTAATAATTTTGAGAATAAACTTCAAACAATAAGTTTGTACTAAAAATAACTTATCAAATTAGTCAAATAAAAACTCTAATCTAGTAAATTTATTATTAATTTAAAGGAGATCTAAATTAAGCATGCTTTTGGAGCCCAATATAAGTTCCTATTTACTAGATTAATTAGAAATTTTCTTAGTATTACATTTCTTGGTACTTTTATGATTTAACCCCTATGGTTTCATAAATATCAGTTAAGCCCTCCATGATTTCTAAGATTTAAATTTTAAAAATAATTTGAATTTAAGCATGCATAATTCTTTTTTAGTAATTATATTTGTTCTTTTAATTTTTAATTTTCATTTTTGACTTTATCAAATTCTTCTAGTGGACGCCTTAGAAAAATTGTTTTCAAATTCACATTTCCCTTTTTCAAATTTATATTCTTAGATTTAAGCTTACATAAAGATTTAGACATTGATTTTATACTAGAATATAACTGATCAGGAGATAGAAGACATGCCTCACTTACCAGATTTGATCTGAAGTCAGATTCTTCCTCTTCACTACTTCTTTCTTGAGATGTATCTCCCCCTTCATTGATATTCTCCTTTTGGCGACTTGTCATTAGAGATAGTCCAACATACTCCTCCGGTTCAGACTCTGATGACTTGTCTCATGTTGCCTTCAGATTCTTGTGCTTCGATTTGCTTGGCCATTTATTTTTTTTCTTCTTTTTTCAACTTTGAGAAGTCATCCTTGATATGTCCTTCTTCAATACAGTTGTAACATCTAATCTTTCTTTTACCTCTTGGATTTTTCTTGGTCTACAACTCATTAAATTTGTTAGATCTAAAAGACCTTTTGAGTTTCTTTACCATATATGCTTCTTGATCTGTATCGAGTGAGGAGTCTGATTCTTGCTTGATCTTCTTAGCTTTGAAAGCTAGGTTTTGAGTTGGCTCATTTTTATTTCTTAGACCTACACATTGAGTTTTGTGTAATTCTAAAGTTGAAAAATAGACTTTATAAGGTATTTATCTTAAGACCTTAGAGATGTAGAACAAATCTACAATGAATATCCAATCGGGGGTTCTTAAGAAGGCATTGAGAGTGTAGAGGAGAGAATCCTGATTTGTTACCATCTCTCCGAGGTTGGTGACTTTGATGATCAATTCTTTGAGTCTTGCGTGTAGCTAAGCGATCGTTTCCCCTTCTTTAAGTCAAAGGTTGCTCAGTTGGTTCCGAAGCAGATCTCTTCTTGCTAGCTTAGCCTCCGAGGTTCCTTCATGCAATTCCAGGAACTTCTCCTAGAGTTATTTCATTGACTCATAGGCTTTGATCCGACTGACTTCTTGGGGTGACAAAACTCTGAGCAGATGAAACTTTGCTTTACAGTTGGCCACAAAGTCTGCTTTCTTCTTCTTGGTTCAATAATGTTCCTCCTTTTTAACTCCGTATTGATCTATGGGTACTACAAAACCATACTTGATAGCTAATAAAATATCACTGTTAGTTTTAAAAAATACCTCTATTTCTTTTTCTAATTTGTGAAGTTATCTTCAAACTTTGGTGGATTTATGTTCGCTCCGGCCATTTGTGCTTTAGATGACGATTAGTCCTTCTGAAGCATCTTTACTCTGATACCAATTATTGATTCCAGTGCGATTGCAAGAGGGGGTGAATTACCCTGGAATTAAGATTAAACCTCTCATTCTTTTGACTTTAACTAAGACACACTTATTAATTAATAGAAATAAATTGCATAAAATAATAAATGAGGGTACCGAATTTACTTGGTTTGCAACTGGGGAAGTTACTAGTCCAAGACAAGCGAAGCACACTATCGAAACTCCTTCAATTAAGATCAAAGGCGGAGAAGTCCTGTACAGTAATTAACAGCTCAGAAAATGAAAACAAAAATTAGAAATTCATACACAAGTGTTGTTCTTGAATAGGAGAACAAGCTCTCCTTTTATAGCCCTCTGGTTAGATTTGACTGTTGGCTAATGTGGTAGCTCTAGGCGTTTGGAGTGGGTCCGAGCGCCTCTAGCGGTGCACTATATCTCCTTCATAACAACTCTTTAATGGCTCTTGGATAAAATTTTATCCACTCTTGGGCACCTGAACGGGTCCGGGTGCCTGAAGTGTTGCATATGTGGACTTCAACGTCATCCTCATAGTAATGGCTGGCCAAGGTGCCCTTTCTGCACCAGGACTTTGGGAGCCTAGACTTAGTCCAGGTGCTTGGACAAGTCAACTTTACGTTGACTTATCAGACTTCTGCCCAGCTGGCTTGGATGATTCTTTGGTCATCTAAAGTTGAGCTTACCTGAATTCAACTCTGACCTTCTCTCCTCGCGCAATTTTTTGCTTCAGCTTTTCGTCCCTCTGAAGCACGTGCGCGCCCTTCTCACTCCATCGGCGTACTCTTCCGTAGCTCCTCATCCCTCAGATGCACCGAGCCCATCGACTCGCTTCCCGTATCATCCATCTCATCTATTGTGTCTTCTGCTTGACTTCTTGTGTTTATAACTCCTTGCACACTTAGACACAAGGCATAAAAAATGTAGAGTCTAACTTAACCTGGTTAATCACATCAAAATTTACCTGGGGACACTTACAATAAAAACCTGGTAATCAATCATAATAGTTGTTATATCGACTATCTCAGTCTAGTAATGTAGTGGTTGCCCCCTCTTTAGATCCGTATATGTTTGAGGAATTTTAATGGTTTCTTGCTTCCCAACCCTCTACCATGTCAACTTCCTCTCATATAGATTTATCATCGTTTGGTATTTCAGATATATCTTTATCCTTGTGGATTTTGGACTTTGGTGCCTCCTATTACATGCCACTTAATTTATCATCTTTTATTTCTTTTTCTCTTAGTTCATATATATATATATTGTAACTATCAATGGTACTCCTATGTTATTAGTAGGTGTTGGTTTAAGTGTTACTTCTTATTTATCTCTTATTAATATTTATTATATTCTGAGTCTTACTTTAAATCTTATTTTTGTTAGTCAATTATGTGAGTTTGGATATTTAGTCTCTTTTTCTTCATCTAATTATTATATTCAAGACTCATGATCTCAAAGACTGATTTGGATAGGTCGTAGGTAAGGAGGACTCTATGTTTTGGATCAATTCAAAGTACCAAAAATTGTACCTTCGAGTGTGGATTTATCATCTTTTTATTTGAGTCGTTCGTCTTCTGATTTTTATCTATGACATTCTTATTTAGGTCATGTTTTAATGTTTTGTTTGTAATTTTAGCTTCTACAAGAGTATTATGGCATTTAAAAAGTTATGATATTTATGATTGTAGTAGTTGTAAATTGACGAAATTTTTTATCTTACCATTTTATAAAAATCTTTCTTTTTCTTCTACTATATTTGATCTTATATATTCTAATGTGTGAGGACCCTCTCCTATTCCTACAAAGGGGGGTTGAGGGGGGGGGGGGGGGGGGGTAAGGTTAAGGTATTATATTTTATTTATTAATGATTGCACTCATTACCCTTGGGTCTATCTTATGAAAGTATGATTATCTTACCATTTTCAATAACTTTAGAGCTCTTATGAAAACTTAACTTTTTGGTGTCATATAGTGTTTTTGTTGTCATTTGGGAGGTGAATACATTCTGAATGATTTTTCATATTTACTTATTTCTGATGATACTATTCATCAAACCTCGTGTACATATACTCCTAAACAGAATGGTGTAACCGAATAAAAACATAGACATCTTGTTAAAATAGTTCGTTCATTTTTATTGTCTATCGATGTTTCTATTACCTTTTAAGGGGAAGCAATCCTTACCGTTACTCGCGTGATTAATAGAATTCCAACATCACACAATTTGGGCTTGTTATCTTTTGAAAAATTATATGGGCATGCTCTTGCCTATTCCTTTTTGTGTGTTTTTAGTTGTACTTGCTTCATCCATCGTCCACATGTCGAGCATAATAAATTAGGCCCTCGATTTGCTATTTGACTTTTTGGTTTATGGTATTGGCGAAAAGGATGTCGTTGCTTTGATCCTGTTAGTCAAAAATTGTATGTCTCTTATCATGTTGTGTTTCTTGAGCATATTTCATTCTTTTCTATTCCATCTAATTTGCATAATATGACAAAGTTAGATCTATTTTTCATTGATCCCTTCAATACAAACACTGAGGAAGCTTCACCCATAACTCCTACTAGTAGCTTAACAGAATCTGGTACTTTAGTTCTTGAGATAATCGCTCCATGTGCTCCTCCTTTTGCCACTATCCAATCATCTCCTTGAGATTGTGAATGGTTCTTCTCTTCATCGTCGTCAGTCCAGTCATGTTCGTAAGTTTACTAAACTACTAGATTTTGTTTACTCTTGTTATTCTTATTCTTTTGCTTCATTTGTTGCATCTGTTCATTATCTTTATAAGCCTATATCCTATAGAGAAACTTTTCGTAATCCACTTTGGTAGAATGTTATGATTGAGAAACTAACTACTCTACATCAAACTCATATATGAGATTTGGTACCATTACCATCAGGAAAACACACCATTGATTTTCGTTGGGTATATAAGATCAAAACTAAATATGATAAATCTATTGAACAAGATAAAGCTCATCTTGTTGTTAAAAGCATTCTCAAGAGTATGACATGGATTATGAGAAAACATTTGCCTTGTTGTAAAAATAATGACTGTTTGTACTCTGATTGCTATTACTTCTATTTGTCGATGGAGAATATCTCAGATGGATGTCAAGAATACATTTATCAATGATGATCTTCATGAAGAAGTTTATATAACATATCCTCCTGTTATTTCACACCAACCAAGTGAAGTTTGCAGTTATGGTTTCAAACAAGCATCTCGTGCTTAGTTTAAAAAGTTCTCTGTAGTGATTATTTCGCTTGATTTTCACCCTAATAATCATGATTTAGCATTGTTTGTCAGATGTACGAGTGCATGTTATATTCTTTTATTATTATATGTTGATGACATGATTATTACTAGTGATAATTTTGATAGAATTGCTTCCTTAAAATCTAAGTTGGCTCATTGTTTTGCTATGAAAGAGTTGGGTATACTATGTTACTTTCTGGGCATTAAGGTCACCTATTCCCTAAAAGGTTATTTTTTATCCCAGTCAAAGTATATATCTGATATATTTGAACGTGCACATCTCACTAATAATAGAGTCATTGATACTCCTATTATGAGAAATGTTCAATATTCTCTATCTGATGGCCAACCTTACTAGATCCTAGATTTTACTGAACTATTATTGGAAGCTTGCTTTATCTCATCATAACTTGTTCAAATATTGTGCATGCTGTTCATATGCTTAGTCAGTTTGCCACTACACCAACTATAGTTCATTGAGCTATTATTCTTCGTATTCTCAGGTATTTTTGGGGCATTCAATTTTAAAGCCTTTTATTTTCTTCTACTTCACCTCTAGAGCTACGTACATGTTGGCGCAGTGGCGGGGCCGGTGAGAGGGCGCAGAGTCTGCAAAAAAATAAAACCTTTCCTTTCTTTCCAACCAAGATTAGTAGTAATATCACAATTAAAATAAACTGAAATGAAAAACTAATTAAAAAGAAAAGAGATAAATAGATTTGACTTGGTTACAACCTAGGTGGTTGCTAATCCAAGGTGGTTGCAAAGCTCTACTAGAAATATCTCCTTCTTTGTAGGCGGAGAAGCCTTTTACACTCTTTGAAAAACTCAGAAAATCTCTAGGAAATGATTACAGTAGTTGTTCTCAAGTTGTTGTGTCTTTCCTAGGTCCAGGGGTCCTTTTATAGTCTCTGGAAAATCTTATCTATTGGTTGAGGGCAACTCCAAGGGGCTTGGAGGGCGCCTCCAACGAGGCAGTGGATAAAGCTTTATCTGCTGTCAAACAATTACAAAGACTGGGTCGAGGGCACCCTCAATAAGCATGGAGGGAGCCCTCTATACATCATGGAGGGTGCCCTCTATATCATGGAGGGCACCCTCTACCTGCAGCGTATAAATAGCTCCAGCTTTCCTTTGGATCTTCAGCTGCTCCGTTCGCTTGGGTGATTACGGCCAACCGAAATAGAGCTCACCCGAACCTAATTTTTGGCCTTCTCCTCGAGCAGGCTTCCGCTCCGGCTTCTCGTCCCTCGAACGTTGCGTACATTCTTCTCATCTACCAGTGTACTTTTTCGCAGCCCTTTCATCCCTCGGATGCACTGAGCCCATTGACTTCCTTCCTGTGCCATCCTTCTCGCTAACTGCGTCTTCCGCTAGACTTCTTGTGCTCCTAACCTCCTACACACTTAAACACAGGGATCAAAAATTAAACGGGATCTAACCTAACTTGGTTGAACACATCAAAATAACTACGGGGGTCCAACAGTACATTCTCTGATGCTGATTGAGCTGGTGATCCTACAGATCACAAATGTTAGGACCAAAAGTAGCTAGAGGGGGGGGGGAGGGTGAATAGCTCGTCTCGTGCCCGTTGTTCGGCGTTGCTTGTTTCTTCGAAGATGTGCAGCGGAAAATACAGAAACAACTCACACAACGCTAACACGGTTGGTTTACTTGGTATCCACCTCACAAGAGGTGACTAGTCCAAGGATCCACACCTACGCACACACCCTCCACTAAATAAAACTCTCCTTTATGGTAACTACCAAGGGCGGAGAAGCCCTACAAGACTCAATACAAGAAGAAGAAAGGGTAGTAAAGAAATACAAGCTTACAAGCTTACAATGAGTGCACAAACTCTAACCCTAGTTTCTTCTTCTTGCTTTGATCCGCCTCTTGACTTGGAAGAGCCTCCAAGAACCTTCAAGAACTGGCAATCTCGAGCTTGAGAAGAGCTGTGGAGGAGCTGGTGAAGATCTGAAATGAATCGGTGAAGAAGTGCCGAAGACAACGCTCGCCTGCGGCTCAAATACGACTCAACGGTCGGATCCCAATCGATTCGATTATTCCCAATCGATCGGGGAGGCTTTGGATCGATCCACGGATCGATCCAGAGTGCCTATGTGCTCTAAAAACGTCTGGATCGATCCACGGATCGATCCAGCGCTTATCGCGCGAAGCAGCAGCGTCCCAATCGATCCACTGATCGATTGGGACCTCTGGATCGATCCACTGATCGATCCAGAGGCTTTCTGTTGGCTGGGAAAGGTCTGGATCGATCCACTGATCGATCCAGAGCCTGGATCGATCCACAGATCGATCCAGCACTTGGTTTTTGCCCAAAACCAAGTCCCAAACCTCCCAACCCAACATTTGGTCAGCCTTAACTTGTTGGTCCGTCATGCCTAGCATCTAGTCACTCCCTTGACCTGCTAGGACTCCCTCACCAAGTGTCCGGTCAATCCCTTTGACCCACTTGGACTTTTCTTTCATGCCAAGTATCAGGTCACTCTCTTGACCTACTTGACCTTTCACCTAGCTTCACTCACTAGGATTTTCAATCTGCCTAGCTTCACTCACTAGGACTTTCACCTGGCTTCACTCACCAGGATTTCCATCTACCTAGCTTCACTCACTAGGACTTTCACCTGGCTTCACTCACCAGGGTTTCCTTCCAGTCAAGTATACCCACTTGACTCTTCTTCATTCACACTGATCAGTCCCTGATCAGCATCTCCCCATATGAACAATTGCACCTGCATTGTCCATGTGTCTACATGTATTGTCAAACATCGAAACTATGACCAAGACTCAAGCTTGGTCAAACCAGTCAATCTTGACCTAAGGGATATTGCACCAACAATCTCCCCCTTTTTGATGTTTGACAATACCTTTAAGTTTGGACCATTCTGAGTTAAGCTAATCCCATAGCCTTAACTCCATTCATGCCAAAGTGTGAATGTTGGTTCCCTTCATTCTCCCCCTATGACCTCCCCCATAGGTAATGAAGGCCTAACTTAAACCACACATTCTCCCCCTATTGGCACACATCAACCCATCTCTGAGCACACATAAACTCGTGCCTCAATTTTGGACACACTTCAACAAATGCTCCATTGTTGAAAACTCTCCCCCTGAAGAGTTGCTCATCGTTATTCACAACTTCACTCGTTGTGACCAATACGATAATGAAGGTCCCATACCCTTCATTTATCCTTAACCCTACATTCCTCCTCAATGTAGGCAAATGTCCATCCTTGAGCATTGTCCACTTAACGGAAGGTTAACCACCTTCCAAGGTTTATGAAAAATAATTTTCATGCCTTTAAAGAGTTCCTCCCCCTAAAGACATGGTGGTAAACTTCTATCATTGCACCAACAATGACCTGGAGTCCCTAAAACTTTAGGAAACCCTATTGAGAAGTTTTGAGGTTCAAATATTCAAAATCTGAAACAAACCTCAACCTAAACTTCAACTTAGCCTTCCTTAACCAGTCCATCCTTGTTTTCACATGAAAACACCCCTTTTTATGTATACAAATGTATTTTGAGGGGTTTGGAATGGTTACCTAGACTAAAATAGATTCAAAATGCTGAAAATAAGCTTTCCCAGCCAAAATCAGCATCTTCAATCGATTGGAGTTGGGTTCCAATCGATTGATCCTTTCTGAATCGATCCACTGATCGATTCAGACTTCCTGGATCGATCGGCTGATCGATCCAGCGAGCTTCTGCTCGTGGGAGACTTGCCTTCTAAATCGATCCACGGATCGATTCAGGCACTCCAATCGATCCATGGATCAATCGGAGCTCTGATAGTTGCTGAAATTCCATTTCAGTCAACTTCAGAAACCCCTAGAAAATTCTACAAAAATCCAAAAATCATGAAATTTCGTGTAGACATTATTTAGGGCATTCTTAATCATGGAAAAATAGTTTTCTATGAAAATACATCATATTTTCAAAGATTGACACAAGCTTGAAAACTTGCTACAACTTTAGCGTTTTCTTCAAGTTTGTGTCTAACTATTCAATGGTGATTACTATCAAAAGATAGCCTTCACCATGGTTTTCCAAAAGCATTTTTAAAAACATTTTCAAAACCAATATCCCATCATGTTCCTTGGGCATAATGCACATGACTTGTACATTAGCTTTCCCAATGATGGGAAAACACATAACTATGTGTTTTGATGAACCTAAAAACTCAAAAGAATGCACTAAATCAACATCTTGAGCTTTGTTCATCATCCTAACATCTCACTTGTATCTAATGTGCACTAAAACACATACAAGTCACCTTATAGTCTTTGTGAGATGTAGATTTTGGTTTTGCCCTAATCTAGGGATCATGCATATCTATCTAGGCATTTTAGAGATATTAGACATCCACCTAGGATGTCACTTGTTAATCAGTGTTGTTAAATGTCATTTGTCCTTAATTACAAGGAATTAAACTAATGCATGATAATGTTATGGCATACATCAATATAAAATAACTTTCAAAAAAAATTCCTATAACTAATTGATGTATGAATGTCATGACATGGTATTTTTGGATTTTTCATAATACAACATGAATGCAAAAATAGACATGATGTCATGGCATATGATCGGCAAACAATCATGGCAAGATTTAGCATAAATAAAATATACCTAGATTAACTATCTAAGTATCCTTAAAATCTTAGCTAAACTTACAACTTAAACCTAGATTGCCCTAAAGTGCTTCAAGAAAATGCCAAAGCCTAAATTGGCATTTCTAATTCCCTTGATTAATGTATGCCAATTGAAAATAAGCATATCCTCAAATGTTGGCATATTTCATTTTTTCACAAGAGTAGCACCTTTAAATTAAGGCCCGGATCGCCTTAAATTTCCTAAGAACATACCAAAATCCCAACTTGGTAGTTCTTATGAATTTCCCAATATGTGTCATTTAAGATTAAAATCAATTCTTCCACCATTAGGCACATTTTACTCTTTCAAGGAGTAAATAATAATTCCATTTCATTTTCAAAGGTTAACAAAACCTTGAAAATGCTCCTTGAGTGTCAATTTCCTCAAAGTTAGGTTAACTACCCTTCTAATCGGAGTTGACACTCTCTAACCCATCTATGGGGTAGAGAAGATGCTCCTAGGAACCCAACACCTATTGGTTCTCCTTGGATGCTCTAGGTATTCACTAGGGATAACTTCCCTAGATACATTCCTAGTGACCTTGTTGGGCTTCTTAGAAGCCTTGGTCACATTTTCTAAGTCAACTCTAGGGATAGCCTCCCTTGTGACCTTGTTAGTGACTTTCTTAGACTTCTTAGAAGTCTTAGTCACATTTATCGCAAAAATACTCTTAGGGATGACTTCCCTAGTATTCTTGGCTTGACCACTGGACCTAGGGTTTGTTCCATAACTATATGGAACCCTATGGTAAGAGGGCACATCCTTCTTAGCCTTTGGTTTGTATCCCAACCCTCTATGGCCATTTGATGGCTTTGATTTTCCTAGCCCTAGGTATTTCTCATTTTGCCCTTGTAGGATATTTTCCATCCTTTTTAGGGTCTTTTCCATTTTATCAAGTCTTGACCTCAAGACTTGATTTTCTATCATTAAATCCTTAGGTTTTAGTCCATGAGCATTTTTGTTCTTGGGCATGTATCTATTATCCTTAGTGTTCCCGCCCAAGTGTCTATCTACCTTCCTAACCTTAGGTTGGGTAGTTTTGGCATGTAGGGCCACATACTTTTCCTTAAAGCCCTCATGCTTTCTATTCTTATGGTAAATTGCATTAAAATGATAAAAATTTGAACTATCATGCTTTTTACCATAATGTAAAGGGGTAGACTCAATAAAAGTTACCTTCCTTTTTACCTTAGAGGCTCCCCCTTGACTTAAGCTTCCTCCTTGAGCCTTGACCATCTTCTTCCCCTTAGGGCATTGACTCCGGTAATGTCCCTTTTGATTGCAAGAGAAACACACAATGTGCTCCTTGCTCTTCTTTGTTTCGGGGATGGTCTCCTTTGGCTTCTCCTTGCCCTTTGGTGCCACTTGACCCTTCTTCTTGGCCAATTTAGGGCACTTGCTTTTGTAGTGCCCATGTTCCCTACATTCAAAGCATATAATATGATTTTTATTATTAATTGAAATATTTATACCTTTGCTTGTAGGGGTGACATCTTTTCCTTTGGATCCGGAGGTAGAAGCTTCCTCTTGATCCAAATTTGATACTCCTCCATTTGATTTTGCTTGACTTGTGGAGGTGGACGCTTCTTCATCCTCTTCTTCTCTTGACCCGGATGTGGAGGATTCTCCTTCTTCTTGATCCGGTGTCAATGAAGATTGCTCCCCCTCAATCCTAGAGGTGGAGGCTTCTCCTTCTTCTTCATCCTCTTGTACATGAAACAAGGAATATACTACTTCCTTGCTCTTTTGATTGCACTCCTTTGAGGATGAAGCTTCCTCTTGGACTTCTTCTTCGAAAGTTGAGCATCTCTCAACTTCGGAGTCCTCCTCTTGATCTTGATCCATTGAGTCGCCCTCTTTGGATTCCTCTTGATTCGGTACAGTGGAGGGGATCTCATGGATTAATGCCAACTTGCTCCAAAGCTCCTTGGCATCCTTGAATTCTCCAACTTGAGCCAAAATACTGCTTGGCAATAAGTTGACCAAAAGCTTGGTCACTTTATCGTTTGCCTTGCTCCTTTGAACTTGCTCTTGGCTCCATTTGCTTTTCTTGAGAGGCTTGCCCTTGGAGTTTGTTGGAGCTTCAAAACCTTCCATGAGAACAAACCATTGCTCTATCTCCATCATCAAAAAATTTTTGATTCTTGATCTCCAAGAATCGAAGCTTGTGGATGTGTATGGTGGAGCCACCCTTGTGTCAAATCTAAGTCCATCTTGGAATTGCATCTTGAAGTTGAGCCTTTTGATTTCTTTGACTTTGATGAATTTGCTCCAACTTCTTCGCCCTCTAGCTTTTCTTGTTATGCTTGACCCTTCCAGCGATGATTCCGGTGAAGAGCGGCCTCGCTCTGATACCACTTGTTAGGACCAAAAGTAGCTAGAGGGGGGGGGGGTGAATAGCTCGTCTCGTGCCCGTTGGTCGGCGCTGCTTGTTTCTTCGAAGAAGTGCAGCGGAAAATACAGAAACAACTCACACAACGCTAACACGGTTGGTTTACTTGGTATCCACCTCACAAGAGGTGACTAGTCCAAGGATCCACACCTACGCACACACCCTC
This sequence comes from Zingiber officinale, assembly GCF_018446385.1. Taxonomy (NCBI): domain Eukaryota; kingdom Viridiplantae; phylum Streptophyta; class Magnoliopsida; order Zingiberales; family Zingiberaceae; genus Zingiber; species Zingiber officinale. Next base: position 2,535,074 of record NC_055995.1, on the reverse strand, counting down.
CACTAAATAAAACTCTCCTTTATGGTAACTACCAAGGGCGGAGAAGCCCTACAAGACTCAATACAAGAAGAAGAAAGGGTAGTAAAGAAATACAAGCTTACAATGAGTGCACAAACCCTAACCCTAGTTTCTTCTTCTTGCTTTGATCCGCCTCTTGACTTGGAAGAGCCTCCAAGAACCTTCAAGAACTGGTGATCTCGAGCTTGAGAAGAGCTGTGGAGGAGCTGGTGAAGATCTGAAATGAATCGGTGAAGAAGTGCCGAAGACAACGCTCGCCTGCGGCTCAAATACGACGCAACGGTCGGATCCAGATCGATTCGATTATTCCCAATCGATCGGGGAGGCTTTGGATCGATCCACGGATCGATCCAGAGCGCCTCTGTGCTATGGAAAAATGTCTGGATTGATCCACGGATTGATCCAGCGCTTATCGCGCGAAGCAGCAGTGTCCCAATCGATCCACTGATCGATTGGGACATCTGGATCGATCCACTGATCGATCCAGAGGCTTTCTGTTCGCTGGGAAAGGTCTGGATTGATCCACTGATCGATCCAGAGCCTGGATCGATCCACGGATCGATCCAGCACTTGGTTTTTGCCCAAAACCAAGTCCCAAACCTCCCAACCCAACATCTGGTCAACCTTAACCTGTTGGTCCGTCATGCCTAGCATCTAGTCACTCCCTTGACCTGCTAGGACTCCCTCACCAAGTGTCCGGTCAATCCCTTTGACCCACTTGGACTTTTCTTTCATGCCAAGTATCAGGTCACTCTCTTGACCTACTTGGACTTTCACCTAGCTTCACTCACTAGGGTTTTCAATCTGCCTAGCTTCACTCACTAGGACTTTCACCTGGCTTCACTCACCAGGATTTCCATCTGCCTAGCTTCACTCACTAGGACTTTCACCTGGCTTCACTCACCAGGGTTTCCTTCCAGTCAAGTATACCCACTTGACTCTTCTTCATTCACACTGATCAGTCCCTGATCAGCATCTCCCCATATGAACAACTGCACCTGCATTGTCCATGTGTCTACATGTATTGTCAAACATCGAAACTATGACCAAGACTCAAGCTTGGTCAAACCAGTCAATCTTGACCTAAGGGATATTGCACCAACAACAAATATGTTGGATCGTGAGTGACGAGAGGGGGGGGGTGAATCTCATTCGATTAAAATCTTTTCTTTTCATTAAAGTAAAACATAATCAGAGTAAAGTTTACAGTAGAAATAAAAAGAGAACAAAATTTAAAGACATATTTTTTACTTGGTTTAGAACCTAGCTAACTCCTAATTCAAGGCTCACGATCGTTAACCGCTTTCGTTGGATGATTTTAATATAGTTTTTTCGAAGAAGCAAGATCATATAAGTATAAAATGATGATAGTAACAATCCAACTATCTTCAAAGAATAAGTGCAAGACAAAAATAAAGTTACTAACAACAATTAATAGAAGGTGTAATGTAGTTGTTGGAGATCTTCTCAGAACAGAATTGTCTAAGCTTGCATGAGTAGTCATAGCATGAGAAGAATAGATCAGAGATGAAAAGTTGTGTCTGGCTTGAAGCTTGAGGGCTTATTTTATAGGTCACGTTCCATCAACTGATAAAGGGTTCCATTAATTGAACCTATTCGTTGACTGGTAAGCCTATCCGTTGACTAATCCTCTATTTGTTCCTTGTTCGCTTTGATCCAATCCATTTAATGGTGAAAATCACATTGTTCCATTGATTAATCACCTTGATTCGTCGACTGAACCTCTCTTTACCTTTTGTGTGTTGATGCTGGAAACACTAGCAAATCAAACTTATATTTTGATATTTGGCAAAGGTTCAAAGTTAAGCTGTGTTGTGATCTAACAAGTTCAACTGAGTGTGCAAGAAAGTCCTAAGTGATCTTAGGCAAGATAAAAATCCAGTTGAGTCTAGGCAAAGAAGTCCAAGTGGGACACTAGGCAAGTGGAAAGTGTTGGTGTAACGGGGACCGACAAGAGGAGGGTGAATTGCCTGCAATAAAAAATTATACCCTCCTCAAACTTTCAACTCTAAAATGAAGCAACACTAATAATCAAAGTAATTAACAGAAAAAAAAGAGAGACGACTCAGCTATTTGACTTGGTTACAACCGAGACGGTTGTTAATCCAAGGCGGTGGAAAGGCGCACTAAAAGAGTCTCCTTCTTTGAAGGCGGAGAAGCCTTTTACGCTTTAAGAGCACAGAGGTTGCTTAGAAAAGAATTACAGAGTTGTATCATTTTTTCATTGTCATGAATAGCTGTTCGAGATCCCTTTATATAGGGGTTCCAAGACTTATCACTTCACTTGATCTTCGGGATCAGGTTTTGACTCGAGAGGGATCGGTCGACCGAACTTGCTGTACCTGCCCAGTCTTTCATCCAGGTGCAGTCTCTCTGGATCGAGCTTAGGTTCGGTCGACCGATCCTTGTGTTCGGTCGACCGATCAGCCAACGGTTTCCACTCGATCTGACCAGATCAAAGCGCTCGACCAAGTCTCTGATTATCTTTGGTTCGGTCGACCGATCAGAAGGTTCGATCGACCGATCAACCATTTGTTGCTGACGTGACTGCTGACGTGTCTCCAATGGCTGGCTTCTGATGAAAGGGGTTCGGTCGACCGATCATGGGGTTCGGTCGACCGAACACTTGTCAAGTCAACTCCCGGTTGACTTGCTCTGGTTCGGCTTGCTTGGGTGATTTCGGCCAACCGGAATAGGGCTCACCCGAACCCAATTCTCGAATTTCTCCTCGAGCAGTCTTCCGTCCCGGCTTTATGTCCCTCGAACGTCGCGCACGTTCTTCACGCCCACCGGTGTACTCTTCCGCAGCACTCTCGTCCTTCGGACGCACCGAGCCCGTCGGCTCCCTTCCTGTGTCGTCCTTCTCGCTAGCTGCGTCTTCCGCTCGACTTCCTGCGCTCCTAAGCTCCTGCACACTTAAACACAGGGATCAGACAAAACAGGACCTAACATAAACTTGGTTGATCACATCAAAACAATCACGGGGTCCAACAATCTCCCCCTTTTTGATGTGCATCAACCCAAGTTTAAGTTAGGGTAAAACTAACAAATAGTAATTTTAAGGAAATTACTAAACTAACATTTTAAGTATAGAAAAATTAAATTTTCAACATAAGTTAGAAAAATATTTTTTAAAAAATTAATTTCCTAACTCCCCCTAAACTTGTGTCATTTAACTCTCCCCCTTTGATCACAGCAAAAACGGGGAAAAATAATTTTCTAAGTCAAAAAAATCCCAAAAGTTTTCTAAGTCATTTGAAAATTTTGCAAAGTAAACAATTTAAGATTATTTTAAAAATTTCAACTTAAACAAAAAAACTTTCTAACTTTAGAAGACTTTTTAGCGAAAATAGTTTTAAAGATTTTTCAAGTGTAAATAAAATAATTTCTAATTTCAGAATAGATTTAAACTTAGATAAAAATACTATTTGAGAATTTTTCAAAATTCATGTGCAGCATTTAAAAATGATAAAAAAAATATTTAAGTAACCTTTTAAAGCATTATTTTATTCTAATTTTAATGCTTTTACCAGAAAGTTAATTAAACATTTTATTTCGATATTTCGGCTTCCAGGTCATGACGAGGCACTTGGCCTTCTTGGTTATTGGAGCAACAACCACTTCCTTAGACAAAGCTTCATAAAGAAATTCATTGTTTAATTTTATCACTGTAAGCCCAAAGAAAAATTTAAACTAGCAAAGATTTTGGAACCTAGTAAAGGTTCCTTCCTACAGGGTTGGTCAAAAACTTAGGGGGTATATATGCTTTAGATATTTTTCTAAGTTGACCCTGATGTTTTCTAATATACCAGTTTAATTTTCCATATACTTTAATTTTTGATTTTTGATTTTTGAAAAGCCTTAGTTTTTAAACCTGAATTTTCAGTTATCAATTTTTCAATTTCCAAATTTAATTTCTCATTTTCTAAATTCAAATTTTCTAACATTGTTTTTAAATTGACAATTTCTTTTTCTGATTTGACTAAGTCTTTAGTAAGTACCTTGATAAACTTAAAAGACTGAGAAGGAGTGAGATCACGTACCTTACTTACCTCACTTGGTGATGCTCCCCCTTCATCGTAGCTTTCTTCTTCTAATTCTCCCCCTTGATCAATGCTCATTTATGAGTCCGAGTCATCTTTGAAGAGATGGTTGGCCACTAGTGCTAGTCTCGAGAAAGCTTCGGCTTCTGACTCGGAGGATGAAGAGTCATCCCATGTAGCCTTCAGGCTCTTGCGTGTGGAGGACGTCGGTTTTTGAGGCTTCTCTTTGCTCTTTTTCTTTAGTTTGGGGCAGTCATCCTTGCTGTGTCCTTCCTCGTTGCAGTTGTAGCATCGGACCGTCCTTCTGTTGCGTTGATGTTTCCTCGACTGCGATTTAAATTTGTTAGATTTAAGAAATTTATTAAAACGTCTTACCAGTAGTGTCGCTTCGGTTTCGTCGATCGATGCTTCGGAGTCGAGATCATCCTTTTCGGCTTATAGGGCAATGTTGAGGTTCGACTTCTCTACTGGTTTCTTTGCAAGTTGAGACTCGTGAAGTTCGAAGGTAGAAAATAAGTTTCCTAAACTACTTACCTCAAGGTCCTTAGAGATGTAGTATGCATCTACTAAGGACGCCACTCTGGAGTTCTTAGGAAGGCGTTGAGCGCATACCGGATGGAATCTCGATTTGTTACCGTTTCGCCGAGATTTGTTAGTTGCATTATCAACTCTTTGATCCTCGCTTAGAGTTGCGCAACCTTCTCGCCGTTGTTCATCGAAAGATTTGTTAGTTGTGTCTGGAGGACGTCGCGCCTTGCTAGCTTCGCTTCTGAGGTGCCCTCGTGGAGCTCCAGGAATTTATCCCAGAGGTCTTTGGCGGAGTCGTAGCTTCCGATTCGACTTACCTCTTGGGGCGGAAGAACGCTGAGCAAGTGGAACTCAGCTTTTCCGTTAGCGACGAAATCAGTCTGCTCCTTCTTCGTCCATTGATTTTCTTCTTTGTCTTTTGGAGCTGCAAAACCATATTTCATTGTAATAAGAATGTCAAAATCCATTTTAAAGAATACCTCCATTTTTCGCTTCCATGTGGCGAAATCTCCGTCGAACTTTGAGGGATGAATGTTCGTGCCGGCCATTGTCCTGGTCTTTGTGCTTCAGACGGTGGTTAGTCCTTCTGAGGCTGTTGGGCTCTGATACCACTTGTTGGTGCAGCGGGGACCTACAAGAGGGGGGTGAATTGCCTGTAATAAAAAATTATACCCTCCTCAAACTTTCAACTCTAAAATGAAGCAACACTAATAATCAAAGTAATTAACAGAAAAAAAAGAGAGACGACTCAGCTATTTGACTTGGTTACAACCGAGACGGTTGTTAATCCAAGGCGGTGGAAAGGCGCACTAAAAGAGTCTCCTTCTTTGAAGGCGGAGAAGCCTTTTACGCTTTAAGAGCACAGAGGTTGCTTAGAAAAGAATTACAGAGTTGTATCATTTTTTCATTGTCATGAATAGCTGTTCGAGATCCCTTTATATAGGGGTTCCAAGACTTATCACTTCACTTGATCTTCGGGATCAGGTTTTGACTCGAGAGGGATCGGTCGACCGATCCCCAGGTTCGGTCGACCGAACTTGCTGTACCTGCCCAGTCTTTCATCCAGGTGCAGTCTCTCTGGATCGAGCTTAGGTTCGGTCGACCGATCCTTGTGTTCGGTCGATCGATCAACCAACGGTCTCCACTCGATCTGACCCGATCAAAGCGCTCGACCAAGTCTCTGATATCTTCGGTTCGGTAGACCGATCAGAAGGTTTGGTCGACCAATCAACCATTGGTTGCTGACGTGGCTGCTGACGTGTCTCTAATGGCTGGCTTCTGATGAAAGGGGTTCGGTCGACCGATCATGGGGTTCGGTCGACCGAACACTTGTCAAGTCAACTCCCAGTTGACTTGCTCTGGTTCGGCTTGCTTGGGTGATTTCGGTCAACCGGAATAGGGCTCACCCGAACCCAATTCCCGGCCTTCTCCTCGAGTAATCTTCCGTCCAGGCTTTACGTCCCTCGAATGCCGCGCACATTTTTCACGCTCACCGGTGTACTCTTCCGCTGCACTCTCGTCCTTCGGACGCACCGAACCCGTTGGCTCCCTTCTCGTGCCGTCGTTCTCGCTAGCTGCGTCTTCCGCTCGACTTCCTGCGCTCCTAAGCTCCTGCACACTTAGACACAGGGATCAGACAAAATAGGACCTAACCTAAACTTGGTTGATCACATCAAAATAATCATGGGGTCCAACAGAAAGTCCTAGTCGTGGCTAGGTAATGAAGTCCTGGTCCGTGGGACTGGCAAAGTCCTAAGGGTCGCAGACACCAGGTAAGAAATCTTATGGTGGAGGACACTAGGTGAAAGTATGAAAATATCGGATGCTGAGCAAAAGTCCAAACAGTCTGTGGAATTGGTTTGGTAAAAGGTAAACTCTCCTGAGAGGAGTATGTGAGGACGTATGCCCCGTTGAGGGAAGAATGGGTGTCGATTTGACCTAGGATTTTTGGAAAATCTGAAAGTCAGAATCGGATAGTCCAAAGACTGTCAAATAGTTTATTTTCATATTATTTATTGTGATAACTTTGTTTTACAGGATATCTTTGGTATTTAAACTAACATGCATTGCAGGTACTTAATGCTATGTTTACTCTAGAGCGTGGATGAGGAAAGGAAAGGAATCAACGATAGAAAGTTATCTTTGGAGGAAGAGAAAAGAAAGGGTGAAGAAATCTTTTCCTTTGTACACTTGTTTACCTTGATAGAGGAAGGTGAATACTTATGATGTAATTTTGTAAATAAAAAAGGGTGCATGCGTCATTTTTTTGGTACATAATATAATTTTGTGAGTTAAAAAGGCTACATGCGTCATTTTTTTTTATATATGGTGTAATTTTGTGAATGCAAAAGGGGTAAATGCATCATTTTTTTTCCATCCGTTGCTTTCCGTCCGATTTTGAGGTTATCGATTTTGGCTCCAAAATTATCCGCTGATGGATTGCGTTACTTTTCCTTCGGAAAATTTTAATGAAGTAAATGGCGGAAACTTTTTCACCGTGGAAACTTTTCCTTAATTTTGCTTTCCACTCTCCCAAGTAAACAGAGCCTAAATGCACAAAGAATACCTTAAGTGAACAGTGCTCAAGGCGTCTCCTACAGTGTTTGAGGCGCCTCAGCTACCTTAGCTGAAGCCCTTGCATGGAAAGGCATGGAGGCACCTTCCATGCAGCTGAAGACATCTTGGAGCTTGGTGCGGAGGCTCCCTGGATAGGGTCAAGGATCCCTCGCGTGGATAAACCTTGGGGATAAGGTTTTCGCTGCGGGGAGGTGCCTTAGAGTGCATGGAAGGTGCCCTGAAGCATTAGAGGTGCCTTGAAGCTCTTGGAAATCACCTTCATATGGATAAACAACACAAACTGTGGAGGTTATCGAGTCTGCGGATGGAGGGATACCATCTGCAGATGGAGGCACTTTGAATGGTGTTGGAGGCACCTTCAATAGCTTATAAAGGCAGCATTCGAGTAGCTCTTCACACACAACATCAATTAATGATCTCTCTCTTGTGTGCTACCCCAAAGACAAATCTACAATGTTGTAACGCTACTTCGATGACCGAAAGCTTGCAACTCTAACTCTCTAGTCATCGGTATGATTTTCATTTATAACACTTAAACTATTATTCCATTGTACTTATATTTTTCTTTGTAATTCTCCAAATTATTATTAAATTATCCACCGAAAGTGATTATTGATTGCAGGTTCTGAATCATGTAAAACCAACTTGTATTAATTGTCTTTTATTTTCGCGGCATTTATTCTATATTTTTCGAAAAACATGAAAAAACCATGCATACTATTCACCCCCTCAACGCGCTTTTGATCCTACATTGTGTTCTAATTCGAATCTTGATTTAATTTTGGAAATCCACTGATCCGTCGATTGATCACCATGATCTATTGATGGAACCGTAATTCCATCTGTACTCTGAATCGAATCTTGCTGCTATGGTTTTTTCATGATTCCATCGACTGAATAACCTTTTCCGTAGAAGGAATATAAAGTTTATATTGTAAAATGGAGTTAGAACATAAACCTGCAAAATAGGATTAGTATAAATATAGTATGCATGATTAAGACAATAAGAATTATCTTGATCTCAAGTTAGAAACCTCCGTTGGTTTATTCAGTTGGATCAACGCATAAGGTTTGTCCCTATTGGAATATGACCTCACCGCACTACCTCAAGTAGCTTATCTCAACTTACTTGTCAAACATCGGGTCCTGCAAACCTACTTAGACTTACCCTCTCAGCATCGGATCAGCTACCAGGGGTTCCACTGAACTCGATATCGGATCCTTCAGACCTATCGAGTACACCTGCAAGATGTTAGGTTCACTTGATCTTTCTGGACTTCCTGTCTAATTCCACGATTTGTTAAGACTTTTCTTGTCTAGTATCATGTCCAACTGACCTACTAGGACTTTCCAAGGTAGGTATTTTATACACTTGATCAATTCATCAGATAACAATAAGACTTAATTTTGAACCTTTGACAATATCTAAATATAGGTTCGATTATGGTGCTTCTGCACCTATAATCCTTCCTTTTTGATGTTTGATAACCTGATTCAAAGTTAAGTTAAGAAACATGATAATGAGTTAACTTAAAATAATTGATTATTAATTATTGGCTTTGGGTTTAATTAATTTAGAATTAATTAAAATAATTGATGTATTAATTAATAGTTTTAATTAAGAATTTGATTATTAATTTAATAATTTATTTGATTTGATTTAATTAAGTATTATAGTTTCAAATTATAAAGTTAAGTTGATAATTAAGTAATTAGCTTTAATTTTATTAGGTTTAGAATTAAATTAATTATTAGGTTAGATGAAAGATACGTTTAATGTTAAATTAAACTAATTAGTATAAATTATTAAAATTAATTATTCTTTAAACTTTTTAATAAGTTAAATTAATTGCATATTTTGAAATGTTATTATTGAGTTAAAATTATTTGGACTAATTATTTACTTTGATTAATTAATTTAGATTTAAACTAATTAATTATTGATGTGTAGTTTATATTAATTATCAGGAGTTGTTTTAACTTATATTTGATTTTAGCGTAGATTGGATATCCCAAGCAAATTTCCTTGAATAAGTTTCTAGGCTGTGCTGAGTTATTTGGACATTATTAGAATAACCATATGCCTTAGACAAAGCTTTTCAATTGGTCTCACTTAGAGAACTTATTACTAAACTTTAATCTAATAAGTTAGAACTAATCCCGATTTATCTAGTCCTAAGTATCCAAGTGGATAATTCAAATTATTGAGGTGACAACCAATTTACTGCCTCCCTTAAAGCATAGATTTTATGTTTTATGTTTAATATTGATTTGATCTCTATCTTCTACTTGCATGTCAAAAAAACTCATTCATGCTCTCCTGGGTCAGTCTTGCCAAAACCACTGCAGAATGAGCATAAGGCTTATTCTTGGACCTCGACATTCAAAACCGTCATTCAATCAATTGTTGACATGATGCCAAAGGAATTATTGCACAAACTGTGCCACCATGAGATGAAATTAAACCTATTTCCTTTTCCCTACTGAGACACTCCTTTTCCATCCTAATCCTCTCTTCAATCCAAGTCTGGAGTGTTGGTGCAATAATCACTAAGCATAATCAGAGAAATTCCAAACATCTCTAGATGATCAGATATTTAGTAAGTAAGTAAAGATAAACACTAGAAAGTGTTCCAGTGAGGACGAATCTTAATTAAGGACTTTAGGCACTGGTCCAGTTTAGATTCATTTTGGATGCTTAAACTGAGACCATAACTAGATCATAGTCTTGGATAGACAAGATCTAATTAATAAATTTATTTTATTATTATGCTAATTTTATTTTCTAGAGTATAGTTTATTATTTAGACTAACACTTTTTGCAGAGCTAAATATGTATTAAGCCTTGGATGAACAATATTGGAGGGGCCTTGGACAGATTGAAGGCACCCTCGCACATTGGTTAAAGGCACCCATGACTCACTTGGATTTCCTTCCACCAGATATCCGATCACCCTTGACCCATCTGGATTTCCTTGTGCCAAGTATCAGACCACTCCTTTAACCTACTTGAACTTCCCAACACAAGGTGTTCAGTCAACCTTGACCCACCTGGATTTCCACATGTCTGGCTTCACTCACCAGGTCTTTGCATCTGTCTAGCTTCACTCACTAGAACTTTCCATCTGCTTGACTTCACTCACTAGGACTTTCCATCTGCCTAGCTTCACTCACTAGGACTTTCACCTAGCTTCACTCACTAGGGTTTTCCCATTGCTCGGCTTCACTCACCGGAATTTTCACCTGCCTAGCTTTACTTACTAGGTCTTTCACCTGATTTCACTCACCAGGATTTCTCAATTGCCTAGCTTTACTCACTAGGTCTTTCACCTGCCTAACCTCCAGTTAGGACTTTCCCAGTCAAGTATCCGGTCAAACCTTTGACCTACTTGACTTTTCTTCACATCTAACTGATCAGTCCTAGACCAGAGGGGAATTGTGTCAACAATCTCTCCAATCAGAATATTACTCCTGCAATCTCTATATATTGTCAAACATCAAAATCTAAACATCGAGACTCAAACTTGAGCCAACTCAAGCTTAGTCAATCTGGTTAACCTTGACCTAGAAGATATTGCACCAGTAATCTTTCCCTTTTTTATGTTTGACAATACCATTAAGTTAGGCTAATCCCATAGCCTCAACTTCTCTTCATGTCAAATCATGAATGAGAGTTTTCTTCATTCTCTCCCTTTCCTAGAGGGCAAACTCTCTCTTAAGGTAATGAAGGCCTAACTTAAACCCTACATTCTCCCCTTTTGGCACACATCAAAAACTCTCCCCCTGAAGAGTTACTCATACATTGTTCACAACTTCACTCGTTGTTCACAACACCACAATAAAGGCCCCATACCCTTCATCGTGTCCATTGCTCAACCTTGAGCAATAACCACTTCGCAATGCTCATCCTAGAGCATTCATCATTTCAACAATGAAGGTCTTATACTCTTTATTGTATCCAATGCTCATTCTTGAGCATTGATTCACTTCATAATGCTCATCCTAGAGCATCCACAATCAACAATGAAGATACCCACTCTCCATTGTTGTTCAGCACTCAACCTTGAGTATTTACTCTAACGAAGGTTAAACCACCTCCCATGGTGTTTGAAAAATATTTTCATGTCCTTAAAGAGTAACTCCTCTAAAGACATGCTCTAAACCTCTGTCATTGCACCAACAATGACTTGAAATCCTTAAATCTTTAGGAAACCCAAAAACTTGAAGGTTTGAGGTTTAAAAGATTCAATATTGAAACCAACCTCATCCTAAACTTTAATTTAGTGTTCCTTAACTAATTCTCCTTGTTTTCATCATGAAAACTACCCTTAAATGTATATAAATATATTCTAAGGAGCTAGGAGTGGTTAAAGGGATTAAAAATGGCTTAAAGTGCTGAATTAGACTTTTCCGGCCAAATTCAGCCTTTTCAATCGATTGCCACTTGCTCAATCGATCCACTGATTGATTCTGTGAGCTTCTGTTCACGAAGAAAATGCTTGAATCGATCCACTGATAGATCCAAGCAAGAATAAATCGATTGGCTGATCGATTCAGTGAGCTTCTGCTTACGGGAAACCTATCTCAATCGATTGCTCGATCGATTGAGACACTCCAATCGATCGGATGATCGATTGAAGGTCTGATTTCCGGAAAGTGAATTTTAGCCAAAATTCAGAAATGCCTTAGAAATTTTACAAAATTCTAAAAATCATAAAACTTCTTGTACACATTATTTAGGGTATACACTATCATGGAAAAAGAGTTTTTTAAGAAAATACTTTCTATTTTCAAAAATTGGCACAAACTTGAAAACTCTTGAAACCTTCAATGTTTTCTTCTAGTTTGTGTTTAATTTTTCAATAATGATTACTATCAAAAGATAGTCTTCACTAAGGTTTTGCAAAGTATATTTAAAATGAATTTCAAAATCAATTTCCAACCATGTTCTTTGGGCTCAATGCACATGACTTGTATATTAGTTTTCCCAATGATTGGAGTACACATAACTATGTGTTTTGATGAAATTAAAACTCAAATAGATGTACTAAATCAACATCTTGAGTCTTGTTCATCATCTTAACATCTCACTTGTATCTAATGTGCACTAAAACACATACAAGTCAACTTATAGTCTTTGTGAGATGTAAATTTTGGTTTTGCCCTAAACTAGGGATCATGGATATCTATCTAGGCATTTTAGGAATTATGAATATCCACCTAGGATGTCACTTGTTAGTAAAAGTCATTGTCTTTAATTATAAGGAAATTAAAATGATGCATGATGAGTTATGACATACATCGAAAAGAATAATTTTTAAAAGAAAATATACTATTACTACATGATGTATGTATGACATGATATGATATTTTTGTTTGTTTTTCATAATAAGCATGAATGTAAAATATGATGTCATGACATATGATGGGCAAACAATTATGACAATTAACATAAATAAAATATACCTAGATAATCTATCTAAGTATCTTAAATCTTTAGCTAAATTAAAATCTAATCCTTGATTGCCCATATTTTCTCAAGAAAATACCCAAACCCAACTTAACATTTCTTTTACTCTTTGTTAGTTGTGCTAATTTAAATCAAGTGTAATTCCTTAAATTTTGGCACATTTTACTCTTCCAAAGAGTAACCAATTAATCTTTTTCATTTTCAAAGGTTAACAAAAATCTTGAAAATGCCTCTAAGTGTCAACTTTATCAAAGTTGGGTTAACCACCCTACCGATTTAGAGTTAACACTCTCTAAACCCATTTAGGGTGTAGAGAATATGCTCCTAGGAACCCAAAACCTATTAGTGCTCCTTGGATGTTCTAGGTATTCACTAGGGATGACTTCCTTAGATACCTTCCTAGTGACCTTCCTAGGCTTCTTAGACACCTTAGTCACACTTGACTCACTTAGGTCAATTATAGGGATAGCTTCCCTTGTGACCTTTTTGGTGACTTGCTTAGACTTCTTAGAAGTATTAGTCACATTAGTCTTTCCAAAAATACTCCTAGGGATAACTTCCCTTGTATTTTTGACTTGACTACTAAAACTAGGATTAGTTCCATAACTATATGGAACTCTATGGTATGAAGCCACATTCTTCTTAGCCTTAGGTTTGTATCCCAAACCTCTATGGTCGTTTGATGGTTTTTGTGTATCTAAACCTAGGTTTTGCTCATTTTGATCCTTAAGAATATTTTTTTATTTTTTTAGGGGATTTTCTAATTTATTAAGACCTGACCTCAAGACTTGGTTTTTCAACCTTAAATCCTTAGATTTGGATTTTTCTTGATTCCTATGAGCATTTTTATTTTTAGGCCTATATTTAAAATCCTTAGAGTTATTGTCTAATTTGTTATCTATTTTTATAGCCTTAGATTGAGTGATTTTAGCATGATAAGCTATGTAATTTTTCTTAATTCTATCATGCTTCCTATTTTCATGATAAATATCATTAAAATGATATAAACTATTCCTAGCATGCTTTTTATCATTACTTAAAGGAATAGGCTCAATAAATGACACCTTGGGTTTGCTCTTGATAGTTCCCCTTTGATTTGAGCTTCTTCCTTTGACTTTTACAAGTTTCTTCCCCTTTAGACATTGACTCCGATAATATCCTTTTTGATGGCACAAGAAACACACAATGTGTTCCTTGCTATTCTTTATCACGGGGCCGGTCTCCTTAGGCTTCTCCTTGTCCTTAGGTGCCACTTGGACCTTCTTCTTGGCCAATTTAGGACACTTACTCTTGTAGTGCCCTTTTCCTCTACACTCAAAACATATAATGTGATTTTTATTATTTAAATTTGAAATTGTTATACTTTTCTTGTAGGGGTGGCACATGATCCAACATTTGATTTTTCTTGATTTGTGGAGTTGGCACCATCTTCTTTTTCTTCATTTGACCCGGAGGTGGAAGCCTCTTCTTGCTCTGGTGGAAGTGAATGACGCTCCCCCTCAATCCCAGAGGTGGATGCCTCTTCATCTTCATCCTCTTGCCCATTGAACAAAGAGTATGCTCCCTCTTTTCCCTTTCCGTTGTACTTCATTAAGGATGAAGCTTCTTGGACTTCCTCTTCTTGAGTTGAGCACCTCTTAACTTTGGAGTCCTCTTCCTCTTGGCCTTGCTCTAATGAGTTGCTGATGTGCGTAGATTATATACTCTTTTATGCATGTTTTTACGCACATTTACATACTTTGAGCATGCTTGATCTATGCATTTTTATACTTCCAGCTTTCCTTTTAGCGTATTTACTCTTTTGGTTCGGAGATCTGCTTTTTGTGCATTTTCTGTACACAGGAGTCGATTTGGTGAAGAATCTACATCCTTGGGCAAGCATTGGAGGAAACAAAGGGAGAAAGCACCGGGCCGTGTACCTCACACGGCCCTGCACTAGTATGGAGCTCGGGCCGTGTGGAGTTTGGCACCAACAGAAGTGGAGAATGACATGGCCGTGTCAAGATTTGAAGCCAACCAGAGCAGAAGCCTTACATGGCCGTGTGGATCTACACGGCCGTGTGAGGTTTCCAGAGACTAAGCAGGTTGTGGCCGTGTGCACCACACGGCCGTGTAGCATTTCCAGAGACTAAGCAGGCTGTGGCCGTGTGCACCACACGACCGTGTAGCATTTCCAGAGACTAAGCAGGCTGTGGCCGTGTGAACCACACGGCCGTGCAGTTTTGGCAGAGAAGGAACTGGACATGGCCGTGTGAATCTCACACGGCCGTGTCACGGGGCCGTGTGGCGCCCGATTCCCTCCTCTATTTAAACCCTCCTTCATGAATTGAAAGGGGATCTCTCCCCCTTTGGGAGAAGGCAAGATTTGGTGGTTTCCTCCCATTCTTGGGAGGATTTCTGGGCGATTCAAGGGGAGTTCTTGGCGATTCCGGCTCCGGAGCGAGGATTGGATCCGAAGACGAAGCTTCTTCGTAGATAAGTTTTCTCTTTCCCCCCTTTTCTTGGTTTCTTGGATTGGGGATTTAAGGAATGCTTATATTCTCTATTTCTTCGGGTTTTCTTCCTCGATTCATGGAGTATATCTTGTATTCTAGGATGAAGGGAGTATTTGTATGATGGATTGATGTAATCTCTTATGGATTTGCCATTCTCTTGTTTCAATGACATTATCTTGCTTGTATCAATTGGATCTTGAACGATTAAAGATGATTTGTGCTTAATTCTCATTCTTAATTAATTGTTTGAATTTCTTATGGACTTTGTAAAGATAAACTCTCACTCGATCATCCGAGGGATCCACGTGACAGGTGCAAGCCCGTGTAAGGACGTTTGAGAGACAATCTTGAAGAGGAAATAGGAATATTCAAGAGAGTAGGATGAATTTTGTGATTAGTTTCTTGTATCTTGATAGATTAATAAGTCGTGGGCTTCTACGTTGATATCCGAGGAAGGCATAGTAATAGGTGCACTTCTGTGTAAGGACAACATAGGTTCATGTCTAATTAATCCTATTTAAATACATTTCTCAGTCCTTAGCCGGTTGTCTATTGCAAGAGAGAACCGGCAACTTTCTACATGTTTGGCAATTGAGGGATAAGAATTGGTGAACCACTTACATTCGAGAAATCATACAAAGAAACCGAAACTCCTAGAATCTCCCTTTATCATACCCCAAAACACTAAACTCTTGTTAGTTGATCTTTAAGATTAGATTTGTTTACCTTACTTTGCTTTTGAAACGATTGGATAGTTGTTTAGCTAATTCGCATTGAGACATTTCTAGTGCTTATTCCAGTCCCTGTGGATACGATAATCTTTTATATTACTTGCGACATTTCCGTACACTTGCGGAGAGCAAACAGTTGCCCTCTTTGGATTTCACTTGGTTTGGTGCAGTGGAGGGAACCTCATGGATTTTAGCCAATTTGCTCCATAGCTCATTGACATCTTCAAATTCTCCCACTTGCTTCAAGATGTTGCTAGGCAATAGATTGACTAATAGCTTGATCACTTTATCATTGCCTCACATATTTGGATTTGCTCTTGGCTCCACTTGCTCTTCTTGAGAATTTTACCTTTGTTATTTGTTAGAGCTTCAAAGCTTTCCATGAGGGCAAATCATTGCTCTATCTCCATCATAAAGAAGTTTTCAATTCTTGATTTCCAAGAATCAAAGCTTGTCGATGTGTATGGTGGAGACACCCTTGTGTCATATCCAAATCCATCTTGGAATTCCATTTGAAGTCAAACTCTTTTGAAGCCTTTGACTTTAATGAACTTGCTTTAACTTCTGCTCCCTCTAGCTTGCTGCCCTTCCGACGATGATTCCGGTGAATAATGACCTTGCTCTGATACCAATTGTTAGGATCGATTTGTATCTAGAAGGGAGGGGTGAATAACTTGTTAAACTTCGTTTGCTTGCTTCGATGTTGTTGATATGCAGTGGAAAGAACTCGAAACAAGACTCACAACACTAATACGTAGATTTATTTGGTATCTACCTCAAGAAGAGGTGACTAATCCAAGGATCCATACACGACACACTCTCCACTAAGAAAACACTCCTTCTTGGTAACTACCGAAAGCGGAGAAGCCTTGTACAACCTCTCAATACAAGAAGAAAGAAATACAAGCTAATACAATAACAAATCTTACAAGATTTACAATAAGGAAACCCTAGCTTGCTTCTCCTTCTTGTTTAGAATGCCTCTTGACCTTGGAAATATAACAACACTTGACTCTAAGATGCTTCAAGAACTGGGGGTGATAACCTGTTAGAATCGTGAGAGAAGATCATCGAGAGATGCCGAGTCACTGCGAGGAAGACATCTTTAAACTCGACGCTTCCTTCGCAACGGTCATATCCCAATCGATTGGGGAGGTTTGAATCGATCAGCTGATCAATTTAGAGTGCCTCTGTGCTCTACTGGAAACTACCTGAATCGATCAACCGATCGATTTAGGCTTCCTCGCATCTGCACTAGAAAACCAGCCCCAATCGATTGGCTGATCGATTGGGGAAGCTTCCGTGCACATGATTCTGGCGCCCAATCGATCGGCTGATCAATTGGGCTACTGTTTATCACAGCACTCTCCCAATCAATCAGCTGATCGATTATGCTTCGGTTCAATTGATCGGCTGATCGTTTGACCACCCTTGACTTGCTTAACTCAAGCTCAAGGGTCTCCAATTCTAATATCCGGTCAACCGTGGTCTGTTGGAACTCCTCATGCCTATCATCCGGTCAACCTTGACTTGCCAAGACTTCTTTACCAAGTGTCCGGTCAATCTTTTGACATACTTGGACTTTTCTCCTCGTGTCAAGTGTCCGGTCAACCTTGACCCACTTGGACTTACCGTCTCGTGCTAAGTGTCCGGTCCTCCATGACCCACTTGGACTTCCTTCAACCATATGTCCGGTCACCCTTGACCTATCTGGATTTCCTTGTGCTAAGTACCTGGTCACTCCTTTAACCTACTTGAACTTCCCAACACCAGGTGTCCGGTTAACCTTGACCCACCTGGATTTCCACGTGTCTGCCTTTACTCACTAGGTCTTTGCATCTACCTAGCTTCACTCACTAGGACTTTCCATCTGTCTGGATTCACTCACTAGGACTTTCCTACTGTCTGGCTTCACTCACCAGGACTTTCACTTAGCTTCACTCACTAAGATTTTCCCACCGCCCGACTTCACTCACCGGGACTTTCACCTACCTAGCTTCACTCACTAGGTCTTTCACCTGACTTCACTCACCAGGATTTCCCAACTGCCTAGCTTCACTCACTAGGTCTTTCACCTGCCTAACTTCCATTTAGGACTTTTCCAATCAAGTATCTGGTCAAACATTTGACTTACTTGACTCTTCTTCACATCTAACTGATCAGTCCTAGACTAGAGGGGAATTGTATCAACAATCTCTCCAATCGGACGATTGCTCCTATAATCTCCATATATTTTCAAACATCGAAACCCAAACATCGAGACTCAAACTTGAGCCAACTCAAGCTTAGTCAACTTAGCCAACCTTGACCCAGGGGATATTGTACCAACAAAGGAGGCGTGCGACGCTTCCGAGGGACAAGAAGCCAGAGTGAAAGTTTGTTCGAAGGTCAAAAAATGGATTTAGTATTAGAGTGTATACTAAAAGCCTAGCTTTTGGTATAAACATTTATCTAGAAATAAGAATCACATTGGTTAAATATCTACATTTATGATAAATGTAGTTGTTCAATTAATTTATATTGTAGATAACATGGTGTGTGGTGTCACACAGAGGATCATGTTATCAGTACGTTATAAATTATAAATAGTAGCTCACGTCCAAGATGGAAAGGAACAAACCATTGGAAGGTCGTAGTGTAATTAGGTATTAGTTTATCTTAACTATATAATTACACTAGTACACTTAGAGTGTCTTGAGTAGGACCATTAGAGGTCATTTCTTTTTATACTGACTTTATAAAAGAATAAAGACCTCAGTTATTATGGAAGTGTGTGCTCTTAATCCTAATATAATAACAAGCACATATATTTGATATTTATTTCTTTAATTTATCAATGGGTGAGATTTAGTTTGATAAATCAATAAGCCCGATAAGTTGAGAAATGATATCACTTATAGCGTGTGTTGTTGATTATAGAAGGAAACTGTGTTCTAGTGATCTAGGTTGATAATGTCCCCAAGAAGAGCTCATAAGGATTGTCATGTTAAACCCTGCAGGTGGACTTAGTCCGACATGACGATAAGGTTGAGTGGTACTACTCTTGGACTAGGATATTAATAAAGTGAGTTGTCAGTAACTCATTTAATTAGTGGACATTCGATATCTTAAACACAGGGAGACTAACACACTCATAATAAGAAGGAGTCCAAAATGTAATTTGGGATTGGTGCGGTAGTTCAATAATAGTTCTTTAGTGGAATGAATTATTATTGATGGAATTAAGTTGTGTGTTTGAGGCGAACACGGGAAGCTTAATTTCATCGGGAGAGCAAAATCAATTCCTCCTCTCGGTCCCTATCGTAGCCTCTTGTATATATAGATTTATACCCATCACATACCCACCTTCTTACCCAACCAATAGGGGCCGGCCAATCCAAGCTTAAAGCTCAAGCTTAGGGCTGACCAAGCCTAAAGGTTGAGCCTTAAGGTGGCCGACCAATAGCTTGGAGCCCAAGCTTAGGTGGCCAGCCACATCATATTAAAAAGGGATTTTTGTTAAAATTATTTCTTATATGAATATCATGGTTTTAAAAGAGAGTTTAAAATTTAAATCTTTCCTTTTATAGCTTTCTACAAAAGATTAAGAAAAGATTTGAAATCTTTCCTTATTTGTAGATTGAAAGGTAGATTTTAATTTTGAGAAAACTTTCCTTTTTAACCATGTTCATAATTTAAAAGAAAGTTTAAAAATTAAATATTCTCTTTTATAAGTTTCTACAAAAGATTAAGAAAAGATTTGATATCTTTCCTTATTTGTAGATTAAAAGAGATTTTAATTTTTAGAGATAACTTTCTTTTTATCCACATGTTTAAAAGAAAGATTTTAATTTATAAAATTTCCTTTTTACAAACCACCATGAAGGGAAAAATTATTGGAGAAATTTTTTATAAATTTCCGGAGACAAATTAGGAAGTTTTAATTAATTAAAACTCTCCTTCACTACAAGAAAAAAGCTAAACAACAACGCTTTTTTGGCGTTGTCGTATGTACTTAAAAAGTGATGTTGTAGATGGTGTTGTAGAAAGTCATATCAAAGACAACGCTTTAAAAGCGTTGTGGTTGGTCACAAAGACAACGCTTTTTAAGCGTTGTCTTTTCGTTCTTAAAAAGCGTTGTTATAGATGCTGTTGTAAAAATGCACATATCAAAGACAACGCTTTAAAAGCGTTGTGGTTGGTCACAAAGACAACGCTTTTTAAGCGTTGTCTATTCGTTCTTAAAAGCGTTGTTAAAGATGTTGTTGTAAAAACATATCAAAGACAACGCTTTAAAAGCGTTGTGGTTGGTCTCAAAGACATTGTTTTTTAAGCGTTGTCTTTTTTAAATAGCAAAATTATAAAAAATACTCAAAATTTACATATAATTGAATATCCACAACCACAATCATTTTTATAATAAGACTATTTAACAAATAAATAAAACTTTATATTATACAAACAAAATGTATACATATTGATCCACAAATTAAATTTGTATCATACAAGTTATCCTTAACTTCATGACAATAATTTTTCAAACACACAAGTTTTACAAAACCTCATCATTGACTAACCGCTGTTGTTGGTGTCCATCGCATGGAATTGCTTCTTTAAGTCCAGCAATCTCTTCTTCTGAAAGGCTTTCAGCTATCACTCTTAGAGCCATCTTCTTCAACTTGTCATCAGCACACCTGGGTTGTAGGCAATCAAGAAATTTTGTATGAAAACTTTCATACATGTAAATCTCGTACTAAATAATATGTCAATGTTATATATACATGTAATTCATACCGTAAGTGTGTTTATATCGTAACGGACAAGTTTTCTTTAGGGCCAACTTCTACTCAAGCTCTTTAAACACTGCATCAAAATAAAAAAATTGGCATTAGTTATGTGCTAAATGAAAATCATATTTAGAGGAAAAAGCGGAGTGTTGTAGATGGATATATTAACCAAGCATATTAATGTTTGACCTGTCTTTACAAGTTCTAAGCATATATATTAACCAAGCATATAACCTAAGAGGAATAAGTTACAAAATGCTACTTGATGTTTGACTGTCTTTATTGGATTTTGCGGCCCCGGTCTTCTTGTAGCTGTGCACAATGTAATACTTGATGTTGACTCTACCTTTGCAGTTGTTTCGGCTTGAGGAGTGGCAAAGAATGGTGGAGTAGAGGATGGATTTCGTATTCATCCGTGCCATCGAGGAAATGACTCCATGGGTGACTAGCATGTTGACCGGTATGCTTGGAGAAGATGACTTGTTTCGAAGCTTTTTAGATCAAAGATACGAAGTGCATTGTTATAAAACTAGATGCACGAACACTTGCTTATACGGTTCTTGAAATAAAATACATTCGTAATCATCACTAGCCCAAGCTCAATAAGGAAAATTCACGTAAATGTGCATAGTATACCTCAGAATCTGCAGATGATAGGGAAGGCCAGAAGACAGTTTGACGCAAATATTGAGATTGCCCAAGCCAATCCATGGTACTAATCCTGACAGCTCCTCCAAATCGCACTGACTTGATTGTGTCCACCCATCCTTGTTCATTAGCTTGGAACCTTTGAAATGAAAACTGCATTGGGTACATGGAAAAAACAACAAAAAGGGAGGATAAATGATAGCCACCAACCTAATTGTTCACAAATATCTGTATAAGTTATTAAGGGTGTTCATAGCAGTTGATCCTTTAGCCCTGTCTGTTAGATGGTCAAATCTAGGCGCCAACTCAAAAATGTTGGCGTCCAAGTGTTAGTGTTCAACTACTTCTGACAATGAAGTAGTAGCAGATAATCAAGAACACAAGAGAATCTGAAAGAGTCTATATTTCTTTCACTAGTAGCAGATAATGATTAGATTAGAAAGCAAAAGAACGCATACCACACCAGCTGCTCCTGCTGTTAAAGCCATAGGTGCAGTGACAGCGCTTAATCCAGATGAGCACATAACTGGAATCTGAACTGCTCGGGAAATGGAGTATGCAGCTGCTAGCGTTGGTGTGGCCTACATTTTAAAGAGGAAAAATATCACATTTTTCATCACAAGTGTGCTAAGATTTCTTATTCGTACTGTTGTTACCTTCTCGATCAAACCAAGGACACCAGGTTTTGATGGACTTGAGTATTTCCCTCCTTCAGTTTGGATTATATCAGCACCTTCCTGTTCCAGCAACTCTGCTAGCTTCACCTTTTTAAATTGAACAAAAAACAACGAGAGATTGTGTTAGTGACAAATCTCAGTTTACGAGGAAATAAATGAGCTACCTGATCAGGGAGACTAAGCATGTGTGGCACGGTTACAGACAGTGTAATGGATGGAAGAATCCTTCTAGTTTCTCTAGTGAGCTTTAGAATCTGACAATGGCACCACAGAATAGTGACGAGATAGAAATAGCTGAAAATACTCGAGGAACTGCAAGGAAAAGTACGATCATGATTCATATACCTGTTCAGGGGAAAACTGAATTCCCATCTCGTAGAAAGAATCATAATTTCCAATTTCCACCTGCATTTAGCACAAGGATTTTAATGTTTGGTATGACAGACAATCCGATCGAAACTAGTCAAGTTCATCGCATCCTAACCATTTGGGCACCTGCTTCCACTGCAGAAGGAAATGCCAAAGGGTCCACAGAGGAAACACAAATCTGCAAGAACAAGATCATCATAAGAAAGAAGAGTTGTGGAAATTGCGACTCATATGTATGACAAACTGCTTGAACAAGGTAATCATGCAGCGTTGGAACTCGTCGTGAGCATCAAAGACCAAATATTACCAAATATTAAGATCACTGACAAACCAAATAATACCTTATTTTTAACAGCTATCTAGAGGATCTGGCTTTTTGACTTGAAGCTGGTTCAAAGAAGACAAATCAAATATACAAATACTAAGATGAAAGCATAATGAAGTAGTTAACTTTTTCTACTTTACCTGATTATAAGATCTACAGCTTCTTGCTCAGTATTTTGCTGCACGAGTAATTATTAGAAAAACAAACCCAATAGTGGAACAAAAGCTAGATAAAGAAACTAGATAATTTACACTGATAGAACTTTACAGAATAACATATAATACAGTGCTTTGTACTTGCATATTAATCCAGAAAACATCCTTTCACCTAAGTGACAATTTTTCCAAAACATCATCATTCACAAAACATCATCATTCACTAAAAATTTTCACAAGTTTTTAAACTTCAGTGACAACTTTTCTTTGGGGTCAATCGCTCAAGGTCGATCTGGTAACTATGCACCGCATCAAAAAATTGGCATTAACTATGATTCCACCAAAAACCACCATTCCATGAACTTAAATCTAAATAGAATTATGGCAACTATCATTCCATACCTATTCATAAATATGATCTTGTATGCACTCCGCCAACTCGGACCGAACCTCATCAATTTGTTCACGAGAGTACCCTATTTTTGTGAACTGTGAGCATACACAATTTATGCTAATGGAAAAATAATCAACACTGATCACTTTGCAATTTTAAATAGTTTATGTCAAATAATTTGAGATAAGCTAAATAATGTTACTATTGATTGCAGCGAATCTCTCTCAATAGTCTCAACTTCTTCAATAATTTCTCTCATAAATCGCATCACAAAAAAACCACATTGTTTCGCATCCAGTTGTTGAGGAGCCTATATATAGTAATTAGAGTCAAATTGTTAATGAAAATTATACACATTACAATATATGTTAAACAAAAGTACACATACCTTAACTACTTCCCACTTAACATTTTTCCTACCTTTCCTTCCCTTGGTTGAATTAAACAATTTTAAGGCCCTTCATACGTTAAGAATATTTGTTAAATAAGATTTTTATTATAATAAATATTTACTAAAAGAAATCTGAACTCACATTTCCATTACGTATTTTGAATCATCATCGCGAATGCGGCAACTTAGGGAATCCAGCAGGTAAATAGCATCCTTGTAAGGTTCAATAACACTAAGATTCCAATGGAAACTAGGCAAATACATAGGATTAGATCATAAAATTGAATAAATTATCGAAAGGAAGCAATTGAAAGTGATGTTTTACTTCTTGCTTACCCGACATTACATGGCACTAACACTAGTTGATCTGTTGATGCACTTGTCAGCTTATCTGCTAAAAGAGTTGCTCTTTGATTCAGGGTTTCAAGCTTAACTGATTTGTCTTGTGCCGTTTTTGCCAGATATGGGACTTTGTGAGGATTCATAAATCTGAATTTCTTTGTCTTGGTATCTTTCACCATCTTTTTATACAAACACCTATCATTGCAAAGAAAAAAAATATTTAGATACTAAATAATAAAATTTAGATACAAAACACTCATAATAAGTTGGAAAAAATAATGATCACTCATAACACTAAGTTATGGCTGATGATAGTAACATCCATACATGAGAACTTACTATGAACAGTCTTGCATATTAAACATACCAGAAATGTATACATGCAAATTCTTTTATTTCTTGAGGACAAGCACATTTAAGATACTTAAAAATATACAAGAAAAAGATATGAGCAAAGTACTTCCTGTCTAGAAGAACAAATGGCAGAAGGCAAACATTAAGGGCCGGTTGAAAATGAATGAGCTATATTTATGTAAAGTGTACCACATCAATTGATATTAGTAAACCTCTCAATAGAAATGATGAACTATTAACTTAATGCGAATAACATGGTATGAGAAAATTACTAGAAGTTGAATTTTCAAGAGTAAACTTGTTCACACAACAATATTAGTAAACTTCTTGCAGTTCAAATCAGGGATTTTCTGTCTTGCTAGATATTAGAATTTCCCAGCAAACATAAAGCAATGCAGTAATTCCCAGCATAAGTAAAGCAATGCAGTTGCAACTGAGAAAATAATATTTAGATACTAAATAATAAAATTTAGATACAAAACAATCATGTGGATTAAAAAATAATGATCACTCATAATAAGTTGGTGAAATTGTAACAATAAACCATAATAAGTTGCTAAAATTGGGAAGCAAACATGTGATGAAAAAGTTGCTGAAATTGCTTAAATAAACTTACTTACCATATGTAGGCAACGATCAAATTTCTTGAAATTGACTCCAAATGATACAAAGAATTGATGTCCTCAAGGTCAAGAAAAAGTTCACAATCTTCATCAAACACTTCATTATCTAAGCACATTGATATACATTTTCCTCCATCTAGAGCATGCTTCGTAACAATATAACATATGTAATGCTCTTGGGACACTTGTTGACAAAGTAGGTTTTGATTTTTTTCGTTCAAACTTCTTCCTTCTAGGCTTCTAATAATTTCAAATATAAACAAGTTAGATATAGCTAGGTTGAATAATAATAAAGTGGCAATATAATTAGAAATATAATAATAAAGTGACAATATAATTAGAAATATAATATCTCATATACCTCATCTTGCTTCACAATCTGCTGTTCAGGCCAAGCCACAACAGTTCCTATGGCATCACCAATTACTTCACATTCACTTGGAATTGGATATGGCAAAGGAGCGGATTTGTCCACTGCTTGATCAATGGAGACTCGAATGCAATTCTTGGGAAATGGAATACCATGAAGCATTTTTTCCATGCCATTGAAACAAACAATTGTACCATATGCAGCAATATTTGAGCAAGATTCCAATGTCAATGCAACTGATTGACCCTAAAATATTAAAAAAAAAACATGTTGATTATATTTAGTTTATAATGCTATAATAATAATGAATATCACTATAACTTGTATTTTACCTGTAAAACTTCGTCTTTACCCACAATCTGTACGTCATCTTCTTCAATATTCTTCTGATGAAACTTCACCGAGCAACTGCCTTTGTCATCAATTGAATTGTCCCATGCACCCCAAATCCAAATGACAGAGTTGAAGGCTTTGCAGCAGTAGGAGCGGAGAACATAGATGCACTGGAGGGAGTTGATGTAGCAGCATTGGTAAACCCAAAGGAAGGTTGGGACACAGCAGATGTCGGAGTCGCAAAAGAAAAGCCAGTTGCCAAGGTGGACGTGGTAGTAACAGGTGAGGACGAAGTAGTACTACCAGACGACACGGCATCGAACGAACTCGGAGCAAAGGAACTGCCACTTCCAAAGGAGAAAGGAGAGGTCGAAATGCTGGTGATGGCAGGAGAGGAGGTAGCGGTAGCAGAAGAAGAGAATAGAGGGGACGCAGAGGAGGAGGCAGGAAACGGGGATACGAAGGATGGAGCTGGAGCAGACGTCGTCGGCACAGAAAAGGCGGGGGGAGATGAGGACGTAGCAAACGAAGGCACCGAAGGTGCGGCACTAGCTGACGAAGCAAACAGTGTCTGAGCCGAGGACAAGGCCGGCGCCGGCGCCGGAGGGGAAGCGGAAGTACCAAACAACGGAGAGGCAGCAGTGGAAGACGAACCGAAGCCGAAGTTGGGAGTCGAAGCCCCCAATCCAAAACCAAAATTAGGGCTTGAGGAAGCGGAAGGTGCGGCGGATGCTGAGGGAAAAGGGATGGGTTTGGGAGAAGAGACCGCCTGCGAGGAAAAGAGACCGGGGGTAGTAGAGGCGGAGGATGGAGCAGATGGCGAGAAAAGACTAGAGGTAGTAGAGGCGGAGGATGGAGCAGATGGCGGGAAAAGACTGAAGGTAGAAGCGGCGGAAGATGGAGCAGACGTCGAGAAAAGACTGGAGGTAGAAAAGGCTGAGGATGCGGCCGATGAGGAGCCAAAGGTTGAGAGGCCGAAGAGAGATGGGGAGGAACCGGCGGAGGAAGAAGCGCCTAGGGAGAAACCAGTGGCGGAAGATGAGGCGGCGCCAGCGGCGGTGGGAGCGAAGGAGAAGGGGGAGGCGGAGGAGAGGGAGAAAGAGGAGGAAGCGGAAGAGACTGAGGGTTTGGGTCGACTTGGAGGAGTTGGGCCGGCGTGAGGAGTTTTGCGTGAGGAGTTTGGGTCGAGATTAGGGTTCAGAGGAGATCACGCGGCAAGGAGAGGAGAAGGCGCTCGTGGAGAGGAGAAGGCGCTCGTGGAGAGGAGTGGAGAGGAGAAGGCACTCGTGGAGAGGAGAAGGAGAGGAGAAGGCACTCGTGGAGAGGAGTGGAGAGGAGAACTCGTGGAGAGGAGTGGTGAGGAGAAGGCGCGCGCGCGTTGAGGGTTTAGAGTTTAGCAAAGCGAGGGCTGCGAATTTATTTTAAGTGAGTTTAGGGGAAACATACACAACACTTTAAAAAACGTTTTTTAAAAAAATGTTGTCTTTGACCATAAACAACAACACTAAAGACAACACTTCATTAAAAACCGTTGTCTTTAGTAAAAAGTAAATACCATAGACAACGCTTTTCACTAAAAGCGTTGTAAAACAAAGAACGACAACGTTTTTATTAAAAAGCGTTGTCTATTGGGTGTTGTTGAATGCAAAAATTCTTGTAGTGCTTGTTTTGTTTTTAAAGTGGCCGGCCATATGAATTGAGAAAAGAAAATTGATTTTTAATTAATTAAATTTTCCTTTTCATGGCAAAAGAATTAAGGAAGTTTTTATTAAAATTTCCTTATTTGCCAAGACGAAAGATTATAAAAGAGGGGGTAGAGGTGCCTTCATAAAGGAGAACAACTCTATTATTCTTCTCCTCTCTTTTCCTCCTTGGTGGCTGACCCTAGCTTCTCCCTCTTCTCTTCTTCTTGTGGCCGGCGGCAACCCCTCTTGGAGCTCTTGATGGTGGTCGGTTCTAGCTAGGAGAAGAAGGAGAGAAAGAAGGCTTCGTTTCTAGCATCCCTTGGAGCTTGGTGGTGGTGGCCAGACCTTTACTTCTCATGGAGAATTAATGGTGGCCGAATCTAGCTTGGAGAAGAAGGAGCTTGGTGGTTCTCATCTCGGAAGATCGTTGCCCACACAACGTCTGAGATAAGAAGAGGAATACGGTAGAAGATCAAGAGGTTATTTTGCTTACAAAGAAAGGTATAACTAGTAATTGTTTTCCGCATCATACTAGTTTTCTTTGTATAGTTATTTATGGAAATACCAAACACAAGAGGCATATGATTCTAGAGTTTTCGAAATAGTTTTTTCGAGTTTGTGTTTTCTTCTTTTTGAATTTGTGATTCGATTGTTCTTTTTGGTTAACCTAGAGTTATTTAAGGAAATAAATATTAGCTTTCCTTAAAAGGCTTTGCCTAGGCGGTGGTGGTTGCTCCCATATCCAAGAAGGCCATGTGCCTCGCCATGCAGTCCTGGAAGCCAATTTTGGAAATTAATATTTATGGAATTAATAACTTAGGTAGATTTGAATCAATAGTGTTAAGTTCCGCTTACGATTCAAATCTAAACCATTAAGAACAGATAAGTTAAATTTGGAATCAATGATGTTAAGTTCCGTCTGCGATTCCTAATTTAACTTCTAAAGAACACAATAGATTATTTAAGGAAAGGTTCGATACTTGTACAAAAAATTTTTATACAGTGGAACCGGTACGATTTTCTTAGGACTAACCAACATTTAGGTGAACCCTATTCTGGATGGCCGAAATCACCCAAGAGAGCATAGCCGGAGCAGAAGGTTCGAACTAATGTGAGAAGAATCGGAGCAGAAGGCCGGGATGGAAAGTCAACAGAATGTTGACTTTTTGATTCCGGGCGCTTGGAGCCAATTTTTATCTAGAACACAATGTGGCGTGTTCCTTGCTACGGGGATAAAAGTTTATCCCCCCCAGACACCTGGAACCCTTCTAGGTGCCCCGACTAGGGCTATAAATACAGCCCTGGTCCCAAAATCTAAAAGATACACTTGTGATTGATTCTTATTCAGTTCTGTTCTATAATCTAGATCTTTAATTGCTGTAAAGAGGCTTCTTAGCCTAAAGGAGAGTTTAGTGAGCATTCAACTTTCTTGGATTAACAACCTCCCCAGTTGTAACCAAATAAATCATTTGTGTCTCTTCCTTTCTTTATTTAAGTATTTTAATTCTTTTATGCAAGTGTTAGTTTATTAAATTGTAAAGTTTGAGGAAGGTTCATTTTATTTTATAGGACTATTCACCCCCCTCTAGCTGGCCTCCAAGGGTCCAACAAGTGGTATCAAAGCGGGTTCGCTTCAGGAGGACTAACCGCCGAATGAAGCACACGAGATGACCGGACCAAGCATCAAAGTTCGAGGGAGAATTTGTGAACTGGAAAAAAAGATGGAGATATTTTTAAAATAGATTTTGAATTATTAATCATTATAAAATGTGATTTTGTAGCCTCGAAAGATAAAGAAGAATATCAGTGGACGAAGAAGGAGTAAGTCGACTTTGTGGCAAGCAACAAAGCAGAGTTTCATCTGCTTAGCATTTTACCACTTCAAGAAGTCAATCATATTGGAGCTTATGAGTCAACCAAGGAGCTCTAGGAGAAATTCCTAAAACTACACGAAGGGACCTCGGAGGTAAAACTAACGAAACGGGACCTACTTCGGAACCAGATCAACAACCTCCGGTTAGAAGAAGGTGAAATCGTTGCACACCTTCACTCAAGAATCAAGGAGATCATCACTGGACTCACGAATCTCAGAGAAAAGGTAGCCAATCGAGATTCACTAAGGTATGCACTTAACGTATTTCCTAAGACTTCGGAATGATCAACCTTAGTAGATGCGTATTTCATCTCTAAGGATTTAGAGGTAAGCACTTTGGAAGAATTTTTCTCAACTTTTGAAATTCATGAGTCAAGATGTGCAGGTCTAAAGAAGGAATTAAGGCAAAATATTGCCTTAAAAGCTAAAACGGATGAACCAGATTCTGAGGCATCACTTGATGATGATGAAACGATGTTAATGGTAAGAAAATTTAAAAAATTATTTAAATCTAATAAATTTAATCAAGTGCAGGGTAGAAGAAAGAAAAGAAAGGTAAAGTGCTACCACTGCAATGAAGAAGGACACGTGAAAAATAACTACCCAAAATTGAAGAATAAGGACACAAGCAAGGACAAGGAAAAGAATTAGAAGCTAGATCAAACCGACAAACATAGAAATCTCAAAGCGACATGGGACGAAATATCGTCCGAATCAGAGATAGAAGCCCTTGCCAGACTTGCGCTAGTGCCAAGTTACCAAGAAGATGAAGACGAAGCAAGCTTATCCGAAATGAGCATTGATGAAGGGGGAGCGACATCGGAAGAAAACACCACTTCAGGGGAGCTTCAGATTGCGGGATCGACAAGGTAAGTCAGGTACGGTCTCATTCTCCCGATAAGTCATTTCAGTTTATAAAACTATTATCAAAAAATTACTGTAAGTTAGAAAAAGAAAATAAGGAGTTAAAATCAACCTTAGCTGTTTCCTATCGATTAGAAGATTTAGACAAAGTAAAATAGAAAATGAAAAATTAAAAAAGGAAATAGAAAATTTGAAAAGTTGTGCATGCTAAACTTTTATTACTTCTAATTTTAGAAATTTTTCAGGACTTAACTAGTATTTTAAATATCATAAAGGTCAAATTAGGAAAATATCACAGAAATATATTCCTAAAAAATTTTTGATTAATCCTGTAGGAAGGAATCTATTTTAGGTTCCAAAATCATATTTAGATTGATTATTTTTGAACTAAGGGCCTTTAGAGATAAAATTAAATATTTAATTTCTTTAAAATGCTTTGTCTAAAAAATGGTTGTTGTTCCAATATCTAAGAAGGCCTAGTACCTCACCACAGTCTAGAAGTCAATTATTGAAATAAGTATTTAATTGACTAACTGTCAAGCAATTAGTTGTTATAAAAATGATTTCAAATGTTTGCCAAAAATTTTGTTAGAAACTATTTAAAAGTTAATTTTTTCCGAGAACTTTATCACTTAACTATAAGAAAATTCTCAAATGTTAAAATTTTCTGAATGTTACTTTTTTTTTAGAAAATTTTTTTAACAATAATTTCAACTTTATATGAAATTTTTTTCTACCTTAAATATGTTAAATTTTTTTTCGAAGCTTAAACTTTAATACTTTTTTTGTCCCTTAGACTTTTTATTGTTGTTAAGTAGAATTTTTAATATACCACATTTTAAATGTGATAAAAAAGGGGAGTAGTGAAGATTAAGTCTAGGGGGAGGGTAGTATAATTTTTTAATTTTTGTACTTAATTTTTTTTTAAATTTTTGTACTTGCAAAAATTTTATGTTATTTTTATGGTTTTACCCTAACTTAACTTGGGGTTTGCTCACATCAAAAGGGGAGAGATTGTAAGTACCCTATAGTAGTTCTTGTTAGTTCGGGTCGGCCGGCTGGAGAGAGTTGAGTTGCCTGAAACACAAAAGCTAAACACCTTCTCAATCTTTCAACTCATGTTAGCAGCAATAACAAATAAAAATAGAACCAATAAGCAGCTAAAGAAAAGAGGCACTAGAATTTACTTGGTTACAACGTAGGTGGTTGTTAATCCAAGCCAAATTAAAGCTCTTAAGAATCTCCTTCGGTGAAGGGGAAGAAGCCTCTTACACTCGTTAATAGCTCAGACTATTGCTAGGAAATCAATACAATAGTTATTTCTTCTTTCCTAAGTCTAGGGGTCTTTTTATAACCCCTGAAAAAATTTATCCTCAGGCTGAAGGCGCCTTCCACAGGGCTGGAAGGCGCCTCTAGCGAGGCAAAGGATAAAACTTTATCCTTTCTACCAACGACCAGATTGTCTGGTCGAAGGCGCCTTCCAAAGTCATGGAAGGTGCCTTCCATGGCTGGTTGGCGCCTTCATTCATTGAAGGTGCCTTCTGCCTGAAGGTTGCGGAGGCGCCTTCAACTCATGTTGAAGGTGTCTCTAGCAACTCCATAGCTCCACTCTAGCTCTTTCGCTACTTCGATCGCTTGGGTGATTTCGTCCAACCGAAATAAGGCTCACCCGAACCTAATTTCGGGGTTCTCCTCGAGCAGGCTTCCGTTTCAGCTTCTCGTCCCTCGAACTTTGTGCGCGCCCTTCTTGTCCACCGGCGTACTCTTCCGCAGCGTCTCGCCCCTCGGACGCACCGAGCCCGTCGACTCTCTCCCGTGCCGTCCTTCTCACTAGTCGCGTCTTCCGCTTGACTTCCTGTGCTCCAAAGCTCCTGCACACTTAGACACAGAGATCAAAACATAACAGGGCCTAACCTAACTTGGTTAATCACACCAAAAATAACCTTGGGGTTCCAACAATCTCTCCCTTTTTTGATGTGAGCAACCCAAGTTAAGTTAGGATAAACTAACCATAAAATAAAAATAATAAAATTACAATACCAAGTAAAGATAATAAAATTATAATTATGCAATAAAGTGTAAAAAGATTTTCAATTTTAAATTTAATTTAAAATTTGAATTGAACTAGTACCTTCCCCTAAACTTAATCTTCACTTCTCCCCCTTTGATCACATAAAAAAATTAGGGTTACAAAAAAAATCTAAGGGTAACTTTCCAAAAATAAAAAAATAAGTTAAAAAAAACTTATCAAGTTTTTAAAATTTTTGAAAAAATTAGAAATTATTTTTATATCACTTAGAAAAATTTACAATAATTTTTAAAACTTTAAGTTTTGCATAATTTTTTTTTTCTAAGTTATGACGACAACAACAACAACAACAACAACCAAGCCTTTTCCCACTAGGTGGGGTCGGCTGTATGAATCCTTTTACGCCATTGAGCTCTATCTCCTATTATATCATCATCTATATTTAAATAAATTTTATCTTGTTTTATTGTTGCTAACCAAGTCTTTTTTGGTCTTCCTCTTCCTCGTTTGATATGCATGTTTATCATAGTTTCACATCGCCTAACTGGAGCATTTATTGGTCGTCTAAGTACATGTCCGTACCATCTTAAACGTGTCTCTCGTAGTTTTTCCTCAATAGATGTAACTCCGACTTTCTCTCTAATGCTCTCATTTCTTATTTTGTCCATCTTCGTATGCCCATACATCCACCTTAACATCCTCATCTCTGCAACTCTCATCTTCTGCTCGTGTTCTCGAGTCATAGCCCAACATTCAGGTCCATATAACATAGCAGGTCTAACTGCGGTTTTATAGAACTTACCTTTAAGTTTAAGAGGTACTTTACGGTCACATAAAACACTCGACGCTCCCCTACATTTCACCCATCCTGCTTGTATTCTATGTAAGACATCTCTTTCAATCCCTCCATCATTTTGTAAAAATGATCCTAAATATTTAAATCGCTTGTTTCCAGGCAACTCGTCCTCTCCTATCTTAACAATTGTTTCATTACTTCTAATATTGCTAAACTTAAATTCCATATATTCTGTCTTTAATCTACTAACCTTAAAACCTTTCCCTTCTAGTGTTTCCCTCCAAGATTCTAGCTTAGCATTTACTCCTTCACGTGTCTCATCTACCAAAATAATATCATCTGCAAACAACATACACCACGGTACTGTGTCTTGAATGTGCGCAGTGAGTTCGTCCATAATTAGTGTAAAAAGATAGGGACTTAGAGCTGATCCTTGATGTAATCATATTTTTATTGGAAATGCTTCAGTTACTCCGCCTGAAGTCTTTACTCTGGTTGTTACATCCTCAAACATATTCTTAATTAGTTCAATATAAGTTACGCTAATACCTCTCTTTTCTAAAATTCTCCATATAATTTCTCTTGAGACTCTATCATAAGCTTTTTCTAAGTCAATGAATACCATGTGTAGGTCTTGTTTTTGCTCCCGATATTTTTTCAATTAATTGTCTAAGAAGATGTATAGCTTCTATTGTCGACCTTCAAAGCATGAATCCAAATTTATTTTCTGTCACTGTGGTCTCGTTTCTTAATCTTTTTTCTATTATTTTTTCCCAAAGTTTCATAGTATGACTCATTAGTTTAATACCCCTATAATTTGCACAATTTTGTATGTCTCACTTATTCTTATATAAGGGAAATAGAGTACTTATCCTCCATTGATCAAGCATTTTTTTCGTTTTCAATATCATGTTAAATAATTTTGTAAGCGATTCAATACCTTGTTTCCCTAAGCACTTCCATACCTCTATCGAAATATCATCTGGCCCAACGACTTTTCCATTGTGCATCTCATTTAAAGTTTGTTTTACTTCTGAAGTTTGAATTATACGATAAAAATTAAAATTTCGATGCTCATTTGACCTAATTAAATTACCCAAGTTAAGTTGGTCTCCTAAACCTTCATTAAAAAGTTGATGAAAATCCTCTTCCACCGCTCTTTTATTTCTCCATCGCTTACTAATACCCTATAACATTAATCTTTAATACATTTTATTTGGCTAAGATCTCTTGTTTTTCTTTCTCTCACTTTAGTTATTCTATAAATGTCTCTTTCCCCTTCTTTTGTATCTAATTTTTGATATAACCGTTCAAAAGTTTCATTTTTTGCTTCACTCACCACTTTCTTAGCTTCTTTCTTGGCTATTGTATATTTTTTTAAGTTTTCCTCATTCTTACAAATATATAATTCCTTATAAGCTATTCGTTTTTCCTTCACTTTCTCTTGTACTTTCTCATTCCACCACCAAGATTCTTTACTTAGCGGTGCATGCCCCTTTGACTCACCGAGGACACTTTTAGCTACTATTTTTAACTTTGATACTATCTTATCCCATGTTGTATTAGAGTTATCGTATATTTCACCTAATGCTTGTACTTCTACCTTCTCCTTAAATATATGTTGCTTCCCATCCTTTAACTTCCACCACTTAATTCTAAGAATTGTATATATTTTCTTTCTATTGATACTATGTTTAAGACGTATATCCAACACTACTACCCTATGTTGGGTAGTTAAGCTTTCTCCAGGGATGACTTTGCAATCTTTACAAATCTTTCTATCCTTCTTCCTAACCATAAGAAAGTCAATTTGTGATTTATTATTCCCACGTTTGAATGTGACTAAGTGTTCTTCTCTTTTCTTAAAAAACGTATTAGCTAATATAAGGTCATATGCTATCGCAAAATCTAATATAATTTTCCCTTCCTTATTCCTCGTTCCAAACTCATAACTCCCATGTACTCTCTCATATTCCTCGTTTTTCACTCCGACATGTCCATTTAGATCACCTCCTATTAAAATCCTTTCATTTGGTGAAATATTTTGTAATATTTCATCTAAGTCCTCCCAAAACCTTGATTTGGTAGCTTCATCTAATCCTACTTGTGGTGCATATACGCTAATTATGTTCATAGTTTCTTTCGCCACTATTATCTTAAGGGCTATAATTCTATCCCCTTTTCTAACTACTCCTACAATTTCATCCTTTAACAAACTATCTACAATAATACCCACTCCATTTCTTGTTTTACTCTTTCCAGTGTACCATAACTTAAAACCCGTGTTCTCTATCATCTTTGCCTTCTCACCTGTCCATTTTATCTCTTGTACACACAAAATATTAATTTTTCTCCTAATCATCATATCTACTATCTCCATTGATTTACCAGTGAGAGTTCCTATGTTCCAAGTTCCAAATCTTAGATTATTAGTTTTCCTATCAATTTCTAAGTTATGAAATTGACAAAAATTGAAAGCATTATTTTAATTAACTATTACATGCTTATCAATTTGTCAATTAAATATTTAATTCAGTAATTGACTTCTAGGCTGTGGCGAGGCACTAGACTTTCTTGGTTATTGGATAATCAACCACTTCTAGACAAAACCTCTTAAAAAATTTAAACATTTAATTTTACTTTTTGAAAGTCTAACAAAAATTTCAATTCAAATATTCTTTAGGAACCCAATATAGGTTCCTTCCTACTGGGTTAGTTAGAAATTTGGGGGGTATATAACTTTTGAAAATTTTTCTAATTTGACCCCAGTGAAATTTAAGATACCAACTTAGTCTTTTAAAATTTTGAACTCGAACAGTTAAACATTTATGATTTTCTACTTGTGTCCTCAATTTATCATTTTCAATTTTTAATTTTTCAAAATCTTCTAACAGACAAGATTTGGCTAAAATTATTTTTAATTCTTTTTTTTCTTTTTCAAGTTTACAACATTCTTTAGTTAATAATTTAACAAATTTAAACAACTTATCAGGTGAAAGAGATTGTACCTGACTTACCTTGTCGATCTCGTTGTCTATAGCTCCCCCTGAACTGCTGCTTTCTTCTATTGACACTCCCCCTTCATCGATGCTCTTGATGCTCATTTCGGATGATCTTGCTTCATCTTCTGGTAGGTACTAAGCTATTAGAGCTGTTCTGGCGATTTTCTCAGTTTCAGATTCTTCTGATGATGACTTGGTGTCCATCAAGGAGTTAGATTCGACTTCTTTTGGTTCTTCATGGAGCTTCAAGAACCTTTCCCAAAATTCTTTTGCACTTTGGTAGTCGCCAATTTTGTCGAGATCTTCAACTGGTAGTACGCTTAAAAGATGAAATTCAGTCTTACCATTTGACGTAAAATCGTCATGCTATTTTTTGGTCCAGAGGTGTTTTTCAATTTCTACTCCATTTGTGTTCTTCGGTGTTACAAAACCAAACTCCATTATTAAAAGTAAATCGACATCAGTTTTGAAAAATACCTCCATTCTCTTTTTCTAGCTCGCGAACTCCCCCACGAACTTTGGTAGGTAGATGCTTGGTCTGGCCATCTCATGTGCTTTGTTCGACGGTTAGTCCTCCTGAAGCGACCTCGCTCTGATACCACTTGTTGGTCCGGGGCGGCTGGCTGAAGAGGGTTGAGTTGCCTGAAACACAAAAGCTAAACACCTTCTCGATCTTTCAACTCAAGTTAGCAGTAATAGCAAATAAAAATAGAACCAATAAGCAACTAAAGAAAAGATGCACCAGAATTTACTTAGTTACAACTTAGGTGGTTGTTAATCCAAGTCAAATGAAATCTCTTAAGAATCTCCTTCGGTGAAGGCAGAGAAACCTCTTACACTCGTTAATAGCTCAGACTATTACTAGGAAATCAATATAGTAGTTATTTCTTCTTTCTCAGATCCAGGGGACTTTTTATAGCCCCTGGAAAAACTTATCCTCAGGCTGAAGGAGCCTTCCATAGGGCTGAAAGGTGATTCCAGCGAGTCAAAGGATAAAACTTTATCCTTTCTGCCAACGACCAGATTGCCTGGTCGAAGGCGCCTTCTATAGCCATGGAAGGCGCCTTCCATGGCTAGTTGAAGGCACCTTCAGTCATTGAAAGTGCCTTTTGCCTGAAGATCCCAGAGGCGCCTTCAACTCCTATTGAAGGCGCCTTTACAGTTCCATATCTCCACTCTAGCTCTTCCGCTGCTCCGATCGCCTGGGTGATTTCGTCCAACCGAAATAAGGCTCACCTGAACCCAATTTCGGGTTTCTTCTCGAGCAAGCTTCCATTCCAGTTTCTCATCCCTCGAACGTCGCACAAGTTCTTCTCGTCCACTGGCGTACTCTTTCACAGCATCTCGTCCCTCGGACACACCGAGCTCGTCGACTCTCTCCTTTGTCGTCCTTCTCGCTAGCTGTGTCTTTCGCTCGACTTCCTGTGCTCCTAAGTTCCTGCACACTTAGACATAAGCGTTAAATACTAACATGACCTAACCTAACTTGGTTGATTACACCAAAAACAACCTTGGGATTCCAACAGTTTTGATGTGATCAACCAAGTAAAGTTAGGTCCTGTTGGTGTTTAACCCCTATGTCTAAGTGTGCAGGAACTTAGGAGCACAGGAAGTCAAGCAAAAGATATAGCTTGTGAGAAGGACGACATAAGAGAGAGCCAACGGGTTCGGCGCATTCGAAGTATGAGGTGCTGCGGAAGAGTACACGGGCGGACGAGAAGGAGCCGCGCGATGTTTCCGAGGGACGAGAAGTCGGAGCGGAAGTTTGCTCGAAGGCCGAAAAATGGGTTCAGGTGAACCCTATTCCGAATGGTCGAAATCACCCAAGTGAGCGGAGCTGAAACAGAAGACCCAGACAAATGAGAGTAGAACTGGAGTGAAAGACAGGGGCAAAAAGTCAATAGAATGTTGACTTTTCGGTTCCGGGCGCCCAGAACAGGTTTTTATCCGGAACGCGACGTGGCTTGTTTCGTTGTGATGGGGATAAAAGTTTATCCCCTCTAGGCACTTGGAACCCTTCCAGGTGCCCCGATCAGAGCTATAAATACAACCATAGCCCCAAAAGCTAAAAGATAACACTTGTGATTGATTCCTATTCAATTCTATTATATAATTTAGTGTTTTAATTGTTATAAAGAGACTTCTCCACCTGAAGAAGAGTTTAGTAAGCATTCAACTTCCTTGGATTAACAACCTCCTCAGTTGTAACCAAGTAAATTGTTTGTGCCTCTTCCTTTCTTTATTTAAGTATCTTAATTTTTTATGCAAGTGTTAGTTTATTAAGTTGTAAAGTTCGATGAAGGTTAGTTTTATTTTACAGGGCTATTCACCCCCCTCTAGTCGGCCGCCAAGGATCCTACAAACACAACTTCTATACATGATCTTTCGAGTTTCTGGCTGCTCTGACTTTGTCCACCCACTATGCAATGACGCTGCTACACTTTACTACTACTAAGAAGCCATCCGAGACAGAGCTCGATCATATATCTTCACATGTTGGGTAATGAAATTGTCAATTACATTTTTATTTACTACAAACAGGAAAGTATAGGTTATTACACTTATCCTTAGTTTACTGTTGTATTCGATTCCCTCTTCAGGTGGTTTCAGAAGAGGTTTATAATAGATTGTCCATCGATACGATTTAAGAGATAGTGGGTCTTGGAGTAGGAGTCGCTGAAGGCTCCGAACCAAATAACTCCACGTGTTCATCTTATTTGTGTTCTTTTCATTTTTGTTTCTATTTTATTCCACTGTGCACTTTGATTTTAAAATGAAAAAGATAGATATTTTAAAAGGCACATGATTCACCCTCTCTCACATGCACACCCATCTTACATTGAGGAGGCTGGCGATGGTAAGAGCCATGTCATAGGGGATCATCTTCCTTACTATCTGTTGGATAATCTATCGGAGATATTGGGAAATTAGTTGAATTGAAATTACAACTTCAACTTCAATTTATCTGTGAGAGTAGCGTGAATGGCTAATCTTAAACTGCCAAATAGGGAAGGAGCTGCTTGGGATGCCTAAACTGCTGGAATACTAGGTTATCTTGTATGGCTGATTGTTGAGTCTGAGCTAGCTGAGTCTGACTATCGAGTCTGAGTGTTGAGTCTGAGTGTTGAGTCTGACTCTGGGTGTTGACTGTCGAGTGCCAAGTCACCGACCACCGACTACCAAGTGTCGAGTTGTCGACTGTCGAGTGCCGAGTCACCAACTGCTGAGTTAGAAGAAGATGTTGAGGTCTGCTGTCAAGCAGTTTTCTTGAAACAGATTCGCCTCACCTCCAACTATGCTTCGAGATTCTCTCGAGTTATCTATTTCAAAGGATACAATGGTAAACCACGATCCACATGATACTAGTGGTCGTGGCAAATTGAAAAGTATCCGAATGATATCATGGGAACTCTATCAAGCAAGAGATGCACAATAGAGAAGAAAAGAGTGAGGAAAACATAAGTGGACCGAGATTCTTTTCTTGCACTACTCTTGTCAAGATCATGGTCTCTTGTTTTATAGGAGCACCTCCCTTTTGTTGCATTAAATGGCCGATTAAAGGCCATTTATTGCCATTACCATGGGTCTGTTGGATCATGAAGTTTCGCTAGAGGGGGGGGGGGGTGAATAGCGATTATAAAACTTTCGACAAGAGTAAGCACAGCGGAAAAGATGAAATTGAAACAACGCTAACACAGGAACCAATTTTACTTGGTTCGGAGCCTTTGGCGACTCCTACTCCAAGGCCCGCACACGAGGGTGCTTTCATTGGACAATTCACTAGCAATTCGAATAATCGTTTTACAATTGAAAGTACAGTTGCTAAAAAAAAATAAAGTAGTACCGACAGAGGAAGAAATCAAAAAGAAAAGAGCGCGTTGTCGGAGTTTTGCGGCGTCGTAGGAGCACAGAAGAGCAGATCGTCAAATCGGAGTTGTTGTGGAAGATTCACCCCTGCCCCTTCTTTTATATGAAGCTAGGGCACCCCGGATCCCTTTCGGGCGCCCTGGTGGGACGTGGCAGGTCCAACCAGTGAGCTCAACGTGGCGACGACATGTTTGAATAAAAATCACCTCCCGGGCGCCCGGACCACCTTTTTCCAGGGAACACCTTTCCTGCAAAACAAGGTTAGTCCGAGGCAAATAGATAATGTATATCCTGCAAAACAGAGTGTTAGCACAGTTCATAAGTTTAACAAAAGTAGTATGACTTAGATTCCATCTTTCCGAGACCGGAATCTAGTCACGATCTTGACTTAGATATCCAAAATGGATCTAAGCCGGATCGACGCCTAATGTTCCCTTCCCGGGAACGCGTCCTCACAGTCACTCCCTTCCAGTGACTTACCTTTACTCACCTGCCAGACGTCCGGTCAGCCCTTCGACCCGTCTGGACTTCTCGCCAAGCGTCCGGTCAGCCCGTTGACCCGCTTGGACTTCTCTCCAGCTATCCGGTCAGCCCGTCGACCTAGCTGGACTTCTCGCCAAGCGTCCGGTCAGCCCGTTGACCTTCTTGGACTTCGTGCCAGACATCCGGTCAACCCGTCGACCTGTCTGGACTTCGTCTGCACACTTGGTCAGAATGTTAGATTACGACAAACCCAACTTAACCTGATTTGTCATTCATCAAAACCTGAGTTAGACCGTTAGTGCTAACCGCACCAACAGGGTCAACTTAGTTCAATGCAATTTTGGGTCCTGAATTTGCATCCTTCTACACACCAACAAATGAGAGAGAGTTTCTTCCCATACATTTATTCACATCATCAATGCATATGCAACAATATAAACCAATCATAGTGTCTTGAAACTTCCAACGCGGGACTAAACCCATACACAAAGGAGTATCGTTCTTCCTTTCCACCTCCTTTTTCATTCACATTTCTAACAATCTCCCCATGAATGGAAACATGGTATATGATAATATTCAATAGTTGAGTCCAGTGTAGGATAGGTAGGTTTTATCCTTTGAACCTTCCCTTGTGAAGATCTATTTGTTTATTAGCTGATAGTAAACATGACGTTCTTGAACTATTTTTCCATCTGTGTAAGTATTGACATATCTCATAAAAGACTCTCCCTGATATAATTTAGTTTTCATGAGTGTGTTCATTTTTAGCCATAGACACGTCTGGTTCTATGAGAAGTTCTAAGAATTATGCCTCCATTTTTTTCAAAGCGGTCCCACTTCTTTCTCATATAGGTGATTTCTCAAGAGTATTTCACATTACTCCATTGGATCATTAAAAGTTGTATGCTTAACTTGTTGGTGCGGGAAGCATTCGACGATCGACCGTTGTTTTGATAATGGCAAAGGAATTCAAAGTTACGTTGTTTTGTGATCTAACGTACTTAATTGAGTGTCTCAGGAAAGTCCTAGCTACAGTTAGGCAGGAGAAAAACCCTAGGGGGTGGTAACTGTTGGGATCTTAGATGGCTAGAGGGGGGTGAATAGCCTCTTTGAAAAACACTAAACAGAAATTTCTTCAAGAACTTTGTTAGCACAGCACAGCGGAAATAGAAAAACTAAAACGAAAGAAAAACAAACACACAGCAGACACAAGGATATACGAGGTTCGGGGATAACTTGCCCCTACTCCTCGGCGTGTCCGTAAGGAGGACGACTCCTTGATCTTTCGGTAGATCACACCCCGGACAAGATCCGGCTAAAGATGTCTCCTTCTCGGTGGAGCAACCTCTCAACAAAGTCTCAGTTGATTATAGATTTAAGCACAAGACTTACAGTGGCTGAGAAAGATATTAAGATGAGCTTACAGCCACGCGGAGAAGAGAACAGAGCAGAGAGCGCACAATCAACCTTCACAGCAAGGAGCTCACAGCTTCACCAACTTGCTCTCTCGAAGGCTTGATCACAAAAGACAGAGAATTCAGAATTTTTCCTTTCTGAACTCCTCTTCTTCCTCTTATGTTTCTCTTCTTCCTCTTATGTTTCTCTGCTCGAATCACCGCCGTCTGCAGAATCGCTGCTGCCAGCAAGGCGTAGCCAATCACCTCTCCTCCTCTTCTGATTCTCTGAACACATGCCAATGAAAATCACTGGCGTCTCTGGATACCAACCAATGGGTAGAAGTCAAACTGAGTAGCCCAATCGTAATCGGATTTCGCCAGTGAACGTTGATGCCCCAAATGTATCTGTTGCAGCAAATTACAGTGAAAAGGGTACTTGTCTCCTTCTCTTAATGAAGCTTAGTTTGAATCCAAACATGAGAATGTGACCTGCAACCTGCAAGCTAGAAAGACTCACAGCAGATGGTTAAAAACAGATGGTGAAGACAAATACGGCAATCAGAAAAAGTACATGCAAAACAAACAATCGTGGATCGGTGCAGGCCGATCCATGCTGATCATCTCGATCGGTGCGTGGACGATCAGGAACTATCTGATCGGTCCCGGACCGATCGAGATATGTTTGAATACACGGCTCGATCGGTCTGCGGACGATCGAGGAATATCTGATCGGTCCCGGGCCGTCGAGATAGCGTTCTTCGAACGTTTACGGCTTCCGATCGGTCTCGGCCGATCGGTATCCTGATGAGCTGCGATCGATTTCTGATCGATGCGGGCCGTCGATGGCGTTCGGTAACTCGATCAATTCTGATCGGTCGGCGGGCCGATCGGTATAAAACTTTCTGGATCGGTGCGGCCGTCCGGTGTCAAGTTTCCTGGATCGGTCTACGGACCGATCCGACTCTTTTCGATCCGGTCGAGCCCTCTCGACCTAGTCGGGAAACGAGCTCCCTAGCTCTCTCCGACTTCATCTGGTCCTAGAGAACGCACCGAGCCCTCTTCGACTTCGCATGCCAAGCTTCCTTCTCGGACTTTTCAACACGGATGTCCGATCACCCTTGATCCATCTGGATTTTCCCTTGCACGGCTTCACTCACCGGGACTTGCACCTAGCTTTACTCACTAGGGTTTTCACCGCTTCACTCACAGATTTCCATCTGCTGGCTTCACTCACGGGACTTTCCAACCGCCTAACA
Organism: Zingiber officinale; assembly: GCF_018446385.1. NCBI lineage: Eukaryota > Viridiplantae > Streptophyta > Magnoliopsida > Zingiberales > Zingiberaceae > Zingiber > Zingiber officinale. The sequence goes on along the minus strand of NC_055995.1, from coordinate 2,492,192 downwards.
TCCAGTTAGGACTTTCTCAATCAGTCAACCTAGTCAACCCAGATTAGTAATTAATGATTCAATATCTGATACAAACTTAAATCGGTGTCAACAAGAAAACATCCGTGTCGATTGTATCAACAATCTCCCCCTTTTTGTTGTTTGACAACACGATTTAAGTTTAGATCAGAAATGCTCATTTACCCATAATTTTAGGGAAATCGGGATCCTCCCCCTAAGACGGATACACCACCAAGTCAATGACGGGAATCAAGATCCTTCCCGTTATCCTCTCCCCTAAAATCAAGCTTTCATACATTTCTAAACTTAGGTATCCTCTCCCCCTTTGTCAAACACCGAAAAGTTACAAATGAGGTGACAAAAACTCAAAAGGCTCCCCCTTAATCCATACTGCCTTCTCTTAACCGACCTAGAGTTCCCTCTAAGGTCTCAATATGACAGTAAGAAAGACAAAAGATACAATCAAATCATGGCATAGGAACAACATATTAAAAAAAATATATAGAAAACGAAGCATAACAAGGAGCAAGCAAATATAAAACCGAGTAGCATAAATATATGAGTAGCATCAGAAGTGCAAACATCCAGATCAGACTAACAAATAACATCCAAAATACATACAGACAAGGTGACACACAGACTATATCAATCAACGTCCTCAACATGAGGAGCATCATCATCATCGGTAGGAAGGGTGAAATCCTGAGGCAGCACGCTGGAGGATGGATAGCCTGGGTAAGACTGCGGAGGCGGGTAGCGTGCCATCCATCCGAGTAGCAACTGCTGTGTCACCACCTGATGACTATGCATATCATCGAGCGGTCAATATGCGCGCGGTCATCGTGAATGGTCTATCCGAATCGTAGTCCATCGAACTCGGACCACCATCTCCTAGTGTCGATCAAGCGACTCTCATCGGCGATCGCCGGTAGCGGATCGGGATCCGCCTCACCAATGTCGTAGGAGGAGCAGTGCAACTGTCGTGGAGGTCCCGTGGTAACTCACCTAAAGCTCTCCCATCCTTCCCCGAACATCCCATTTGCCCTATGATTCCGGACTTGGAAAATGCGTTTCCCAGTCGGCAATCCTGCTGACCATTTTGATTATTCTACCCTTAGAGACATCAACTGAAGAGTCTCAAGCCAATCAATAATTATATGCCCATAAGGCATAAAAATAGCGAAGCCGCTAGGCTGAGAATAGGATATGATTGAGGAGTAGATGCTCGACATGATATCAAAATCGAGACGCCGATGCAAACCATAGAGCATAAGACAATGATATGATCGGATCTCAGATAAGGGTTTAGATGTGATAGGTAGAAGGCAGTTCGTGACAATTTTAAAAAGAATGTAATCTTGAGGAGATAATCTCAAGGCTGCAAAAGTAGGGAAGTCAACATCTAGCTCATCTAGCCCTTGTCTAGGCTGTCTGAAGAAGTACTCATATATGTCGTCAGGTGAGATATCAAACGGTGGAAGTAATTGTTCTGGTAAGTCAGGAAATATCGAAAAAACCTCACCGGAACACCTCCGACAATCGAGATACTCAAAGAAAGATGAGATACTGAAATCAAGAGTCCGCTTAGCAACTCTTGTTTTAAAACCTTGATCACTAGTCTCATGAAGGTTATTATAGAACTCAGAGACCAGGTCATAGTTGATATCTCGTTCCAAGTAGACTAGTGAATCGAGTTTGTAGTATGCTATGATTTCGGACACTTGTGGGCAAAATTCGTCCATGAATTTTCTATCCACGGACCTACAAGGGAGTAATTTGAAAGTCCTTTGTTGAAAAGCTTGCTCAGACTGGCGGTTTGGGAATCTACTGGAACTAGCTGGTTGGGGTCGAGAGGGAGCAGGAGAAGTTTTGGATTTGGATTTCTTGGTTGATTCCTTAGAGGTTCCCTCACCATCAGTGGGTTTCTTCCTAAGGGGATACAATGTGGTAAAATGGGGCAATGAGTGAGCACCGGAGCCACCAACAAATAAGAACCGAGACAAACACAACAACAGAAGATGAGAAATGAAAACACAATGCCAAGTTCTATAGAGGTAGGAGTTACCTTGGAGCCATGGAACTCTCGGCTAGGGCGTCCGAGGGCTGGAGCTTCGGCGTGCAAGGAGAAGAGAAAGGGTGGGCTGGTGGGAAGAGTCGGCTAGGGTTCGCGTGAATGAGGGAAAGAGGGGATCGGGAGGTTTTAAGGGTTAAGATGGGTGTACAGTGAAGAAATGATCGGACGGTTGTCCGATCAGAAGGTATCCGACGCCCCTGATCGGTCACCAGACCGATCAGGGAACCTCCTGACCGGTCTGTGGACCGATCAGAAGGTGATCAGTAGCATTCAGCGAAGCCCCTGATCGGTCACCAGACCGATCAGGGAACTTCCTGATCGGTCCGTAGACCGATCAGAGATCGAACAGTAAGCCCCTAAGTCACAGCCTTAACCAATGGAACCACTGATCGGTCTATGGACCGATCAGAAGAGCCTTATGCATATCAGATTATCCTGATCGGTCCCTGGACCGATCAGTGAGCCGCACAAAAATAACCTGATCGGTCCCTAGACCGATCAGATTACAGACAGAAAGATTGGAAAGTTTTTGGATCGGTCTGTCGATCGATCCATCTACTCCTGATCGGGCTGTAGCCCGATCAGTGTCTGATACTGAAATTTTCAGTGATTTCAGTTTGATAGTTCGTAGAAGTTTCTCCAGTAAAACTTTCAAAATCAATATCTAGAACCCTGAGATTCTACAAGCATAACTATGTCCTAACGATGGGCTCTTATGGTGTGAATTTTTTTTATAACGTGAGACTTTCAAATTCGACCACAAACACTGAGATTTCAGACAAGTTTCAAGTTTGTCAAAATAGACAACTCAAGGTTAAAGACTGAAGTCTTCAACCTTGCTATGTTCAGTCCCAGATTTGGCAAAATATGTCCAAATTTCTATCATTATTTCAATGACTTATCCTAGTTTCAATCAAAATCACGAAAAGTATCGATCAAAGGTATCAAACATTCCAACTATCAAGATTACATGATTTATAGAGAAAAGTCCAACCAAGTTTCCTTGGTTGGAATATATGAGTAAGATCTAGGAACCAAATACACATGAATTATGTAATGGTCTTCCCCATACTCAATTAATGTCTCTTCAACCTAATTATTCAAGGGATGCATGATACATTTTGAATAATTTGGTTGTTCCTAGCATCTCACCCCATTTCTAGCAAACAAAAATATTTTGTTAAACCTTATAGTTTGTGTGAGATGTTCCCAAGTTGCCCAAAATATTGTCCCAATTACTCTTGTCATTTTAATAGTCCTTATTGATCATGGTGAAGTTCTAATGACCTAAGGAGCCAAACACATTCCCAACTCCCTCCTTAAATGACTAAATTCATTCTCCGGAAGGGGTTTGGTGAAAATGTCGGCTAGGTTTGACTTTGACTCCACATATGTGAGCACAATGTCACCCCTAGCTACGTGATCTCTAATGAAGTGATGACGCACTTCAATGTGCTTGGTCCTTGAATGATGGACTGGATTTTTAGTTAGGTTGATCGTGCTAATGTTGTCACATAGCACTTGTACACCCTTATAAGAAAGTCCATAATCCTCTAGGGTGTGTATCATCCACAACAATTGTGATACACTCTCTCCCATGGCAATATATTCAGCCTCGGTCGTGGAGAGAGCAACACAATGTTGCTTCCGACTTGACCAACTAACTAAACATGAACCTAAAAATTGGCAACCCCCACTCGTACTTTTCCGATCCAATTTGCACCCAGCATAATCGGAGTCGGTATAACCTATCGAGTCAAATGATTCAGTACGAGGGTACCAAAGACCTACTCTAATTGTGCCTTTAAGGTATCTCAGAATTCTCTTAACTGCAATTAAGTGAGATTCCTTGGCACAGACTTGATACCTAGTAGCATACCAACAAGAGTATGTCCGGTCGACTAGCTGTGAGATATAGAAGACTACCGATCATGCTTCTATATTACGTTAGATCAACTGATTTTCCACTCTCATCATTGTCAAGACGAGTGCTCGTCGCCATAGGAGTGGATACTTCCTTAGAATCACTCATTTTGAATTTCTTAAGCATCTCTTGAGTGTATTTTGCTTGATGGACATAAATGCCATCTCTAGTTTGTTTGATTTCTAGTCCAAGGAAGAATGTCAATTCTCCCACAAGACTCATTTCAAACTCACTTTCCATGTGAGTGATAAATTCATTTAAATAGCCCTTGTTATTTGAGCCACAAATTATGTCATCGACATATACTTGGGCTACAAAAATATTTTCACCATCTCGACGAAGAAATAGTGTTGGGTCTATTTGACCTCTTACAAAACCCTTTTCTAATAGATAAGTCGACAACCTTTCGTACCAAGCTCGAGGTGCTTGTTTTAGCCCATAAAGAGCTTTCTTTAGCTTGAACACGTGGTTTGGAGCTTCGGTATTCACAAACCCCGGTGGTTGTTCAACGTAGACTTCTTCTTTAATGAAACCATTTAAGAAGGCCGATTTAACGTCCATTTGATAGAGCTTGAAACCTCTATGTGCAGCAAAAGCTAGCATTGAACGAATGGACTCCAATCGTGCCACAGGAGCATAGGTCTCATCATAATCGAGGCCTTCAACTTGACTATAGCCCTTGGCTACTAGTCTTGCCTTGTTTCTTACTACCTCTCCCTTTTGGTTTAACTTATTTTTGAAGACCCATTTAGTTCCAATAATGGTGGTCTTCTTAGGTCTAGGAACCAAGTCCCACACTTGGCTTCTTTCAAATTGACCTAACTCATCTTGCATAGCTATGACCCAATCAGGATCATGCAATGCCTCATCAACTAGTTTAGGTTCGATTTCTGAGATCAAAGCAACCTCATTCGACTCATTTATGAAGAATGATCTAGTCCTAACCCCTTGTTGGATGTCTCCCACAATCTGGTCTTGTGGATGACTAGAGACTATCCTAGATTGCCTTGGAGTTGGCGGTGCCTCATGAGTGGTCTCACTATCTGGCAAGAGATCAGATTGAACCCTTTCTTGCCTTTGTTCATCATCTTCAGAGTCAACTTCGACTCTTCCAATGTTTTGATCATTCAAACTTAGATTTCTAAGTTCGAATTGAATTTCTCCTACATCCCTTGATTGATCATTTGATTTAGGGATTTCTTCAAATGCTACGTCTGAGGACTCTTCAATCAATTTAGTCCTCTCATTGTAGACTCGATAGGCTTTGCTGGTAAGAGAGTACCCGACCAGTATCCCTTGATCAGCCTTAGCCGTGAACTTCCCAAGATGGTCCTTGGTGTTTAAGATAAACACTTTACAACCAAACACCCTAAGATGTTTAATTGTAGGCGGTTTCCCAAACCAAAGTTCATGGGAGTCTTTCCTAAAACCTATGTATTAAAACTCGATTTTGCACATAGTAAGCTGTACTTGACCCATAAGTAGCTCGGTAGTGAGTACTCATGAAGCATGCTTCGTGCAACCTCTTGTAGGACTCGGTTCTTTCTCTCCACAACCCCATTTCTTGTGGGGTCCTTGGAGTAGAGAACTCATGCCTATATCCCTTTTCTTGACAAAACTCTAAAAACCTATGATTTTGAAATTCCCCACCATGATCACTTCTAATGGTTTTAATTGTTGTCGATTTTTCATTTTCAGTTCTTCTACAAAAGGAAATAAAAATATCTATAGTTTGGTCCTTATGTTTCAAGAAGAAAGTCCATGTGTATCTAGTAAAATCATCAACGATTACCAAACAATATCTACTTCCATTCAATGATATTACACTACTGCAATCAAATAGGTCCATGTGCAATAAATCTAAAGCAGTAGATGTACTTACATTGCTTTTACCTTTATGGACAGCTTTTGTTTGCTTACCCTTTTGACATGCATCGCATAGTTTGGTCTTGTGGAACTTGATGCTTGGTAAGCCTCGCACTAATCCTCGGTTGGCCAACTTCCAGATGTTCTTCATGTTTACATGTGCCAATCTTCTATGCCATAACCAAGACTCTTCTTCTTTCGACATGAAACACTTAATCAAAGCATTAGTAGCACTTTTAAATGATACTTGATAAATATTGTCAACCCTTGTGCCTACTAGTACCGTGTCAGTGTGTCAATGTGTTTAACCAAACATTGACTTGAATGAAATTCAATTGTGTAACCCGTATCACACAATTGACTGACACTTAGGAGATTAAAAGTCATCCCCTTGACTAGAAGGACATTCTTGATATGAAGACATTCGGATATATGAATGTCTCCAATTCCTACAACCTTAAGGCTACCATTATTACCAAAAGACACATTACCTCTACTTTTATTTTGAATGGTAGTAAACAGTGATTTGTTCCCAGTCATGTGCTTGGAGCATCCACTATCAACAAACCAAGTTGATAGATGCTCCCCTCGACCAATGCCTACAATACACGAAAAATAGAGGTTTTAGGTACCCAAATCTTGGGACCTAATGCTTCTACAACGAAAGACCTAGGAACCCATGCCTTGGTCATACCTTTCCTAGTTCCATGAACTCTAGAAACATGTGATCTACTATTTTGAGTTCTAGACATTAGAGAAATGAAACTCGACTCCTTGGGTTGATACCCTAACCCGGCTTTGTTGTAAACTGCCCTTTGGGCATTTAGAATCATGTCTAGAGTCTTAGAGCTAGTTGAGAATTTCTCAAGCATTTTCTTGAGTTTCTCAACCTCACCCTTTAAGGCCTTGTTCTCATCCTCAAGGACTTCTAGATGTAGGTCATCGACCTCATCTTCCCTAAGGGTCCTTAAGGTTTTTACTTCTTCTTTCAACAATTTATTTTCTGTTTTTGACTTTTTAAGCAATGTAGATAAGTGAGTGATAGTTTTATAACACTTTTCTATATGAGAAGAGGTTACCTCTTCATCATCCGAAGATGATGAAGCCGTGGTTGAAGCGTCACTCGAATCTCCCTCACTTTCGGAGTCCGAAACCTCCCTTGCCATGAGTGCTAGTTGTCGTGTGCTCTTTTCCATCTTCTCTTCTTCCTCCGATGAGCTTGATGAGGACTCATCCCAAGTGGCCTTGAGAGCCTTCTTCTTCTTGGCTCTTTCCTCCTTCTTTTTGGTTCGTTCCTCCTTCCTCTTTAACTTCGGACACTCGCTCCGAATGTGTCCTTTCTTGCTACACTCATAACATGTAACATTAGATTTATCAAAATTTTGATCATAGGTTTTACCTTTCCCTTTGTATCTTCGGCTTCTTCTCATAATCCTTCTTACGAAGTTCGTCATCTCACTTGACGATGACCCACTTTCATCATCAGATTCAGAAGAAGAGGTGGATGAGGAAATCTCCTTTTCCTTCTTCTTTTCCTTCTTCCTTCTTCCATCCTTGCTCTTTGGTCCTGCAAATAAAGCAATACCCTTCTCTTTTTGACCTTTGTTAGCAAGCTCATGAAGTTCCATCTCACAGAAAAATTCATCTAATTTAACAATGGAAAGATCCTTGGATACCTTGTAGGCATCTACCATAGATGACCACAAGGCATTCCTAGGAAAAGATTTAAGAGCGTACCTTACTAGATCGCGATTCTCCACTCGTTCGTCCACAGAGTGTAGACCGTTGATGATTTCCTTGAATCTCCCATGAAGTTCACTTACCGTTTCATTGTCCTTCATGGTTAGATTTTGGAGCTGATTCAAGAATAGATCCCTCTTGGCAATCCGAGAATCTCGAGTTCCCTCTTGGAGCTCGATGAGTTTGTTCCATAGGTCTCTTGCACTCGAGAACGGACCTACCTTGATGAGTTGGTCCTTGGCGATTCCACATTGCAAGGTGACCATAGCCTTGGCATCGGCTTGTGCTTTGCGGAGTTGTTCGGTAGACCACTTTGACGACTCGAGTTCCTTACCTTCTTCATCCTTTGGTGGTATGAAACCTTCCTTGACTGAGAACCACATGGCTATGTCGGTTTTGAGGTAGTACTCCATGCGGCCCTTCCAATATTGAAAATCTGCTCCTTCGAAGTAAGGTGGACGGTTGGTGCTAAATCCCTCCTTCATGGCCATTGTTTTGCTCTTCGGGTTGTTAGGATCCTTCGATACTCGGCTAGAGATGGGGGGGTGAATAGCCTCTTTGAAAAACACTAAACAGAATTTCTTCAAGAAAAACTTGTTAGCACAGCTGAAATAGAAAACTAAAACGAAGGAAGAAAAACACACACAGCAGACACAAGGATATACGAGGTTCGGGGATAACTTGCCCCTACTCCTCGGCGTGTCCGTAAGGAGGACGACTCCTTGATCTTTCGGTAGATCACACCCCGGACAAGATCCGGCTAAAGATGTCTCCTTCTCGGTGGAGCAACCTCTCAACAAAGTCTCAGTTGATTATAGATTTAAGCACAAGACTTACAGTGGCTGAGAAAGATATTAAGATGAGCTTACAGCCACGCGGAGAAGAGAACAGAGCAGAGAGCGCACAATCAACCTTCACAGCAAGGAGCTCACAGCTTCACCAACTTGCTCTCTCGAAGGCTTGATCACAAAAGACAGAGAATTCAGAATTTTTCCTTTCTGAACTCCTCTTCTTCCTACTTATGTTTCTCTGCTCGAATCACCGCCGTCTGCAGAATCGCTGCTGCCAGCAAGGCGTAGCCAATCACCTCTCCTCCTCTTCTGATTCTCTGAACACATGCCAATGAAAATCACTGGCGTCTCTGGATACCAACCAATGGGTAGAAGTCAAACTGAGCAGCCCAATCGTAATCGGATTTCGCCAGTGAACGTTGATGCCCCAATGTATCTGTTGCAGCAAATTACAGTGAAAAGGGTACTTGTCTCCTTCTCTTAATGAAGCTTAGTTTGAATCCAAACATGAGAATGTGACCTGCAACCTGCAAGCTAGAAAGACTCACAGCAGATGGTTAAAAACAGATGGTGAAGACAAATACGGCAATCAGAAAAAGTACATGCAAAACAAACAATACTGTGGATCGGTCTGCAGACCGATCCATGCTTTCTGGATCATCTCTGATCGATGCGTGGACCGATCAACAACTAATCGATCGGTCCTCGGACCGATCGAGATAGCGCTGTTGAAAATACACACGGCTCACGATCGGTCTGCGGACCGATCGAGAACTCGATCGGTCCCGGACCCGATCGGATAGCGTTCTTCGACGTTTCGACTTCGATCGGTCTCGGCCGATCAGAACTATCCTGATGAGCTGCGATCGATTTCGATCGGTGCGGGCCGTCGATAAATGTTGGTAGCTCGATCAATTCACGATCGGTCGGCGGCCGATCAGTATAAAGTTTCCTTTGGATCGGTCCGCGGCCGATCCGGTGTCAAGTTTCCTTTGGATCGGTCTACGGACCGATCCGACTTCTGTTTCGATCGGGTCGAGCCCTCTCGACCTAGTCAGGGAGCTCCCTAGCTCTCTCCGGCTTCATCTGGTCCTAGAGAACGAGCTACCGAGCCCTCTCTGACTTCGCATGCCAAGCTTCCTTCTCGGACTTTTCAACACCAGATGTCCGATCACCCTTGATCCATCTGGATTTTCCCTTGCCTGGCTTCACTCACCAGGACTTGCACCTAGCTTTACTCACTAGGGTTTTCACCTGGCTTCACTCACCAGGATTTCCAATCTGCCTGGCTTCACTCACCAGGACTTTCCAACTGCCTAACATCCCAGTTAGGACTTTCTCAATCAGGTCAACCTAGTCAACCCAGATTAGTAATTAATCTGAGTTCAATATCTGATACAAACTTAAATCAGTGTCAACAGCAAAACAACATCCAGGTCAGACTGTATCAACAGTAACCCTAGGTCATATGGGGTGGTAACCTTATGCGGAAAGTCTTGGCGGGTCGAGTGCTTTAGGCAAAAGACCTAGGGGTAACCGTAGGTGAAAAGTTCTGGTGTCGCGAACCAGGTGAAAGACTAGATGGGCCGGGAAGCGGAAGTCCAGCAGAAAGTCCGGAAGCTTCGAACGCTGAGCAAAAGACCAGTCGATCTGGAGGATCGCACTAGCAACAGGTAAATCTCCTGAGTGGAGTAGGTGAGGACGCGTTCCCCGTAGAGGGAACAGTAGGCGTCAGGTCGACCTAAGGTTTCCGGTAGGAAACCCAAAGTCAGACCCGGACAACCCGAAGGCTGTCAGTTTATTTGCTTATATATTATCTATTATGTTATAACTATGTTTTGCAGGAGACTAACATTTTTGTGCATAGTTAGAAGTGATCAGGATCGGTTGACCGAACCCCCAAGCCAGTAGATCAGATCTTCAGAGGTTGGACCAGGCTCGACCAGGGGATCGGTCGACCGAACCTTGGGATCGGTCGACCGAACCTGTTTATCGGTCGACCGAACCTCGGATGGAGTTTGACCAGATCAAAGCGGAGCGAGAGGATCGGGTGGATCAGATAGGAGGAGATCGCCTGATCGGTCGACCGAACAGGGGATCGGTCGACCGATCCGCCTCGGGTCAAACTTGATCCCGAGCCTTGGGGATCTGGATCAACTTTTACAGAGCTATAAAAGGGAGCCTCGGGGTGCAGCTTAGATCAAGAAATCAATCTCGAACAAAAGAAGCTGTGCTCTCCAACACTGCTCTGAACGCTCCAACAACGCTCTGCTACTCCGACAGCCAGCGACGACGTCTTTATTTCTCATAGTGTCGGTATAATTTCATTATTGCTATTGAACTGTAATACATCTTGTGTAAAGATTTTTCGATATTATAGTTGTTGTCCACCGGAAGCGATCAACGATCGCGGGCCCTGGAGTAGGAGTCACCCTAGGCTCCGAACCAAGTAAATCTTAGCTCTTCTCTGTTTGTGTTATTTATTTTCCTTTCCGCTGCATTTACTCGAACGATTTTCGAAAACGAATTGTGAAAGCCACGAGCGCTATTCACCCCCCCTCTAGCGCTTTCGATCAAACAATTGGTATCAGAGCGGGGTCGCGTTGATCTGGTGCAACCACCAATCATGCAATTTTTTTTTGTGGTATATTTTCAGTTTTACGGAGTCAATTAGAATTAGCTTAATAGCTATATTCTAATTATTTTTTTCTCGAATCGGTTTCTGCTCGAGGCTGGTGCAACACCACTCGAGTTCGTTAATTCTTAACCTCATTTCCCGCACTGCTAATCCAAGACATAGTCTTGGGATATTTTCTGCTATTTTTGTTTTGCATATTTAACAAATGGCCCAACAAGAGGGTTTCAGCACCGTTCATCCCCCGCTCTTCTCCGGAGAAGACTTCGGGTACTGGAAGGGACGAATGGAAACTTACCTGAAGATCTAGTTTGATACCTGGATGATTATCAAGACCGGAATACAACTGCCAACTGATGAAGATGGCAAGCCGACACCCTGCAAAAAATGGGAATCGACTCTAATCAAGAAGGTGGAAGCTGATGCTAGAGCGACCTGCACCCTCCAGTGCGGACTGACCAAGGAGGAGCTCAACAGAGTTGGATCGTTCTCCAGCGCAAAAGAGCTTTGGGAGAAGCTGATCGAACTCCACGAGGGCACCTCCGACACCAAGGTTAGTAAAAGAGACCTTCTATTCAATAAACTATATAATCTAAAAATACAGGAAGGAGAGATGGCAAGTCAACTCCACGCGCGCATATAAGACGTTCTCAACGCCCTCCATGCAATCGGGCAGAAAGTCGAGAACCGAGACATCATAAGGTACGCACTAAACTCATTTCCAAGGAGTACATTGTGGGCATCAATGGTAGATGCCTACAAAGTCTCCAAGGATCTATCTTCTATAAAGTTAGATGAGTTATTTTGTGAGTTTGAATTGCATGAACAGACTAATACATAGCCAATCGAGAAAGGTATTGCGTTGGTTGCAGGTACCAGTCGAACACGCGAACCAAGATCACGACAAAGAACTGAACCGGAATCGGAAGTCAAACCCGACTCAGACGATGAAGACGACGAATTGACCTCCGAACTCGTGAATCTTGTGAAGAAGCTCTACAAGAAGAAGAAGGGCTTCAACAAGAGAGACCTAAAGAAAGTCGTACAATCAAAAGTGTTGGAGTGTATACTGAAAGCCTAAGCTTTGTAAACATTCATTATGAATAAAGAATCACATTTGGTCAAATTGTCTACATTTGTTTGTAGTTGTTCATTTAATTTATATTGTAGATAACATAGTATGTGGTGTCACATACAGAAGATGATGTTATCAGTACCTTATAAATTATAAACAGTAGCTCACGACTAAAATGGAAAGGAAAAAACCATTAGAAGGTCGTAGTGTAATTAGGTATTAGTTTATCTTGACTATATAATTACACTAGTACACTCAGAGTGTATTGAGTAGGACCATTAGAGGTCATTTCTTTTATACTGACTTTATAAAGGAACAAAGACCTCAGTTATTATGGAAGTGTGTGCTCTTAATCCTTATATAATAACAAGCACATATGTTTGATATTTATTTCTTTAATTTATCAATGGGTGAGATTTAGTTCGATGAATCAATAAACTCGATAAGTTGGGAAATGGTATCACTTATAGTGTGTGTTGTTGATTATAGAAGGAAACTGTGTCCTAGAGATACTAGGTTGATAATGTCCTCAAGAGGAGCCCATAAAGATTGTCATGTTAAACTCTGCAGGTGGACTTAGTCCGACATGATAATAAGGTTGAGTGGTACTACTCTTGGACTTAGATATTAATTAAATGAGTTGTCAGTAACTCACTTAATTAGTGGACATTCGATATCTTAAACACAGGGAGACTAATACACTCATAATAAGAAGGAGCCCAAAAAATATAATTTGGGATTGGTGCGGTAGTTCAATGATAGTTCTCTAGTGGAATGAATTATCATTGATAAAATTAAGTTGTGTGTTCGGGGCGAACACGGGATGCTTAATTTTATCGGGAGACCAAAACCAATTCCTCCTCTCGGTCCCTATCGTAGCCTCTTATTTATAGAGTTCTATACCCACCTATACCCACCTTCTATACCCACCCAATAGGGGCCGGCCAAGCTAGCTTGGGAACAAGCTAGGGCCGGCCTAGGTATAAGATTGGGTGGCCGGCCCTAGCTTGAACCCAAGCTAGTAGGGCCGGCCAAAATAAATTAAAAATAATTTTAATTTTAATTTTTATTATGTGGAAGAAATAATTTATTAAAGAGAATTTGAATTAAATTATCTCTCTTGTAAAATTTACAAAAGATTAAAGAAAGATATTAGATCTCTTTCCTTATTTGTAGATTGGTGAGATATTTTATTTTCTCTTTAAAAATTATTCACATGTTGTAAAATTAAAATTATGGAAATTTCTTTTTATTAACCATGAAGAGATTTTTGAAGAGAAATTTTATTTTTAAAATTTCCGGAAACAAATAAGGAAAGTTTTAATTGTTGATTGAAACTTGTCCAATTTTTCCTCTCTTGATGTGGCCGGCCATTAGAGATTAATTGGGAAAATATTATTTTATTTTTCTCAATTAAATCATGTCAAGGGAATTAAGGAAATTTTATTGTAATTAAATTTCCTAATTTGCCTAGGCCAAGGAAAATAAAAGAAGGGGTGAGGGTGCCTTCACAAGATTAAACCTCTATTGTTTTTTCTTTCCCTCTTTTATTCTTTGGTGTGGCCGGCCAACATCCTTTCCCTCTCTTCCTCTTGTGGTGGCCGAACATCTCTATTCCCTTGGAGCTCTTGTGGTGGCCGGATACTACTAGGAGAAGAAGAAGAAGAAGGAGAGGAAGCTAGCATCTCTTGGAGCTTGGTTAGTATTTTGGTTTTTCTCCTTGGTGAAGTTTTCCTTTGTGGCCGAACCTTGCTTGGAGGAGAAGAAGGTGGTTGGTGGTTTCTCATCTCGGTAGATCGTTGCCCACACAACGTCCGAGGTTAGAAGAGGAATACGGTAGAAGATCAAGAGGTTTTTCTACAAGGTATAACTAGTAATTTTTCTTTCCGCATCATGCTAGTTATTTATGGAAATAATACCAAATACAAGAGGCTTACGTTCTAGAATTTCGAATATGTTTTTCGAAGTTGTGTTCTTTTGGTTTTTCTTTTCCTTGTGATTTGATTGTTCTCTTTGGTTAACCTAAAGTTATTTTAGGAAATTAAATATTATCTTTCTATAAAGGTTTTGTCTAGTCGGTGGTGGTTGCTCCCATATCCAAGAAGGTCATGTGCCTCGCCACGTCGAGATTGGGAACCAATTATGGAAATTAATATTTAATGGAATTAATAACTAAGGAGACTTGGATCAAACGTGTTAAGTTCCTCGGAGATCCAAGTCAAAACCTAAAAGAACAAATAGATTAAGTTTTGGATCAAGCGTGTTAAGTTCTGGCGATCCAAAATTTAATTTAAAAGAACACATGGTAGCTAGGAAAGGTTCGACACTTGTACAATTTTGTACAGTGGAACCTATAGGTTTTCCGAGTAGCAACCAACAATTGGTATCAGAGCTAGAGTTTTGCCTCTGTGTATTTGGTATTTAGTTTAATTATGCACATGTCATACATAATTTAGGCAGGTTAATAGTAGGATGTGCTAACTTTGTGGATGCAGGATCCAACTATTATGACTTTTAGTTATTATGTGTGTGATTGGACCCTTGGACATGTCAAGGGCATTTATATGTGTGTGCATGATTGTATTAAAATACAGCAGGAGCTGTATTTAGTTTTATTAGGATTTTATTTTTGATCTAGATACATGTACATTCCTTTTATGGAATATAGGATCAAAATGTAAAATTCTATTTATATCGCGGATCGAATCTTGCAAAGCGTGGAACCTTCTAGGAACCAGAGGCGCAGCGGAACTAAGGGCAAGATGGATGCGACAGCTAGACCTGGTGGCGGTGGCCAAATATAGCAGCAGCTTGGGATGACAACACACGGAGAACAACTAGAAATAAAAGCCATAATAGTTGAAAATTAAATTTTCTATTTATTGCTTTTATATTGTGCTGTGTGTGCATGTTAGTTTACAAGTTTAGTAGGCTAGCATAGTTAAAATTCCTCATTTATAAATAACTAAGTGGGAGAGGGATTTTAAATAAATCCCATGGTCTCCATTACTGGTTTGTAAGTGATACAAACAAGTTTGCGCGTTGGCTCTGAGTGCCTTCCTCCATAACGGATGAGCTTGTTTGTGAATCACTAGAACAGACTTTCATTTTTGGATTACTATAGGAAATTAATTAAGAGTGTGTGATCTTCCCCAACGGAAGGGGCATAATCTTATTAATGGACTTAGTGTCAAGTAATGGTATACACTTAGACACATCTAATAGTATCCTCCCCAACAGAGTCACTACTATTATTTGTGTGACCAAATAATACCAACTATTAATTTTATTTGTCAAAAAGTTAGGTTGACAAGATAATAAAATTAATGGGTTAAAACCCTCCTTTACAAATGTTGAATTTGTATACGTCCACACTAACGTGGCATACAAAATTCATGGTGATATGAGGTGTTGGTTAATTTAAAATAGTATTGTTTGAGGAATCAATATTATTCTAAATTTAGAGTTCTGACCAAAAGTTATTTGTGATTCTTAGGATGACTTTCAACCCACTGTCCATCATACTTCAACAAAATAGACTTACTGGACCTAATTACATAGATTGGAAAAGGAACACGGACATTGTTACTTCTGAAAGCTATAAATTTGTCTTGCTGAACCTTGTCCTAATGCACTCATTGGTGAATCTACCAAGAGGAGATTGAATATCATAAGAGATGGGTAAAGGCGGATGAGATGGCGCGGTGTTACATTTTGTCTTCAATGTCAAATGTATTACAACATCGGCGTAAAGATCAACAGCTTATGATATTATGAACAATCTCAAGGAACTCTTTGGTCATCGGGAATAGGGCTTCTAGACAAGAAGCTATGAGAAAGATAATGATGACCACCATGCAAGAGGGTACTCCTGTGAGGATCATATCCTAAAGATGATGGCTTATCCGAACGAGATACGGATCCTTGGAGGAGAAATTGATGGAAACCCGGATCGATATGATCCTCCAAACGCTACCAGAAGTTTTGAGCGGTTCCGTTTGAACTATAATATGAATAAGAGGATTTATTCATTGGGGAACTACTAACAATTCAGCTGAAGGATTATTTCGTCACAATTCTCAAATTCACTACTTTGAAAATGGTTCTACTTCTAAGAGAGGAAAGAAGAAGAAGAAACAAGTCGGTTCGGAAAGAAAGTGAATAAATCTCAAGGGAGGAGTGAAGAAGAAGAAGGGCAAGTGCTTCATCTATGAGCAGGCAGGACATTGGAAGGTGGGTGTCCTCGTAAGAACCAAAACAAAGGTATATCTCATGCTCTAGTTGTTGAAACATGTTTAGCGGTGTTATCTACCGACACCTGGTGTGTAGCCACCGATCATGTCTGCAATTCCTTGCGGGGTTCCAGGAACGACTATCTAAAGGGAGATTACAGTCTACATGAGCAATGCTACTAAGGTGGCGGTATTGCAGTGGGAGACGTCTACTTATCTTTTAGTAGAAATAAAAATTTGGTTTTAAGAAATTGTCTTTTTGTACCCAGTTTTAGAAAGAATTTAATTTCAGTTTCTAAACTGTTTTTAGATGGATATTCAGTTTCTTTCAGTAACGATGTAGTTATTAAAAGAAATAAAGTGATTTTCTGTTCTGGTGCATTAGTTGGCAATTTGTATACTTTAAATTCAATTTCTTCCACAAAGCAAAACATGGAAATTTATAATTCATCTTCTAACTCAAATAAGAGAAAAGAACCTTCAGAAATGAACCAAGCATATCTTTGGCATCTAAGGCTTGGTCATATTAACTTAAGTAGGATTCAGAGGCTTATAGCCGATGGACTTTTGGGTTCATTAGAGTTGGAAAATTTTCCAACTTGTGAATCTTGCTTGGAAGGTAAAATGACCAAGAGGCCTTTTAAGGCCAAGGGTATAGAGCCAAGAAGTGTTAGAATTGGTTCACTCTGATTTGTGTGGTCTATGTCTATCCGGTAAGAGGAGGTTTGAATATTTTGTCTCTTTCATGGACGATTATTCAAGATACGGATATATTTACCTAATGCGCAGTCCGAGTGCTTTGATAAGTTCAAAGAATACAAGGCGATGTGGAAAAACGATTAGGTAAAGTATCAAGACACTACGATCGATCGTGGTGGCGAATACCTCTTAGGAGAGTTTAGGAATTACTTATCGGGGATTCAATCCCAATTATCGTACACCTGGAACACCAGAATGGTGTGGCAGAGCGAAGGAATAGGACTCTTATGGAGATGGTTAGATCGATGATGAGTTATTCAGAATTACCAAATTCATTTTGGGGATATGCTCTGGAAACAGCAGTGTATGTTCTGAACTTAGTACCTTCTAAATCAGTTTCTTCTACTCCCATAGAATTGTGGAATGGGCGAAAACCCAGTCTAAGACATATTCGGATTTGGGGTAGTCCAGCACATGTGCTGAAACCAGATGCTGATAAGTTAGAATCCCGTACAGAAGTTCGTGTGTTTGTAGGATATCCCAAAGGAACGAAAGGTGGTTTATTTTATAGTCCTAAAGACCAGAAGGTCATTGTTAGCACCAATGCCCAGTTTTTAGAAGAAGACTATATAATGGATCACAAGCCCAAGAGTAAAGTTGTTTTAGAAGAACTTAGAGAGGACATGTCTACTTCAATACCAACAAGACAAGATGAAGTACCACAAGAGCGCAACACGTGTCACACATGATACACAACCACGCGATGCCTCGTCGTAGTGGGAGGGTTAGCAAACTGAAAGATTCATGTTTTGGGAGAGTCTTGGACTTGATCCCGGTAAACATGAACCTGATCCACAAACATATGACGAAGCACTCCAAGATGCAGCATCTTGGCAAAAGGCAATGAATTCTGAAATAGAGTCTATGTACTCTAATAAGGTCTGGGAGCTTGTAGAACTACCTGATGGTGTAAAAGCCGTTGGATGCAAGTGGATCTACAAAAGGAAAAGAGGGACAGACGGGAAGGTAGAAACCTTCAAAGCTAGGCTTGTTGCGAAAGGGTACACTCAGAAAGAGGGAATCGATTATGAGGAAACCTTTTCATCGGTAGCCATGCTTAAGTCTATCCGGATACTCTTATCCATTGCTGCTCATATGGATTATGAGATTTGACAAATGGATGTCAAGACAGCTTTCCTTAATGGAAGTCTTGAAGAGAACATCCATATGAAGCAACCAGAAGGATTTATTGAAAAAGGCAAAGAGCATTTAGTGTGCAAGCTCAATCGGTCCATTTATGGATTAAAGCAAGCTTCAAGATCTTGGAACATCCGGTTTAATGAAGTAATCCAGTCATATGGATTTATTCAAAGTCCGGATGAGTCTTGTGTATATAAGAAGTGTAACGGAAACGTGGTGGTATTTCTTGTACTATACGTAGATGATATTTTGTTAATTGGCAACAATATCAATGTATTATCAGACGTAAGGGTATGGTTGTCCAAACAATTTGATATGAAGGACTTAGGAGATTGTGCACACATTCTTGGGATCAAAGTTATAAGGGATCGTAAGAAAAGAATGTTATGTCTATCCCAAGCTTTATATATAGATACAATCCTTGCTCATTTTAGCATGCAGGATTCCAAGAAAGGTTTCTTACCTTTTAGACATGGAGTAGCTCTATCTAAAGAGATGTCTCCAAAGACATCGAAAGAGATAGAGGACATGAAAGCAGTTCCTTATGCTTCGGCTGTAGGAAGCCTAATGTATGCAATGCTATGTACGAGACCTGATATCTGTTTTACCGTGGGCATGGTCGTGAGATATCGAGTAACCTAGACAAGGACATTGGGTGCGGTAAAGCATATATTAAAGTACACGAGAAGGACTAGAGATTATATGCTAGTTTACCAAGCAGACGATCCGCTCCCTGTGGGTTACACGGATTTTTATTTCCAAAGGGATAGCAGTAAGTCTACATCGGGCTATGTGTTTACTTTAGGAGGTGGAGCCATTTCATGGAGGAGTGTTAGCAAATGCGTTTCGGACTCAACCATGGAAGTCGAGTATGAGGCAGCTGAAGAAGCAGTATGACTCGGGAACTTTCTAATGGACTTAGATGTGATTCTGGTTTGCCCAAAATCATCACAATTTATTGTGATAATAGTGGTGCAATTGCAAACTCGAAGGAACCATGAGCCCATAAGGCAAGTAAACATATAGAGCGCAAGTACCACGTGATACGAGATATCGTGAGCGAGGAGAAGTTGTCATCGCCAAGATTGCATCGACGGATAACTGGCGATCCTTTCACTAAGGCCCTTCCCAAAGCTTTCGATCGGCATGTGGAGGAATGGAATCAGATGTATGGTAGAAGATATGTCAACAGTCATTAGTATAAGTGGGAGATTGTTGGAGTGTATCTTGAAAGCCTAAGCTTTGTAAACATTCATTATGAATAAAGAATCACATTTGGTCAAATTGTCTACATTTGTTTGTAGTTGTTCATTTAATTTATATTGTAGATAACATAATATGTGGTGTCACATACAGAAGATGATGTTATCAGTACCTTATAAATTATAAACAGTAGCTCACGACTAAAATGGAAAGGAACAAACCATTAGAAGGTCGTAGTGTAATTAGGTATTAGTTTATCTTGACTATATAATTACACTAGTACACTCAGAGTGTATTGAGTAGGACCATTAGAGGTCGTTTCTTTTATACTGACTTTATAAAGGAACAAAGACCTCAGTTATTATGGAAGTGTGTGCTCTTAATCCTTATATAATAACAAGCACATATGTTTGATATTTATTTCTTTAATTTATCAATGGGTGAGATTTAGTTCGATGAATCAATAAACTCGATAAGTTGGGAAATGATATCACTTATAGTGTGTGTTGTTGATTATAGAAGGAAACTGTGTCCTAGAGATACTAGGTTGATAATGTCCTCAAGAGGAGCTCATAAAGATTGTCATGTTAAACCCTGCAGGTGGACTTAGTCCGACATGATAATAAGGTTGAGTGGTACTACTCTTGGACTTAGATATTAATTAAATGAGTTGTCAGTAACTCACTTAATTAGTGGACATTCGATATCTTAAACACAGGGAGACTAATACACTCATAATAAGAAGGAGCCCAAAAAATGTAATTTGGGATTGGTGCGGTAGTTCAATGATAGTTCTCTAGTGGAATGAATTATCATTGATAAAATTAAGTTGTGTGTTCGGGGTGAACACGGGATGCTTAATTTTATCGGGAGACCAAAACTAATTCCTCCTCTCGGTCCCTATCGTAGCCTCTTATTTATAGAGTTCTATACCCACCTATACCCACCTTCTATACCCACCCAATAGGGGCCGGCCAAGCTAGCTTGGGAACAAGCTAGGGCCGGCCTAGGGGTGGTCGGCCCTAGCTTGAACCCAAGCTAGTAGGGCCGGCCAAAATAAATTAAAAATAATTTTAATTTTAATTTTTATTATGTGGAAGAAATAATTTATTAAAGAGAATTTGAATTAAATTATCTCTCTTGTAAAATTTACAAAAGATTAAAGAAAGAGATTAGATCTCTTTCCTTATTTGTAGATTGGTGAGATATTTTATTTTCTCTTTAAAAATTATTCACATGTTGTAAAATTAAAATTATGGAAATTTCTTTTTATTAACCATGAAGAGATTTTTGAAGAGAAATTTTATTTTTAAAATTTCCGGAAACAAATAAGGAAAGTTTTAATTGTTGATTGAAACTTATCCAATTTGCTTCCCATTGATGTGGTCGGCCATTAGAGATTAATTGGGGAAATATTATTTTATTTTTCTCAATTAAATCATGTCAAGGGAATTAAGGAAATTTTATTGTAATTAAATTTCCTAATTTGCCTAGGCCAAGGAATATAAAAGAAGGGGTGAGGGTGCCTTCACAAGATTAAACCTCTATTGTTTTTTCTTTCCCTCTTTTATTCTTTGGTGTGGCCGGCCAACATCCTTTCCCTCTCTTCCTCTTGTAGTGGCCGAACATCTCTATTCCCTTGGAGCTCTTGTGGTGGCCGGATACTACTAGGAGAAGAAGAAGAAGAAGGAGAGGAAGCTAGCATCTCTTGGAGCTTGGTTAGTATTTTGGTTTTTCTCCTTGGTGAAGTTTTCCTTTGTGGCCGAACCTTGCTTGGAGGAGAAGAAGGTGGTTGGTGGTTTCTCATCTCGGTAGATCGTTGCCCACACAACGTCCGAGGTTAGAAGATGAATACGGTAGAAGATCAAGAGGTTTTTCTACAAGGTATAACTAGTAATTTTTCTTTCCGCATCATGCTAGTTATTTATGGAAATAATACCAAATACAAGAGGCTTACGTTCTAGAATTTCGAATATGTTTTTCGAAGTTGTGTTCTTTTGGTTTTTCTTTTCCTTGTGATTTGATTGTTCTCTTTGGTTAACCTAAAGTTATTTTAGGAAATTAAATATTATCTTTCTATAAAAGGTTTTGTCTAGTCGGTGGTGGTTGCTCCCATATCCAAGAAGGTCATGTGCCTCACCACGTCAGTACTGGGAACCAATTATGGAAATTAATATTTAATGGAATTAATAACTTAAGGAGACTTGGATCAAACGTGTTAAGTTCCGCAGGAGATCCAAGTCAAAACCTAAAAGAACAAATAGATTAAGTTTTGGATCAAACGTGTTAAGTTCCGCAGGCGATCCAAAATTTAATTTAAAAGAACACATGGTAGCTAGGAAAATGTTCAGACCTTTGTACAAAATTTTGTACAGTGGAACCTATAGATTTTCCGAGTAGCAACCAACAAAAAGAAGTTCAACTCAGCTCAAAGGTCAAGTTTGAGGTGATCTGTTATGGGTGCAACCAGAAGGGGCACATCAAGGCCAACTGCCCTAATCAGAAGGATGCAAAGAAGCAGAGGAAGAAGAAGGTGCTAAAAGCAACCTTTGAAGAATCTTCAGAAGAGGATACCGATGACGAGCTCGAACAGACGAGCCTTCTTGCCCTAATGGCTCGAGACCAGATCGATGTGTCCGAGAGCGAGAGCGAGTCGGAAGCAGAATCGGAAAGAAGCCACGGATCCGTATCCGTTTCCGAAGGGCCCGATCCCTCTGTAAGTATCCCTCGACTAAACAATCTAGTCAATTACTTGTTACAAAAATTAGCTAAGTCTAATATTAGAATTAAGTCACTTATAAAGGAAGTAGCTGTCCTTAAAGAAGGCACTAACTCTGAATCTTTGACTGAACCAGTTCAGACTGGAAACTCAACTCAAGTCCAAAAACTTGAGGAAGAGAATTCCAGCCTGAAAACTCAGGTCAAGGATCTGGAGAAAACATTAGAACGATTCTTTTTGGGTTCCAAGAACCTTGACCTAATTCTTGGAACACAAAGGGCAATCTACAATAGAACTGGACTAGGATTCGAATCGAAAAAGAAATATAAGTCATATTTATCACTTATACAAAGAACAAATAGAAAAACAGTCCAAGCATGAGTACCTAAGTCCAACCTGGTTAATAAAGTTGGACTTGGTCAATATTGGGTCCCTAAGGATCAAATACACTACCTCGATAGACCATATCGAGGCTATGATCCAGGGGGAGCTAGAAGGAAAATGATAAAAATAAAACTAAATTAAATAAACTTAAAATTCAAATTAAATTAAAATCAAGTTAAATTCAAATTAAATTAAATCAAAATTAAATTAAAATCCAAAGGAAGGCTCCAGAATAGCTGGCACCTCCGAACTTAATCTACCCGATAAGGATAACCAAGAGTAGACCACCCGGCAGGGTAATTAAGGATAAATTAAAATGACTAGGTTTAGCTTGACCCACGGTACTGGTGAAGTATTGGATGATAGTACGTTGGGGAAACTTAGTTATCACATGTCTAGGAAGATATGGCTTCGACCTGGTGCATTTGGTTAAGTGGAACTGATCGAAACTACCCTTTATGGATCCTAACCAGTTAGACCAAGGTTTTGTACTAAGTTCAATGGGTAGGACTATTTGGAAAACCTCGAAGGCATGGTTACTTTAATGAGGTCCTTGTGACTTATCATAGCCCAGAAGTTTTTCCGAAGAACGCCTACTTGTTGAACCCAAAGCTAAACCTGAATCTAACACAAAGTTAAACCAAACCCTAAAATTGAATCTAATTCATCTCACAAAAATTATAGGATTCTCTGATTGAAAATTTAGATCGGGTGAGATGACTAAGGAATAAAAATTAATATTAATTAAAATTCAAATTCAAAATTAAAATCGAAATTTAATTCAAATTCAAAATTAAATTCGTAATAAAAAATCAAATTCAAATTAAATTCGTAATTAACTTAAATTATTTTTCTAAAATTAATTAACTTAAATTATTTTTCTTAAAATTAATTAACTTAAATTATTTTTCTAAAAATTAATTAACTTAAATGATTTTTCTAAAATTAATTAACTTAAATTATTTTTCTAAAATTAATTAACTTAAATTATTTTTCTAAAATTAATTAACTTAAATTATTTTTCTAAAATTAATTAACTTAAATTATTTTTCTTAAAATTAATTAACTTAAATATTTTTTCAAAAATTAATTAACTTTAAATTATTTTTCAAAAAATTAATTAATTAACTTAAATATTTTTTCAAAAATTAATTAACCTTAAAATTAATTAAAAATTAACTTTAAATTATTTTTTCAAAAATTAATTAACCTTAAAATTAACTTTAAATTATTTTTCAAAAAAATAATTAAATTAACTTAAATATTTTCCAAAATTAATTAACCTTAAAATTAACTTTAAATTATTTTTAAAAAAATTAATTAATTAACTTAAATATTTTTCAAAATTAATTAACCTAATTCATCCATCTCACAATCACCCATAGGGATAACTGATTGAAAACCTAGTACGGGTGAGATGGAAAAATAGAGAGCTTAATTCAAACTATCTTTTAATCCATTAAAAGAATCCAAATCAACTACTTTATGTGTAGGAATTGGATCAATAGATGATAGATAGTGGATGCTCCAGATATATGACTGGAGATAGGTTGAAGTTTACTAAGCTCAAACTAAAGAACCTAGGGTCAGTTGCGTTCGGCAACGACGGTAAACTTAAGGTAATCGGAAGATGTAATATCGAACTTAACTCCAATTTTGTCATTCGAAAAGTTCTATTAGTTGAAAATTTTAATTTAAATCTATTAAGTATTAGCCAATTGTGTGATAGTGGATACTTAGTTACCTTTGATAAATCTGGGTGCTTAATTAAAAACAGCGACAACCCCGAAATCAGGCTTAAAGGACTTAGGAAAAATAACATCTATACAATTGACCTACCCTCAATAAAGTGTCTCTTGACACAACAAGAGGAAACCAACTTGTGGCACAGAAGACTGGGTCACACTCATATTATACTCATTTTGAAAATGAGTCAAAATGGCTTAGTTAGAGGATTGCCCAAATTAAGAAACCTAGAAAATACAATTTGTCATCCCTGTCAACAAGGAAAACAAACCAAGTCAACCCACAAGTCAACCAATCTAGACATAACTAACTCCTTACTTGAGCTCCTTCACCTAGACCTATTTGATTCACATGGAGCCAAGTCACTAAGCAAGAACCAGTATTACTTAGTTATAATTGGTGACTACTCTAGGTTCACCTAGGTAGAATTTCTAAAAACAAAAGATGAAACCTTTGAAGTCTTCAGTAATTTTTGTAAATTAACAAAAAATGAAAAAGATACTAAAATTAAAAGGATAAGAAGTGATCATGGGGGGAATTTGAAAATCACAGGTTTATCCAATTTTGTAAAATCAACGGATACAAACACGAATTTTCATGCCCTAGAACCCCCCAACAGAACGGTCTAGTAGAACGGAAAAATAGAACCCTACAAGAAGCTGCTAGAACCATGCTAAACGAATATAATCTAAATCATCAATTTTGGGCTGAAGCAATAAATACGACACACTATATTCAAAATCGAATTCTAATTAACAAACTTTATAATAAAACCCCTTATAAAATATATTATAATAAGATTCCCAACTTAAACTATTTAAAAGTATTTGGATGCAAAGTTCATATTTTAAACACTAAAGACTACTTAGGAAAATTTACAGCCAAATCAAACTAAGGAATCTTTTTAGGATACTCTACAACCAGTAGGGCCTATAGAGTCTATAACCAAAATATACTAAAAGTTGAAGAAACAACTAATGTAATATTTGATGAAGAAAATAATCTACCAAATATAGATAAAAATGCAGACATTAACCCAAGAATTATAGAAGACGATGAAATTCAACTTAATACTAGTAAACCAGAGGAACTAACTCCTAACACAAATATAAGACCAACGAGAATAGGTATTTCTCACCCACCTGACCAGATTTTGGGTGACCCAAATCTAGGAGTTAGAACTAGATCCTCTTATAGAAACCTGAGTCAGATTGCCCTTATTTCTAAGATTGAGCCTAAGACGATAGAAGAAGCCCTACCTAACCCAGACTGGATCATTGCTATGCAGGAAGAGCTAGCCCAATTTGATAGAAACCAAGTCTGGGAACTTGTACCTAAACCCATAGATAAGTCCATAATTGACACCAAATGGGTATTTAGGAACAAATTGGATGATCAGGGTGAAATAGTTAGAAATAAGGTCAGACTAGTAGCCAAAGGGTTCAGTCAGGTTGAAGGTTTAGATTATGATGAAACCTATGCACCAGTAGCTAGACTCGAATCCATTAGGATGCTGCTGGCTTATGCAGCACATAAAGGATTTAGATTATACCAAATGGATGTCAAGTCAGCCTTTTTGAATGGATTTATCAATGAAGAGGTATATGTAGGTCAACCCCCCGGTTTTGAGGACTTAGATCATCCAAACCATGTGTTTAGACTAAAAAAGGCCTTATATGGACTAAAACAAGCACCTAGGGCATGGTATGAAAGGTTATCTAATTACCTAATATCCAAGGGATTTAACCAAGGTCAAATAGACCAGACTCTATTTGTCAAAACTATAGAAAAAGATATTTTCGTTGCCCAAATCTATGTTGACGACATAATTTTTGGCTCAACCAACACTAAACTGTTAAAAGAAATTATTAATTTAATGGAAAATGAATTTGAGATGAGTTTGGTGGGGGAATTCAATTTTTTCTTAGGTTTACAAATTAAACAAACCAAAGATGGAATCTACATTTACCAAACCAAATATGCTAAAGAACTAATTAAAAAATTTGGCATGGAAAACTCAAAAATTATAAATACTCCAATGGCAACAAATAGCAACATTGACTCTGACCCAGATGGAAAACCAGTAGACCCAAAGTACTATAGAAGTATAATAGGTAGCCTACTCTACCTAACTGCAAGTCGACCCAATATTTTATTTATAGTAGGCATGTGCGCAAGATACCAATCATGTGCAAAAGAGTCACACCTAACATATGTTAAAAGGATACTTAGGTACATTAAGGACACCCTAAATGTAGGACTTTGGTATCCTAGAACTTACACCCTTGACCTTTTTGGCTATTCTGATTTAGACTATGCTGGGTGCAAATTAGATAGAAAAAGCACATGTGGTAGCTACCAAATTCTAGGTCAGTGCCTAGTAAGTTGGCTAAGCAGAAAGCAACACTGTGTTGCTCTATCCACTACTGAAGCTGAATACATAGCCCTAGGAGAATGTGCTTCCCAACTTTTATGGATGATGCATACACTAAAAAACTATCAGCTAGAATATAAAAATATAAAAATTTTAATTGATAATATGAGTTCAATTAACTTAACCAAAAATATAATTCACCACTCTAGGACCAAACACATAGAGGTGAAATACCATTTTGTAAGGGATCATGTTGCTAAGGGAGAAATTGTACTCAGCTATGTTAAGTCCAAATCAAACCTAGCTGACATTTTCACAAAACCCTTACCTGAACTTGAGTTCAGTGCACTTAGAAGGCAAATAGGAATGTGCTGGGTAGAATAGGTATTGATTTTCAAATCAGTTTCCTACCTTCACTCTTAAAGGTTTTACTTGTTTTAAAATTCTAGGAAAATTTTGATTTCAAAATTCCTATTTTACTAGATTTTCAAATTTGGACTTAGCCTAAACTCTACCTTAGAAATCATGTTCCCCTATAATTCAGCCAGAGCATCTCACAAACACCTAGGCTTACCTTGCTTGTGTTTGAAAAACATAGAACGGCGTGAGGTGCATAGGGTACAGTCTGGACTCAAGAATGCTTATATCTGTGCATCAATATGAGTCTGAGCGTTAAACACCTAGTTAACAGTAATCAAGTCAAGTCTTCCAGCACTAGTCAAATCTAACTGGATCTATTGACTTAACTTGACTAACCAAGTGAAAGTTGTTGCCCTCTAAGGAATCAGCTAGTAGCTAATTGGTTAGACATGTGGCCGCGAACCTACGTGCTTGATTTTTAAACCTTTTGAGATTACTCAGGCATGAACATTAGGGCTCTGATACCTTCCTTAAAGAGAAATTAGCTAATTTACAATCAATCTAATTCAACTCATGCTTGGACATTAAGGATTTAAGCTCCTCCCTTGCCCTCAAAAGTTTTAAATTGATTATTTGTCTAAAAGAAAAATCCTTTCAAATTGAGCTAAGTTTTCAAAACTTTAATTTTCAAAAGTCATTTTTTTTCCTTTTTAGGCTAAGTCTTTCAAATCTCTCCATAACACACTTTCCCTTAACTAAGTATTTTGAAAATTTAGCTAAGTATTTTCTAACAAATTCAAAAATTTAGCTACAACTTTCAAAAAACATGTCTTTCAAAGAGGTTTCAAAACTGGCTAAAAGCTACATTTCAAGTCAACTTTTTATTAGCCTTTAAACTCAGTTGAAAAGAAAAAATTGCTCTTTAGACCTTGATTTCACTTAGCTAAAGATATTAATCATAAAAAGCTAAGAGTTACCAAAATATCTTTTCCTCCTTAAAAGCCTAAGGTTTCAAAATTTTAACTAAGATGTTTAAAACTAAAACTGCTTTTGCTATGCTACAAAAGAAAAATCTTTCTCTAGCAAAATTAATTGATAAAGTTTTACTTAGAGATTTTTTATAGGTAAGTTAAGATATTTTACTTAGAGAATTTGATTTCCAGGAAAGTTAAGATTTTTTCTCTTACCTTCTTCATAAAAAGTTAAGATTTTTTTTCAAACGTGCTTATTTTTTTGATGAATGACAAAGGGGGAGAGTAGGGAAATTCAAAAGAAAGTTTAATTTTATAAAGAATGCCTTTATTAAGGGGGAGTATGACAAAGTTAAAGTTTAGCTTAACCATATTTACATTCAAAATTTATTAAGCTTGCTTACTTAAACTTTATGCATCTATTTTACTTAGCTTTGAATTTTAGTTGCCATAATCAAAAAGGGGGAGATTGTTAGTGCGGGAAGCATCCAACGATCGACCGTTGTTTTGATAATGGCAAAGGAATTCAAAGTTAAGTTGTTTTGTGATCTAACATACTTAATTGAATGTCTCAGGAAAGTCCTAGCTACGGTTAGGCAGGAGGAAAACCCTAAGGGGTGGTAACCCTAGGTCATAGGGGGTGGTAACCCTATGCGGAAAGTCTTGGCGGGTCGAGTGCTTCAGGAAAAAGTCCTAGGGGGGTAACCCTAGGTGAAAAGTCCTGGTGTCACGAACCAGGTGAAAGACTAGACGGGCCGGGAAGCGGAAGTCCAGCAGAAAGTCCGGAAGTTTCGAATGCTGAGCAAAAGACCAGTCGATCTGGAGGATCACATTGGCAACAGGTAAATCTCCTGAGTTGAGTAGGTGAGGACGCGTTCCCCGTAGAGGGAACAGTAGGCGTCGGGTCGACCTAGGGTTTCCGGTAGGAAACCCAAAGTCAGACACAGACAGCCCGAAGGTTGTCAGTTTATTGCTTATATATTATCTATTATGTTCTAACTCTGTTTTGCAGGAGACTGACATTTTTGTGTAGAGTTAGAAGTGACCGAGATCGATCGACCGAACCTTGGGATCGGTCGACCGAACCCCCAAGCCAGCAAATCAGATCTTCAGAGGTTGGACCAGGCTCGACCAGGGGATCGATCGACCGAACCTTGGGATAGGTCGACCGAACCAGTGTTGGGCGTCGACTGGATCAAGCTGACTGGACAGCTTATCGGTCGACCGAACCTCGGATGGAGTTTGACCAGATCGAAGCGGAGCGAGAGGATCGGGTGGATCAAATAGGAGGAGATCGCTTGATCGGTCGATCGAACAGGGGATCGGTCGACCGATCCACTTCAGGTCAAACTTGATCCCGAGCCTTGGGGATCTGGATCAGCTTTTGCAGAGCTATAAAAGGGAGTCTCGGGGTGCAGCTTAGATCAAGAAATCAATCTCAAACAGAAGAAGCTGTGCTCTCCAACACTGCTCTGAACGCTCCAACAACGCTCTGCTACTCCGACAGCCAGCGACGACGTCTTTATTTCTCATAGTGTCGGTATAATTTCATTATTGCTATTGAACTGTAATACATCTTGTGTAAAGATTTTTTGATATTATAGTTGTTGCCCACCGGAAGCGATCAACGATCGCGAGCCTTGGAGTAGGAGTCGCCCTAGGCTCCAAACCAAGTAAATCTTGGCTCTTCTCTGTTTGTGTTATTTATTTTCCTTTCCGCTGCATTTACTCGAACGATTTCCAAAAATGAATTATGAAAGCCATGAGCGTTATTCACCCCCCCCTCTAGCGCTTTCGATCCAACATAACTTCCATCCTTTACTAATCTATTGGGTTATTCCCCTACAGTGAATAACTTTGTGTCTGAGTGTGTAAGGACTTATGAACATAAAAAGTCGAGTGAAAGATGTAGCGATCAAGAAGTATGACAAGGGAAGCAGGTCGATGAGCTCGATGCATTCAAGGGATGAGGAGCTGTAGAAGAGTATATCGGTGGAGCGAGAAGGACATGTGCGATGCATTTGAGGGATGAGAAGCCGGGAGGAAGTCTGCTCGAGGAGAGGGCTGGATTAGGTGAGCTTAATTCTAGACTATTGGAGTGTCACCCAAGAAAGTGGGAATAAAAAATGGTCAATGCTAAAATTGACCATTCAAATGAACAGTGCTCAATGCGCCTCAGATGAGACTGGAGGCTCCTCGGATGAATAGTATGCCTCAGGTCAACTGGAGATGCCTCCAATAAGCTGGAGCCATTGGTGAAGAGATAAGTTGTGAAGTCCAGCTCAACCTATCTGAGGTGCCTCTGATGATCCAAGGTGTCTCGCATGAATAGTAGCTGAAGCACCCTAGATCACTCGAGGCACCTCCAATCTGCCAGATCAGAAAAATAAACGTTGATGTAAATAAAGCTTTATCCACTTAGAGGCACCTCCAACTGTTCGAGGTGCCCCAAATTGCCACGTTAGCAAAATGGTCACTTTGACAATTGAGTTATAAATAGAGCCTTGAAGCCAATTGTAAAAACACACATATTCTTAATCTTTTATAATTCATTGTGGGCATTCAACTGCTATAAGGGGCTTCTCCGTCTCTGACTTTGTCGAAGAAGAAGTTTCTACTAGTGTACTTCTACCGTCTTAAATTAGCAACCACTAAGGTTGTAACCAAGTAAAAATATTATCTCCTTACTCTATCTTTTAAATGTTATTTATTTTTGTAAATTAATTGTGTGTCCTTGCAAAGTAGAAAACAAGAGAGTTTAAAATTTTATTTGCAGGCTATTCACCCCCTCTAGCTGATCCATCCACTCCAACACTATCACCTTTATTAGAGTTTTTTGATGTGAATTGTATACCTTCCGATATGATATATCTACTATAAATCGTCCTCTCATATCTCACTAAGTATTTCTGGATTTATACAAATCTGTAGACACAAATTGACTTTCAATCTTAGAAGCTATAAAAGAAGCTATGTATGCAGGATGATTAGCATTTTCTAAGAAAAGACTGCACTGTGTTCTTCTAAATATTTTTTAACAATCAACTCTATATGTCTCCCCTTGCAATTATTGCCCATGTGCAGTTTACTCTAACACATATTGCTTTAACTCTTGTTTTCTTTGAGTCCTTTATTTTGTAAATCAGCCGCTTCTTCAGAGCATACACAGTAAATGCATCTTTAAATTATTTTTGGGTTGGGAATTTCTATAGAAAAATCAAAAGTATTTTTAGTTACTAATAATGTTGTTGAGTGTTGTGAGGAATGTAAAAGTTAAAGAATAATACATCTAATTCGAATTAGTACCCATTATAATATGAAGGGTAAAAAAATATATCTACACAAGTGTTTAAAATTTGAATAATAAGTTGCTTATTTACATATTATATTTTTAGATTAGTAATACGTGGTAGTAGCAACAATTTGTTAGCTGCTACAATGTGTTGTTGGTCTTTGCAGATCAGTAATATGTTGTAGCAGCTATGATTCCGTACTTACTACATCGGTTTATTGATTTTCAAAAGACTAGTAATACATTGTAGCAACTATAATTTTGTAGCTACTATAATTATAAGTTATTGAAGTACAGGACACATATTATATCAAATAGAAGATCGTTCAAAGATCTTCAATTTGATGTATTTTGCATCTCATTGTTAAATCTTACTCAGCAAGTGCATCTTTAAATTATTTTTGGGTTGGGAATTTCTACATAAGAATCAAAAGTGCTATTAGTTCTAATACTGTCGTTGAGTGTTGTGAAGAATATGAAAGTTAAAGAATAATACATCTAATTCAAATTAGTGCCCATTATATTATGAAAGTTCAAAAAAATATATCTACACTGGTGTTTGAAATTTAAATAATAAGTTGCTTATTTACATATTAAATTTAAAGATTAGCAATACGTTGTAACAATTACGATTTGTTAGCTGCTACAATGTATTGCTAGTCTTTATAGATTAGTAATATGTTGTAGCAACTACAATTTTGTAGCTGCTACAATTATAAGTTATAACATGTTGAGAGGGGCATAACTTTTGATTCAGTTTGAAATACATGACACATAATATATCAAATGGAAAATCGTTCAAAGATCTTTGATTTGATTTGCATCTCATACATAATCTTAGTCCGCAAGTGCATCTTTAAATTTATTTTGGGTTAAGAATCTCTACACAAGAATCAATTTCTTTTAGTTGCTAATACTCCCATTGAGTGTAGTGAGGAATATGAAAGTTAAAGTCAGCAACAAAGTTATTGTTGGTTTATTAAAAATAGTAACACATTCAGAAATCATCAATATTGAATTGCTGATTTTTGAAAATCAACAACAATGTGTTGCTAATTTCAGAAATCAGCAATACAATATTGCTGATTTATCGAAAATCAACAACAAAAATTAGCAACAATATTGTATCCTAATTTCAGAAGTAGAAACATTTTGTTGTTGATTTTGAAAAATCAGCAACATAGTAAAAAAACATGGTTTGACAAAATTTTCAGATAGATAGTAAAGTGAAAGATAGACATGTATAAATAACAACTAAGTTGTTTGGTCATTTCCAAAACCACATATATGATTAGGGAAAATGTATATTCACCTAAGTTTTTTTTTTGTAAATTACCGAATCTTTACATTACTGTACCAACATAAAAATCATCTCTTCGTCTAGTTCTTGCATTTTCAACTTGATCATTTTTTAATTAATTACATACCCATCTTCAGCTAATGGAAATGTATCTTCAAGGTCACTATACTGAATCATTATGACTATTGGATCTATTGAGTAGTTCATATCATTCCCTATAAATTCATCCATGCAGACATCTCTTTCAATTTCTGTCACCATTCTAATGTCATATGTTTCTTGTTGAATCCACATATTTTCAAACAATTCTTCCAAAAAACTCTGGCTTTCGACATTATCAATACTAATAGCTTCTTTTCTCAAATTGTATATACAATTCGTACTCTCTCCAGTACTCATCACAACACTAGCAAAAGTGGAAGATGACATCTTACTACCATTGATATTTATGTTTGGCGTACCATCATTGAGTCGATCTTCATTTTTTTTAATCAATTGATTCCATCTTATGTGACATAACTTCATCAAAAAATGTATCCCTGCATTGATGCAACCGTAAATAACAATTACTTCTATTAAATATGTGAATATTTCTATAATAAACTAGCTAAGTGAAGGAAGACAATATATTATCACATGTTGCTAATTTTCTAGTTACTAATTTTAAATTTTAAAATTTCACATGCAAGCAAATTTAATATCATAACCACACATTTTATGTATTGATTCATGTATTTTGAATTGAACTCTCAAGAGTATAAGAGAAAACATTAAAGTCTAAATGCATAACATTAAGATCACAAGATAATCGCCTATTTACTAAACCACGTTGCCAAGGTTCCATATAATCCACTCAGCACATCCGAGCATGTCTTCCCCCATGTTTTGACCACCTGCACTAATAGCTAGTAGTCACCCGTGATTTATCTCCTCCATGTTGACCTAGGGATTAGTTGGCAGGGACGTTGGGGTGAGTTGCAATATATAATCCAAATCTATGTCCCCTCGGGGTGATATGATGGTTGAGGCATAGAGTGTTGTCACATGAGGTCTTGGGGTCGAAACTAAGAACGTTCGAGCATGCCTTCTCCCATGCCTTGGTCATCTGCACTAATGGTTAGTAGCCACCCGTGATTTATTTTCTCCGTATTGACCTAGGGACGGGTTGGCAGGGGCGCAGGAGGCAAACGAATCACCTTTTTTGCCACATATAATCCAAATCTACACACCATATTAATTGATTTACATATTAGTAGAATAACACTTACATGTTCTCTGTAAGATTGATCAAAGAATAAAACTTTGTCCACACTACGATATCAACTATCACTTCTATTGTGATTGGTTTTTCTACAGTAACAAAAAAAATTATTAGACTAATATAACGAATATTTCCCGGCCAACAGCAATGGTAAGGGCAATTTTAGATGTCATCATCGCCTAACCAAGTTTATAACATCTCTGGAAGGCTGATTCAAAGTATTTCACAAATACTTGATTTTTTTAAACTTCGCATTACACTTACTTATACCTCCCTTCAACCATTCTCAAATCCAATAATAGACAACCAGAAAAATCACTGGTTAGAGCCAGGTTTCGTCGCTTTCAACTTCAAGGTTATGAGGGTATCATGTGGTCGGGAGCGACTACCTCATGAAGACCATCAGAGCTATACACTGCACTATTCGCCGAAGAAGAACTTGCATCGGAGCTATATTTGTTAGGTTTTGTCAGATAAACTTTTCTTTTACATGTACAATAACCCGTTAAGTTCCCAGAAAACTATAGGATACTAAACTGGAGTAGCAATTTTTTACCTATGTTACATTCCATGTTTTCTATGACAAGAACCTGCACCGTTCACTGAAAAATATTCTCCATCGGCTCAATGTTTGTCACCTCATCCCCATTCGACTTTTTCGTGCAACATTGGTTAATCGTTCGCTGAAAAATTACCTGAATAGTTTACCAGAAATTTACCTACATCGTTCGCCATCGGTCGCCTTTGCTTTGGGCGTAGTTGGGTGCCCAATTTAGGCGACCCTCATAGCCAAAGCACTCAAGGCGCCTAGACCAGGTTCGGGTGCCCTCGAGCTGTAAGGGTCTACCATATTAGGTGCTCAAGATAACAAACACACTTGTGAGCCCCTCCCACAACTATCAAAATGGTGTTTGTTTTTGTTTATTTTTTTTAAGATTCTGATTATACCAATAAACTTTTACTTTTAGGGTTTAGTGCTTGTGTTATAATATTAAACATACAAAAAAAAATTAAATTGGAAAAAAATTTGATGTACAGGATAAGGTGTGCAAAATATTAACTATAGATAAGAGTTTGTTACCTTCCACACCTACTATGGGCATCCATCATGGGTGCCCCTCACAAGTCGAGGCGCCTCGACCAATTTTGTTTTTATTTATTTATTTAAGCTACCTATACTAACAAGATTTTGCCTTTAGGGGTTGAGTTATAGTATTAAGAAAAAAAATTTAAATCGAATCTTTTTTGGTGTGCAAGGGGTGTGCGAGATAATAAAACACACACACTCTCTCTCTCTCTAGATAATTGTTAACCTACGGATCGTTCGTTGTGGAATGATCTGCGAATGCTTTGTCGAGGCACCTAGAATTGATCGAAGTGCCCCAATTGAAATACATAGTTATTTTTTATTATTTTTTTTAGCTCCGAGCTTAAGCCAGGTTATAGTATTCAAGCTAAAAAAATTTTAAATTTAAAAATTTTAGGTGCTCATGGAGTATAATATATGCATTTAAAGTGTTTAGGGTTTAAGATTTAAGGATTTTTTATTTTTAAAAAATCAAAAAAATAAATTGAGGCTCCTGGATCAATTCCAAGTGCCTCAACTAAGCAATCACGAATCGTTCCACAGACTGAGGGGTCAATTTCCTACGGGCACATGTCCTCGGGAAAAAAACTTCTCTCACCCTCTAGTCACTTGACGGTCGACTATAAGTTGATCCTGTGATTTATCTTTTTTCATATAATTTGAGAGCGTGCTGTGAGGGATACCTGGATGAGAATGTAATCATCTTTTATTAATTAAAATAATTGATGACCACTTAAATAAATAATTTTATTTATATGTTGTTTTTTTAAATTTGGTATGAGGTATTTAATTTATATCGATTAATTTTAAAGATAATCAATTTGACCGTCCGATAAAAATTTTCTATTAACTATTAAATAAATTACAAAGTACTTATAATGGATCTATCCGTCCAATATGCTTAAACCGTTTGTTAAAAGAAACATATTTGATAATTTACTGAATCTAAAATTAAATTCATAAATTGAAAAGTCATACGCCACTGCACTATTACCTTGTGTGGTTGGTTATATTTATGGAAGCTAGTCGAGTGACCAATTTGGCATATTTTTGATGGGGTTACAGTACAACGACTTTAATGAGTAAACGATTGCATGATTACCTCGTGCGGGGGTGATGTGTTGGGCTTGATAGACTTGGTCAAGCTATTTAGAATTAAGATTTTAAATGAATCAAATATTCGTGAATAAGTTTAGTATTCGGTTTAGTAAGAGCTTATTTATGTTCGTTCAATAAACATAAGATTAATTAAATAAACAAGTTTGAACAGCTCGTTAAGCTAAATAAATAAGTTTGAACACATATGTATTCAACTTGTTAACGTTCGTGAACAATGTTCATGAACAACGTTCATAAATAATGTTCATGAACCATATTTATTAATAAAACTCTTTTCAATATACTAAATAAATAATAAAATAAATAAATAAATTTAAATTATCAATTTTAATAACCAATCAAACAATTAAAAGATTCAAACAATCAAACAAGCTTGAATTAAGAGCTTGATAACATTTAAATGTACCAAGCTCAAACCAAGCTCCAGCCAAGCTCAAGCCAAGCTTGAATTGAGAGCTTGATAACATTTAAACGAACCAAGCTCAAGCCAAGTTTCAAACAAGCTCAAGCTCATAAAAAATAAATCAAACCAAGGTTGAACACTCATTTCAAAAGCTTGGTTCATTTTAAGCTTGGCTCGACTCGGTTTGATTATCTTATCAAACAAGCTCGAACACTCCAAAGCTCGGCTCGGCTCGGCTCGACTTGTTTACCGCCCTATTTAGAATATATAATTTTTAAGAATCACTTAAATACCCTGATTTAAAATCTCAACTCGCATGAAGATTTTGATCTGAATTAAAAGGATACAATTTTAGTTTCATATCATTTTGTATGGATATAGTTTCAATATTTTTTAAATATATAATATATTAATAAAAAATAAAATATAAAAATAATTTGAAAATAAATATAAAAATAGATAAATAAATGAATGAAAAATTTATTATATTTTTTAGAATTAAAATAAATTAATTAAATAATTTTATTAAGGTTTAATAAAATCTCTTTATACTATCTCAATCATAGATAGGAGTTGATTAAAGTAATTTACCTAAGTTTTAATTTAAAAAACACCCTGCCACTCCCCTGTGCGAGACGAGAAAATTGTGCCACTACGCGACCCCTGGGTTTGCGCTACTACGCGGCCGCTGGGTTTGCGCTACTCCGACGCAGTGGCGACAGTCTCGTGACTCCTCCGCCGCAGATGCGGTGGTCGCGAGACCCATCCGCCACGTTCGCGGGGTCCCGCGACCTCTCCCCCGCGGACGCGGAGTCGCATGACCCCTCCACCGCTAGCGCGGGATAGCGAGACTTGTTCGCGACAGATGCGGGAGTCACGCCACTCCTTCACGGTGGACGGAGGGGTCGCGCAACCCCTCTGCGGCGGCCGCGGGGTTGCGCAATGCCTCCGCTATAGACGCGGGGTTGCGTGACCCTTCCACGGCGATCATGAGGTCGCACGACCCTTCATGATGACTGCTGTGTCACGTGACACCTATTTGCTACAGCGAGGCTTGGTACCGGAGTCGTACCGGTACCGATCGACGGACGGAATGAGATGTTTCGTCCGTTTCGATCGATACGATATAGTATCTTAATCCCGATTTAATAGGACTAAATAAAAAGTTAAATTAAAGGTTATATGTTGGATTATCATTTTACATTTTTACTTGAAATATAAATTAGAGAAATAATTTATTCAATTTGTTAATACAATATCCAAAAAACTGATTAGAACAAATCCTTTGATTTGTTTGAGGATAAGACACGTAATTTAGTTAAAATTTTAAATACAATTTAGCTGGTGCAGACACGTAACCGCGGAGCCCACAGTCTCCATCTGCGGTCGGTACTGCTTCGTTGTTTGACCCAACGGCTAAGATGTGCTCCATGTGACAAACCACTGCTTTGGATTCGATGTCGGTCCATCGCCCCGTGCCTCGGACGAAATGTCCAATTTGAATATCCGCATAAAGGCCATATGCGAACCTTGTTTTCTTACTCACTAGTTTCCGTTTACTGGTCTCGATCTGGTAAGTCCAGTCCCCGCATATAACGTAATATGAGGATTCCGCCCCCAAATTGCATCCTTGATTTGATTCGGACGCTATCGCTCATGCTTATACTCATGGCCCGGATCCGAGCCGGAAAAGCTCGAAAAACAGCAGCGGTTTTTGATCTCCTTCTCCACCCTCCAAAGTTCAGACCCTTGGCGATTTCGGTCCCTCCCCCGATTGGGCAACCTAATCGTCCCATTTGACGCATCGATCTCTTCCTCCTCCCCACATCGTTTACCGATCTTAATTCTCTCGTATTCCTTTCCATAGAGGTTCATAATCGATCATGATGACTGTTCTGATGCCGCTCCGGTGGTTGGATTCCTCGCAATTGGCATAGTTTCTCAAAGTGAAATTGTGAGATTTGTATGCGGAAGTAGTCAACTCGAGTTCGTTTCTTTTGTCAAACTGGAATATTTCATTTTCTTATAATGCAGGACGTGATCTCGATCTAAATGTTGAATCCATGGTTCCCTTTCTGCTTTTTCCGGATCATTGGCTGGATAAACTAATGTATGTTTGACGATTTGGTGGTGAAGCTTGAAGGAAACAGGAAGTCGATATTTATCCTCATATCGTGTCCTGGAGGGGAAGGTATGGCTCAGAGTAATTGGGAGGCTGATAAGATGTGAGTTTTTTGTTTTTGTTTTTTTCCAGTTCTTTTTCTTCTTATTATTATATCCTCGCTTTGGTCTTCTCATTTCGGCGATTATTTGATTGTAGCTCTTTTCCCCTAATTTTGCCCCATTTGATGTTCTGTTAGGCTTGATGTTTATATACATGATTATCTATTGAAAAGAAATTTGCAAGCTACTGCAAAAGCTTTCAAGGAAGAAGGGAAAGTCGCGACTGATCCCGTGGGTTAGTATTTTTCTCTTTTTCACCTGTTATTTATATGTATATGAATTAGGTTTTTGATTACTATCTTATGAAAACCAAACAGGAGATGTTATTTGTTTGTGATGCCACTTCCCTGCAATAGTTTTTCTGATGTGCTACTACTTATTTACTGAATCTTGTTGTATATGCCCACCCTTGGTTCTTGCGGGTTGGCTATCTATCTAACTTGTAATTTTGAACATTTTTGTATGACATTTTGACATCATATGGCTAGGATAATAACAGTTTTATCCAACATTGTAGCTGGGATAAAATGCTCATGTTAATACACAATATACGGTAAGAATTGGACAATATTTTGTTATTGTATATGACAGATCATTATGTTGATTGATTTAAGTATCCACCATTATCCGCCACCTCGATTACTAGTTACTGCACAGAATAGGAATGCGATACTTTTGGGAAGATCTTATAAATTCAACAAATGTTAAAAATGATTTAAATAATCTTTTCATCAATTTTTTTTTTTTTAATAAAGTTATGATTTCATGTTTCTAATAGCAAGGAGGTTTCTTCTATGAGCACCTTGAAACGTTCAGCAACCCATCATGCAATTTTGGGCTGTTTGATTATTTCTGAATAGAAAGCTACAAATAGCACTTGAATGAATTTGCAAGCTTTCTCTTGCAAATAACATATGATTACTAGTTCATTTGCAATGGGCCTTAATTCTACAAGTGTTGGTACAATTTCAAATGATCATTAATCATTTCTTCATCCTACCTGTTAATGCCGTTGTTGAAGTTGTCCAAATCTAATGTTGATTTGTAATCTTGACCTTGGAAGCAATTACCTTACAGGGCATACAGATGATACAATAACATATATATAGGCCATATGCAAATATCAAATCTTAAAATTTGAAAATTATTATAAAAAAAAGTTATTAATATTTTTTCTCTGTAATTTAGATAATACAAAAATATAAAGTACCTTATGTTAAAATATTTTTTTATGTAAATGATATCTGCATGATGTCAGAATTCTTATAAATAGATTCTTAAGTTGTACTTCTCCAATCATATCTGAATTGCTTGGAGGATTCATTCTTCTTCCTGGGCATTCATGAACCTGTGCTTTACTTGCAGCAATTGATGCTCCTGGTGGTTTTTTGTTTGAGTGGTGGTCTGTGTTTTGGGATATCTTCATAGCAAGAACAAATGAAAAACATTCTCAAGTTGCCGCGGCATACATAGAGGTAATTATTTTGGTGGAAATTGTACGCCGCAATTTTTAGGTTTCAACATAAGTCTTGGATAAAAATTTACAATTAGACCATATCCTTGTCCAAGATAATTAAACTCTTTAATAAAGCTTGTTTCTTCTTGCAGACACAACGGGCAAAAGCAAAGGAAGAACATCAAAGGCAATTACAGATGCAGCAGTTGCAACTCATACAGCAACAGGCTCAACTGCAACAAAGAGGTGTTAACCATCTGGCTCTCAATGGGACTCTCAATGGGACAATAAGCTCTACAAACACAAATGGTATTTCAGGGCCACCAACTGCTAGTTTATTGGCTGCTAAACTGTATGAAGAGCGAATGAAGCAGCCACAAACCATGGATGGTGAAATATCCCCACAACTTCTTGATGCTAATCGAGTTG
This sequence comes from Zingiber officinale, assembly GCF_018446385.1. Taxonomy (NCBI): domain Eukaryota; kingdom Viridiplantae; phylum Streptophyta; class Magnoliopsida; order Zingiberales; family Zingiberaceae; genus Zingiber; species Zingiber officinale. The sequence goes on along the minus strand of NC_055995.1, from coordinate 2,451,629 downwards.
TACTTCTCAAGTCTGCAACCAATCATCCTGGGTATTTATTTATTATTTAGTTTTTTAATTAAATAAAAAAAATTAGAACCAACCTTCAGTTAGGATTTTTTTTCGTAACCTAATTGTTCTTTCTAATATGTGGGTGTAGACAATTTATCCAAAGTAACCCTGTCACTGGATCTCCCGCAACACAGCATGTTCAAGGACAGAATCAACAGACATCTGTAAAATTTTGCACCATGTGTCCCTTGCATAATTTAATCTGTGATATTTTATTCTCTTGGGTCTTCTAGTGCTTTGTTTAATTACTGCAGGACATTAAAGGTATCATGGGTGCCGCCCAACGATCTTTGAATATGGATCCCTCGTTGTATGGCCATGGTATAATGCAAGCAAAATCTGGACTATGTGGCTCTGGTTAGTGACTTCTCTGCAATTTAATGAAAAAATATTTTTAATCGTTGCCTTTGATGAATAGAAAAATTGTATATGGATAAATGTGCAAAAACTTGACAAATTTTTAATGACTAGCACCAACGTTTCCCTAAGGGGGTGTCCCTGTCACAAATTTTGATTTGAGAAGAGTCCTTGGAATTATTACATTATAATTTATTCAACCCAACCATGATCTCAGGTCCTCATTGATCTATAGGGACTTGCCTTTGTTCTCTTCTTTTAATGCCTTGTATAGGCTTGGAAGTCATACCGATTTCCATTGTACTCCATATAAATGGGTGTGTGTGTATTGTACTACCTTGGTAAATTGTCGAAATTAGTCCTTGACTGACTGTGATCTTGGTGCTATTTTATTTTGATAGCTAAAATTATAATACTGTTGTTATTAAACATTCACTTACATTACAATAGTCGAAGCTTGTCATTGGAAAATATATTCCTCTATGAAATGGTTACAATTTAAGATTTATTGAATGTTAGTTAATTTTAAGCCCTATCATGAGTAGAAACAAGAAACCTGTAAAAATAAAAAAGATTAGGATTGAGTTTCTATGATGTGGTAAATTACCAAGCAACCTTTGAAGCAATTAACGCTCCAATTGCCACTGGAAAAGAAAAATAAAAAAATAAATGGGAAATTAGCTATCTGATGCAGATTTGATGAGTATCATGAGTTGTTTATTCTTTGAGAATATGATCTTATGAGGTAGTGCCTCTGGGTTCTTTTATTTATATTACAACAATAACAACCATGCCTTATCCCACTAGGTGGGGTCAACTATATGGATTCTTCTACACAATTGGACTCTATCCCTAGTATATCATTATCTATATTTAAATAAATTTTATTTTATTTTATCATTGCTAATCAATTCTTCTTTGGTGTTTTTCTTTCTAGTGGAGTCAACTATATAGATTCTTCTACACCATTGGGCTCTATCCCCTTATATCATTATCTATATTTGAATAAATTTTATTTTATTTTATCATTGCTAATCAAGTCTTCTTTGGTATTTTTCTTTCTCGTTTAATGTGTATATTTGTCATACTTTTACATTGCCTAATTGTCTCCCGGAGTCTTCCCTCATTTATATATAATATATAAAACAAAGCTGCTAGCTAGCTTAGTTGGTAAGGTTCATACTGTTGCATCTGATTTATTGGACTTTACCCCTTCCATTTTCCTTAAAAGGAAATAATTAGAGAATGGTATGTCCATTGTATGATTGAATGTGTGATAATACCATTTTCCGTGTAATATAATTTTGGAACCCAACTTTTTTCAATTTAGATATATCTACTTTTACAATTTTTCTACTTCAAATTAGAGAACATGATTTGCTTAGACACATGTAGGTGAATTTTCAATTATTAATAATTACACTTATAAAGTTGGACCTAATTTGTAGATTTTATGGAAATTCTATGCTTACGTTACAAAAAATGCAAAATACATGCATTGACTTAGTTTGAAGCTTATAAGCATACAAGGTTGACTCTGTTCACCCTTTTTGATCTTTTGTTCTTTTACTGATTTTAGTATTTAAAGTATACTTTTACATTTCTTGTAAGGTTTGACTAGTTGATCCATCTCTACAACTAGTAACCCATTGACCTAGTGCTTGGATGAGTCATTGACTTATTCATGTATGATGCTGTGGTTGCAACTTGGCTAAAGATAACCGGGCTGCCCTTTTTTTTATTGGTAGGATGTCCCATTTCATAGGCTAGCCAAGTAGTTGCCATGTACTTTAAAAGCTATATTCACTATAACATTTCCAACTAGTCAACATCAATTTAGGACACTAATGTTTGTATAATCCTGCACTAGTGGTCAGGTTTAAGTTTTAGGTTTTGATGTTTGGGCAAAGAATTTAAGTTAGGATTTGTGGTTTTGTTTGATATGTGTTTTGAGTTAGGTAGGACTTAGTGGACACACATATGAAGACGATTTGGTGTGACCAAGGTCTTGGTTGCTTGATGACTAGAGGTCCATGGAGATCGAAAAAGAATGGTATGAGAGTTCTGAGGGACTCAAGGACTAGAAATATCGGAATGGAGCTATGCCATGGAAGGAGACTATGTAAGCGGAGTGTGAAGGATAATGAGGAGTGAGCCAAGGGCTCAGGTGCATTGGAGGGACGAGAAACTTAACAGGAGAGGGCCATGTGACAAAGATGTATGGCAAGCTGAGAGTTGATAGCACATGTACATAGAAGAGGGTAATTTTCAACTTAACCGAGGCTTGTTCATTATGATATTGTAGTCGAGAATCCTTGGATCCAATTCCAATCTGGTGATGGAGTCAACTTACGAAAATAGTTAGAAATCCAATACCCTAAAGTGTGTTTGGAGTTTGTGGCTTGATCAATTGATTGATGTGGAAACCAGGTGATTGATGGTTGAATCTACTAGGTAGTCAACTCAAATTAAGGAGAAAAAACAAAATGTTTATATTTGGGAGCCAGCCAATTGAGCAGTTGACTAACATGGAATAGTCGATTGATGCCCATGACTAGTCGACTGACACTACAGTAGACAGATTCAAAGAAGCCATTAATGGAAGACGCAATGCCAGGATTAGATGATGACTATAGTGAAGCAGTCAATTGATCGATGCTAGCACAACACAACAACTTCAACATTTGAATTCAAGGAAAATGCTATAAAAAAATTTAAAGGGCTGCTAATCAGACCTATGATTAATAAGTAACATCTATTGAATCCTTTATTGTAATGATCTTATTTTCTCTAAAAACCTCTTTTATATGTTTTGAGAGGAGATTTCTCAACTCTGGTGCTGCCAAGGAGAAAACATAGAGGGGATTCAAGAGTGATCTGCCGAAGGATGATGTGTCCTGGAAAAGAAGCCTTGAGGGCTGCTGAATACATAAACTTGTTGTGTTAGTGTGTGGTATATGCTTTGTTTGTGTTAATGTTTATTTCCACTGCCAATTGTATATGACCTTGCTAAGAATTAGTAAGAGGAAATCAGAGATTGTATTTGTAGGCATAGACTGTATTCCCCCACTACTGATCATCCTCATCTCATGATTCCAACAAGTTCTGAGATTACCAAAATTATCGAATCATAATTTAGATACTGTCTGTAAACAATAACATTAATACACTAAAGGTTGGACTGGTTAAGCATTGAGAAATTTGAGATATCAACTGCTCCACAAGAGTGGAATTGAATTGAATGTTTCGGGGATGACGCCTCACTCTTTTGTCCAATAAATACTGCTTGAACAGTGAATCTATTTTTGTTCCAACTGTAATTTATGCAACGTACATTTGCTCTTGATTTTTTTGGGGATTGTGTCATATTCATCAAAATACAGGCTAATGTTCTTACTCCATTCTTAGCCAAGAGTTGGTATTAAAATCAATGCAAGATTGAAAGTTATGTCCAGCAGAATTGTCAAGGTGTTGGATTTTGGAAAGGACGGTATCCTATTCTTTCATCAATTGACTAAACTATCAACTACTTACAGAGAGGTTCTGATCTAGTTGCTAATATCAATCTGTTTGGCACTTCTTTATTTAGTTTTTGTATATTAGGGGTTGGTTAAATAATTTATCTGTAATTCTGTCTGTTACTCCAATAGTAAAAAAGTGCTAGATTAATAAGGAGTTCATTGAAAAGAAGTTACTTGCAAGTAGAGGTCTTTTCTGGTTTTGAAATAAATTTCAGTTATGAACGTCTAGTGTACATCTTGTCCTACTTTCACTCTGTCCCTTTTTGCAGGAATGACTCAAGGTGTAAGTGGTCTTCCCCTGAAAGGCTGGCCTTTGACAGTATGACTATTCTTCTTCTTCTTCTCTAGGGAATGATCTTTGTTTGTTTGTTTTCTTATACTGTATGCTAATTAACAGGGAATTGATCAATTACGTCCAAATTTTGGTCCTCAAGTAAACAAGCCCTTTCTGCCAAATCAAAGCCAATTTCAGCTTCTATCCCCCAACCAACAGCAGATTTTGGCACAGGCTCAACCACAAAGCAATATTGACTCATCTAACTGTGGCATGGATCCGCGCAGGCTTCGAGCATTGCCAAGGAGTGTACTCAGTGGAAAAGATGGTCAAATGAATGGCAATGATGCGTCAATAGGTTCTCCTAGTCAGTCAAGTTCGCCGAAGGTCACACAAGATCAAGCTTTCTTGAAGGTCATCTCTCTAGTAACAATTTACTTTACTGAGTAATTCTGGAAAAGTTAACATATGAGGTTTATCAACCACAATTTAGATTCGTATCTGGCACATTTCTTTATGCATTTCTTCATTCATACTAAATATGCATCATTTTCATTCTCATATTGTTTCATGGAGGGAGCGAATCACTTACATCCCCCTCCCCTAAAGATGTTTCTTCGCAGGAAATAGTTGAACATGAATTATCTTGAAATAATTACTAATCATATATAATAGGAATTGCATATTTTCCTGCATATCTTTGAAATTTCTAGTTTTTTCATCAGACCATACCAGTAATTGTTCTTTGCTTCTCACCATGCATAAGAAGCTACACTGACTGCAGAAATAGAAGCATGGCATTGGTCTGTCTTGATGAGGAAGACAGTTATTTCTCTCATTCTAGCTCACAAATTTGATGATTTATTCTGAAGTTTTGAAGCCTTTATGATGTGAATTAATGAGGTGATTTTTAATTAGGAAGTTTTGAATATTATATACACATTTTATTTTGAGTTACTCAAGAGAAAGTAGGTAAATTTGTATCAGTAATTTAGGGAATAATTTATGTAGAAGATAGAATATTTATCTCCAAGTTCAATTAAGTTCTTTTGGTAATAAATTACTTTTTTCCTAGTTCGTGGTGTATTTCCAAGATCAATTTGGTTTTGGGGCCTTTAGAAGATATTCCGATCCCCAACATTAGCATCTTTGAAAATAAAACTTTGGTTTTCAAATCATTTCCCCTTGCTAGACACCAACTGAGGCACACAACTCCATTAGATTCGTTGGTCGAGGGACACAAAATTTATCAATTTCTCACTTGCACTCAGTTGCGATTAGATCTAGGTTCCTAATGCATTATTCAGTATTAGTTCACAAGTTTCATTGCTTTCATTACAATCTTCTCTTGTGATCTGCTGTGTATTTTCCTCATCTTTCTATAACCACAACAAGTTTTAATCCTTCATCCTATCTTCTAATATTCCTGGTACTCTGGTAGACCCCAACGCCAACCCTGTGGAGCCTCTTGCAATCCATTTATGACATCGTTATTGCCCAGCATGACTTCACTAATAACCCTATGACCGTACATTGACTTCCTCAATTAGTATAGATCTTGTGGGTGGTTCTCATTGTTATTGCAGAACCCAACACCTAGAGGATTCCCTATGTGGATCTGCATTTGACCTGAGGCCATTATTTGGTGATTCCTTCTCTTTGAACAATGCCACTTGGTCTCTCCTCTCAGGTTGCTCCAGAGCTTGAGCTTGCAACTTGCTTCTTTGTGCGATCTTGGAGGCATATTATAGCGATGCATATTGATGGAGAAAGAGATCTCATGAATAAATTCTTCCCAATGTGGCACATATTGCAACACACAAGATATGGAAAAGGAAAACAATTGAAAGTCCTGGAGGAAAGATAGAAACATGATTAATAACTCAACCCAACAAATTGAGAACATCTTCTTGGTTCAGCACTAGAGATGCGTAGCATAGTAGGGTCCTTTGCTTGAACTAACAACATGAGAATACCATATTTATTGTTCAGGTTGTCCCTACAAATAGACTCCCATTTCACAATGTGACCTTGAAAAGACGAGTGAGAGCAAGCTACACTCTTCTCACGTTGAAGAGGAAGAGTTTACTCCGGATTTGGCAGGATGTGTTATTGGATCTTGCCCAGCTAAGATGTGAACGGATGTAAGCCTAGATCTAAAAGTTAGAGAAGGTGACTAGGTTGATATTGTAGTAATAAAAGGTGGATTCGGAGATCTCTGGGTTTCTTAAAATTAATGACCACCTTTTAAGAGTTTGTTGTAGGTTTCCCATGGTTGCTCTATTGGAACTTTGGTGATCCCAGATGAGAAGGACTATGAGCAGGCAAATGTGGTGGCCTCTTTACTGAGGATGCATTGGTCACTGTGATGAAGGAGAGGAAGATGATGCTAGGTTTTAAATTTGGCTAGGGCAATGCCAATGTGCATGGCAACAAGGAAGTCATACTGGATTTTTGAACATAATGAAGAATTGCTACAATAGCAAGTTGGGTACTAATGGCTGAAGCGAACAACCATGTGCATATAGATCTCACAATGTTGGATAGGATTGTGGTGATAGCTAGCTGTGTGAGCTAGCGGTCATTACTGTCACTTGTAGAGTTGCAGCTTGTAGGATGCACTAAAGATGAGGATGGGCAACTTCCCTTGTGGACTCTAGTGCTCAAGCTAGTGCTGGCTGCTAGTGTGGATGCAAAGTGACTGAGCATGGGAGGTGTGAAGATATCTGCATGGAAAAGGGTTATGATGTCATGTCGGTGGCTTGTGGAGAGATGGTGGTTCACATAGTAGGTGGTGCTTCATGAAGTTAGGTTTGCTTATGTAACTAGGTGATGAATCTAAAAGGGTCAGGGCTTGAGGCACTTTATTAAAACTGTGGAACAGGGATAAATGTGACCAAATATATTTCGAGGTAATCCACCTTCCAATAAAAATTTGCATGATTTGCTAGAGCCTGCTATCTTGGGTGCTAAGCACTCAATAGTTGATACCCTCAGATTTTAACTCTAAACTAATGTAAACAGGACGTTGTGGTGGGAGTTCTACTAACTAATTCAAGAAAGTAAAAAAATGCTAGTTGCAAAACTGAATTACCATATATTTACAACACCAAGCATATGATTTTCAGTTAGCAGAATGAGTCAGTATTGTGACTTCATGTTATGCTCATTTGCTATTCTTGAAAAAAATTACTTGAAGGAAAGGTCCTCATCTGGCTTGAGTTCACTATCAAATTATATGGACATTGATGCTAATTTAATAAGTTATTCCATAAACATAAGTTCTACATCGGGTTTCTATGTCCTTCTGGGAGGTAATCTGTGTTTTTAGAGTAAAAAACAGATGATGCACTGATCAAGTACAGAGCAGTACAATGATATTTCCCTAGTTGCATGAGTTTATTTGTGTTGAACAATTGATGACCAAGGCAAGACATGCTTTTAAAGAGGTCATGAAGCTGGAACCGTCAATATGCCATGCACATAATATCTATTCTAGTGTTGGACCAGAGGATAAAACACAATGATTGGTCGCTACTTAATAAGGTACAACCCAATGAAGTTAGAGGCAGTTTGTAGCTCTAAAGATCGATTAGGGGATTCAGTAACCAAGTCCTTAAGAGATCATAGGATTAAGTATATGGGTGACTAAGTTTCTACATATGTTTGATTCAAATTAAGGAGAAATGTTAAGGAACTATATTGTAATTTAATTCCAACCAGTGCAAAGTGTGAGTTTATTAGTGAATTATATTCGTTGCAAAAAAAAAGTAAATACTTTTATTTTATTTTAAATGTAATTTACTAATAATTAATAACAATTATTTAATTAATCTTGAGATATTATATTGTCAAATTAGTTAAATTTGCGACTACTAAAAAAGTACTCACAATTAACTGCCTGTATTGCTATAAAGTAATTTAATAGTAAATACTAGTAAGAAAAATTATATCTTCTTATATTCTTATTAATTCCAACTCCAAACAAAAAAAATTTAAATAACCAATATTCATTAATCTATAGCATATACATGTATAATATAATCTGTGTACTATTAGTCAGATTTATATGCATAACAAGTAACCAGTGATTTTTTTACAAATCCAATTACAATCTACATATATAATATGATAATAAAATAATAAATAGCATATGAATAAATTTATATATAAAATACCATTATATTATAATATAATAATAAGTGCTTTAGCACCACTTATATATATGTAAAAATAAGATGGATAAAAAAATGTCAAATAGAGACTAAAAACAATAACGTTAGTAGGATTATAATTTGTTACCTTTTTGTGGATTACCTAAATTTCTCGGACAAACTTTGCCCTACTTTAATGTTATTTTCCCTAGTTTAGTCTTCTGAAGTTTTCAATCTCATGTACAATCTTCAGCTTTTCTAAGCATGTTAGATTATGTAAAAACCTCAAGACTTAAAGAAAAGTAAGGGATGAATATATGTACATATCCATGTTTGAAGAAAACAATCTTGTACTGCCAATATCACGAAGCCAAATCTTTTCCAACAGTTGCATTGCTTTCTCCAAGCAAAGCTAATATGGAAAAGTTTTTAAAAGAAAATAATAAAAGCAGTGGTTCAAAACATGCAGTAAATGATTATAGAGTGCAGTTTTGGTAATGATGAATGCAATGCATAATTATTAAGTTTACTAATCAATTATATTAATTAAGATGATGTGGAATTATATGGAAAAAGAATTGTTCTGCTGCTATTGAGGGTCTGATTTTATAACATGTATAGCTATTAGGGTCTACTTGTAATTTTATGTCAACAAATAATTAAAATAGGTAGTGATTTTTTCATTTAGTTTACTATGTTCAGAAAATGAAATAATCGAAATTTGAAAAAAAAAATATTTATAGCATCTTTCACCTCTAATAAATTAAAATATGTCAAAAAAGTCGGTTTTAAATATTTATCTCGTTTGTTTTTCAAATTTAGAAAAGTTTTCTGAAAATTTTTGTAACCAAAGAAGGCCAAGTTTTTCCCTATCAATTTAACACAATTAAAAATTTAAATCCATTAACCACCCTATAAAGCTCTTATACTCTTAACTTGTTTTTTGCTTTCTTGTATATCAATATCCAATTCTTCTTCATCTGAGAGTTTTTTGTTTGTATTGATCAATTTTTTTACTCTATGTTCTTAGTGTTGGCTATCATATGAATACTAAAGTAGCATTTTCTGTTATGATTGTGTATGTATTGAAGGCAACTCAGATGCAGCAGTCATCTAATCAACAAACTCAGGAACTTGTGCAGCAACAACAGATACAGCAGGTACCAGACATTATTCATTTCTTCCTTTATTTACATTTTTCTATTGCAATGTTAACTGATGAAGTTTCTGATCCCCGCTCCATATCTGCATTTATAATCTCTCACTGAGCATTTGCACTTTTTGTAAAATAAAATTAAACTGGTTGATTTGATCAATTAACTCCAAGAATGCACGGAAGCGGAAAACTTCTTCTGGACCAGCAAACAGCTCTGGCACAGGAAACACTGCTGCACCTTCTGTTAACTCACCTCCCTCAACTCCATCCATCCATACACCTGGTGATGGTGTTTCAATGTCTGGCAACCTCCAAAATGCAAGTACTATGTCAAAAAGTTTGATGATGTATGGAACAGATAAATCAGGGAGGCTTGCTTCTTCAAGTCATCTGGTATATTCATATAAACATATTTTCCAGTGTTATTGTCAGTGACAATGGAAGATGCAATTTGGTAAGTTTGTAAAATCATGTGATTTCATGGCCCGTAGGATGACCTAGAGCACTTCGGCGATGTTGGTTCACTGGATGATAATGTTGAATCTTTTCTGTCAAATGATGATGGAGATGGACAGGACATTTTTGCTGCATTGAAAAGTACTGCTGAGAACAATGTGGAATCGTTAAATGGTACTGGTTTCAATGTTTCATTCATCTGGTCCAGATATCCAGTACATAAACCGTTTACATTTCTCTATCTGTTTTAGGTTTTAGTTTTAATGACGTTAGTTCTATTCAAGCCGGGAACAACAAAGTAGTTTGTTGCAACTTTTCTTCTGATGGGAAATTGCTTGCTAGTGCTGGACATGATAAAAAGGTAAAATATTACACATATCTGCATATATTTTTTCATTTGTATAAGCGAAATGCTCAATATGATGTTTATCCACTAGTATCAGATTAGTTTCTGGCCTTACATGAATTTCATGTGCTTGCCATGTTACAGTTATTTGATTTTTCTAAGTGAGAAAGAAATTTATTCACAGATCATTCAACTACTGATGCAAATATCAGTTTCTTCCCTTGTCTTTTCTGGTTAAATGAGACTTACTCTAGCTGTTAAGCATCATATTTTGGAATTATATGTCTCAAAAAATATTTATTAGATAGAGGAAATGATTTATACTTACTATCACCTGTATCTGGGAAGTTTCCAGAAGGCTCCTTAACTGTGTCTGTGTTCTACTTGTGACTGATCTTTTATGCACGCCTCGACACCCTCTTTAGGCTTCTCAAGAAAATTACATATTGAGTTGCACTTATTATGTTTGCATACTTAGTTCTGTAATCATGGTTAAAAAGGGGGTGATGTTTGATGCTTGAATTTTACTTTTCTTGTCTAGTTCAAAATTGTTTTCTTCCCTTGTCTTTTCTGGTTAAACGAGACTTACTCTAGCTGTTAAGCATCATATTTTGGAATTATATGTCTCAAAAAATATTTATTAGATACAGGAAATGATTTATACTTACTAATCACTATCACCTGTATTTGGGAAATTTCCAGAAGGCTACTTAACTGTGTCTCTGTTCTACTTGTGATTGATCTTTTATGCACGCCTCCGCACCCTCTTTAGGTTTCTCAAGAAAATTACATATTGAGTTGCACTTATTATGTTTGCATACTTGGTTCTGTAACCATGCTTAAAAAAGGGGGTGATGTTTGATGCTTGATGCTTGAATTAGACAAGTAGGAGAGGGACGTGATTCCCCTTTTTTTTTTAAGTCGGTCGGAAAAGATTAAGTTGCTTTGAAGTGCTCATTGGTGTTAATGTGTCATCACATATTATGTCACGTTTTATAGGTTTGAGTTTCTAAGAGCAAACCTTATTATTAGTTTTCTAGTTCAACTACCTACGTAATGAATGCCCCAAAATTACAATATATCTTGGTTCAAAACAAAATTCATTAGCATATACCTTCACAATCTAAGACAAAATTTATTGCATATATACATATATATTTCGTTTTTATAAATCAAGGAAAAAGCCCGTGGCTTCTTTCTTTGGGCATGCTATGTGTAGTTGTTTAAACTTATATTTTTTATTAAGATTCATTTCTATTTACACTGACTGTTGTAATTAATTCATTTTGAATAGAAAGTAATAACTACAAACTACACAATCATTTTTATCATTACTAATTTTTTGATTTTTGGATGCCTATAATTTTCCAATTGAATTTCAATGGGCTATGGTTGAGTTGGTATTGAAGTTCTTGTCTGTATTATTCTTCACATTTTATACAATGATGAATATGCTGAAAACAATTCTGTATCAAAATTTGCAGTAGTTTAATCTTTCAACATTGTGTTGGGATCATTCAACAGGTTTTGTATCCTTCTCTTTTGTTTTTCCTTGATATGCAAAACATGAAATGAAGTCATGAGCCTTGCCTCCAGGTTCACCAATGACATCTCCAGCTCTGTGCATGCCAATCAAGAAATGGTGGGTGCAATGTCTGTAAGCTTCTAAAGAAAATACATGGCCACAACTTGGAGATGGAGAAGAAAGATGATGCTGTGCAAGGATTTTAATTGCCATGGTCGAAAGAGGAAACCTAGAAAGACATTAAATTTGGAGGATACAATTTTGATAATAAATTAAATAGAAAAAAAGAGGAAATGATGTGGCTTCCTGAGGCTAGAAAAATATGCATCTCTCTTCCTTTTCCCATTCTTTGTCAACTCAGTAGGAGTTTGATGCCTGTCCAGCAGGTTAATGGTAATATAGCTAATCAATTTGATTTTTTAAGCGATATCAATTTTGTGCAAGGTGCTTTCACAATTTGGTGAAGAAATCTAATAAATAGGGTGTTATTTGTAATGTGACATTTAGTAAAGTCCAATGGTGGATAAGATCCATATAGCCAGCCCAATAGTTGTTAAATACTACTACTTTTTCTTTGGATGTATTGATAGATATAAGTACGCATCTATAGTTAACTACAATCCTTGTTTTATTTTTTGATGGCAACATCGAATGCTGATGAATCTCAGTGCTGTTAGTAGATGCTAGACATTGTACAATGTTCCAGTTTTGAAGATTATGCAAAACATCATGTTCCAATTTGTTTTTAAATTTGCTTTGCTGTGCTAATGAAGAAAAAGAATGGGCTCCTAATCATGCCCACTCTGACACTATGGAAGATATTAAATTTGTCATGGTCAAGGTTCTGCCTCAAAGAATCTGCCATTAACACTATGGGAGGAAAATGAACACAAAATGGATGGCTCCGTGTCAAATAACTAGAAAAATATTATTTTGGATTGTTCATGTTCTATTCTAGTTTCTTCCCTGTTGAGGTTTGCAATATTAGTTTCTTTGCTGATTTTCATGTGATGCCCTTGTTGTTTGCACAATTAACAGACTTATTTAGCATCTCATGCAACTTACTTTTTCTACATGGTTTCAGATAATTTTCATCTTATCTTATAGGTTGTCCTCTGGAACATGGAGTCACTGCAAACTGTGAGCAGTGCCCCAGAACATTCTCACTTCATCACAGATATCTGTTTTAGACCAAATTCAACTCAGTTGGCAACTTCTTCTTTTGACAGAACTGTCCGTCTTTGGAGTGCTTCGGATGTATGTCAGTTTTATGTTTGTCGCCTTCTTTTTACTGTGGGTTATTTGCTGCATATAAGAATTATCCTGAAGAAACAGTAGTTTTTCCTTTTCTGTTTGCATCATTTAATTCTTAATAACTGGCCTCAGGCTGTAGACTTCATACTGTGGACTTGGGAAGGTACACATGCCAGAAAATGATAAACTGGTATTAAGTTCTGATTAGCTTGATAATTCCAGTAGTCGCATGTCCCACCAATCCGATATGTTTGCCTACAGGCTTGTGATTTTAGGCTGATTCACAGGGATAAGGCATCAGCACCTTTTTTTTTTTTTTTTTCTACGATTTTCTTGAGCATTTCCATTTTCTCCAAGTCTTTTTCTTCTCATGTACTGTGTATAACAACTTTCTTTGTCTTTCGATAGCTTACCAAATCAGTTCTAAGTAGTGTGATGCCTCATGTTGTCTTTAATTGGGAGGGGAGGAAATATGAGAGAAATGACATAGTTTAAGTGAAAAAAATGAAAGCACATTAGCTTATTTTTTACTATTCTAAATTCTTCTTGTTTATTAGGGGAAAAATTGGAAGGAAAGAAACAATATACCATAAAGTTCATTTTCTTCATTTCTGCCCAATTTCGGCAAACAATAAATAAGTGGAATTGGATGAAATTAAAGTTCTTTCTCCTTACTATGTCCAAATAAATAAGAAAAATTAATGATTTTATTTCTTTTCCTTTCTTTTACCTCCTACTACTGTCGAAGCAACACGACATTAATTATGAGGTTTGCCTTTTGTAACAGAAAGCAAAAGGTCCAAACTTGAAATAAATTGCACTAAATGTCTATATATCATCTTTTCCCTAATGAAATTCCTCTTTTTAGAAATTAATTAATTGAGTTTTTGTCCTTTTCAATTGGGATCTTTATCTTAAGATTTGCATGATCCTGAAGTTCCTAATAACTGTTCTTTGTAGAGATGTTTTCTTTCTCAATTGTAGACCTTTTGTATGCTACTATCTTAAGTAATAAATGGGAATTAAAATATAATTCAGAACTGGCATGGAGTACTTTGCCATCTTTCCTCATACTTTCGTTGAAACTGACCTGCTCCTTTCTTGTGAATTGTGATAGATCATTTTCTTTTAGGATGTGGTGAAATCACCTGAAATCTAACTAAATTTACTGGATGCGAGCTACCAAAAGCATAACCATATGCAAGTACCACTCATGTCCCTAAACTTCACTATTCCTATTGTTCTACTCTTTTATAGCTAGCCATTTCATTAGGTACTGATAAGCATGTTTCAACCTATAGATGCTGTAGAATTTTAATAATAAGAAGCTTGATACATGGTCATGGAGTTGGCAAAGGACTGATGCAATTTGTTCACAACATGGCCTGCACTTGACCAACAAATTTGTAGGCGTCGGTGTGTTAAACATCTTGTGTCATAAATAGGTCAACTTGTTTATGAGTTGCAAACAAATAGGTTGTTTTGGATTTCATAAGTCGATTCACGACAACACATTTCTAACCTGTAATACGTGCAAACTTATCATTATAAATTAATCTAATATAGTAATCTAAATCTATTATATAATTAATAATCTTTTAATTAAATGGGTCTTGCGGGACAGCCCCTTGATTAGAAAGGTTTGTGTTGGGGTTACAAATTAAACTAAATGGGTCTTGGGACAATGAGACAACTTATTTTTGACCTATTGATCTGAATTGTCATGTGAGAATATTTCCATGAAGAGTTAATTAAAGATTTGATCATTTTTTTACTGGATAGATTTGTGACAAAATTAGAAGTATATGATATATTTGGTAAAAGTGAAATTGCATGGCAGATTTGTTAAAACCTTAATAGTTCCTTATCGATTTAGTAATTAACTCAATTTGTTTTTATAATAAACTCAGGCACACCAACTCTTTGGCAAAGCATCAGTTATATACATACTATGTCCTTGTCTGATTTTGCTTGCATATAATTAAAATATTGATGTCATGTAAACCGATTGGGCAAACATAAAACTACACTGATTCATCGAGCTCTTGTAACAAAACCATACTGGGTCAATCTCATTTTCTTTGTTAAAACCATGAAATTGAAATATATAGAGTTGATGTCTTTCTTACAATGTTGATGTATCAAGAACATCAGCACAAAACAATAATAATTTTTCTTTATGGCAGACTTTCAAGTCATAAAAGCAATAAATGGCAATTTAACCCCAAAAGAGTGAAAAAAATTAAATTATATATTTGTTATCATGAATATTTTAATTAAGTCATAAAAGCAATAAATGGCAATTTAACTCCAACAAAGTGAAAAAAATTAAAGCATATATTTGTTATTTGTTATCATGAATACTTTAAGTTTTTATTGTACTTATTGTTGATATCATAGAATGGTAATCATTTATGATTTTTTCTTCATTTATTGAGAAATAGTAATTTGCTTATGTTAGCTAAATGTCTTTGCTTTATGTTAATTATGCTTAAGTTGGTAGTTGGCTTGATGCTGATTTGTTCTCTTTTCCATTTTGTAGTCAATTCATTGTTTACATGTTTTCCCTGGGCACAACTCACAAATAACTTCCCTTGATTTCCATCCAAAAGAGACGGATATATTTTGTTCTTGTGATGACAATGGTGAGATCCGGTACTGGAATGCCAGCCAATATTCTTGCACACATAGTTTTAAGGTTGGTTTCTTTTGTCTTTACATTTTTTAGATTGAGAGTGATCATAAATTTTAACTAACTTTGTTCGTGAGACAGGGTGGTACAATACAAGTGAGATTTCAACCCAGAAGTGGACAATTTCTAGCTGCAGCTTCAGAGAACACAATTTCTATTTTTGATGTTGAGACCCATACAAAGATATCGGCTTTACAGGTTATTTTGTAGATACCACTAATTTCTATTACCCATGTTTAATTTTCTCTCACTGGTTAATTCTCTCTTAATAACTGTAGGGTCATAAGACAGGATTACAATCTATTTGCTGGGATCCAAATGGCAACATGCTTGCATCTGTTAGTCAGGATTTAGTTAAAATTTGGTCGACACGCACATGGGACTGTATCAGTGAGCTAAGCTCCAATGGTAACCAGTTCCATTCGTGCGTCTTCCATCCTAGATACTCACAAATCTTGGTTATTGGAGGCTATCAGGTAATAATTCTGTGTGTTCTACAATGTATTGTCGTTTGATGTATTCTATGTGTTGTAGAGAAGTTGCTTGCTCTGTTTTAGTAGTTTGAGTTTCTTCCATTTGCGTCTTGCATTTGTGGTCAGCTGCATGAATTTATCCCTTCATTCAATTTTGTGCAAACTATATCACTCAAATTTCTTCATCTTCCTCTATTCATCACATTCTACTCTAATTGATTTAATTAACTATATACTATATTACAAAGATAGTCAGTTCAACCTGCACAACAATCTAAATTTCTATTTTAAATATTTTTTTAGACTAGAAAACTTATGTTACCTTAATTTTTTCTTTTATATTGGAATTATTTTTGCAATGATTTCATACTAACGCTGTGAAGAATGGACATTTTTACATTTGGATGAAAAAAGTAATCTTATCTTTCACATTAAATACTTATGAACATTATTACAACTCATGTCATTTTTACACACTATCTTCTTGTCTAATTTACTTCTGTCAAATTTTTTATCCTTAAATTTAATGACCCCACTTAAAGTAATGTTCTGGCTGTGTCCCTGGCATATAACCTTGAAATTAAAACTACTGATATGAGACTAAATCCACTAATCCTCTTAATTTATTGCCTATTAGCAACAAAAATACCTAATTGCTCTTGGATGGTTTTATTTTCAGTTATAATATCTGTAATGGCTAACCCTTTGATATTAAATTTTTTCATCTTTTATTTAGAGATACTATTATTTTATTTGCTGCAAGTGGATTTTATAAGATTAGAAAAGTGTAGTTCCTTCGCAGTCTCTTCAACTAGTTGTGCTCATGGGGTTACTATGAGTGCTATTAAAATTAAGAGGGACTTAATTGGATTGCATCCATCCATTGCTCATGTATATGTTCCAATTCATGCAGTCATTGGAGCTATGGAATAGGATCGAGAACCAAACCATGACTGTCCAGGCACATGAAGGTGTTATTGCAGCTTTGGCGCAGTCGAGCTTCACTGGGATGATGGCCTCTGCTAGCCACGACAAAACTGTTAAATTATGGAAATAGCCTTGAGGCTTCCATGACATTTTGAAGCTCTGGGAAGGAAGAAGACAAAGGTGACCATGGTTCCAGGCACCTTTTCCGTGATTCTGGGTTTGTGATTTTACAACATTAAAGTGGGAATTCCACCATCCTGTTGGTATTCTCTCGAGTGATCTACATTAGAGCCTTGTTCTTTACTTCTCATTGGCTTCATACAACAGTTTGATAGATTTATATGAATAGTTTTAAGTTTCGTACTCGGATTCAGACCTCAATTGCTTAAAGAATGGCAAACGATGATTCAGACGAACAACTTGCGTGTGATAAAATTATGTGGATAAAGATGAGCACTAGTTAATAGTTTAATTATGCACTTGGAAATGCTTTCTGCACATCGTATAGGAAAATTATTATTATTATTATTATTATTATTAAAACAAGTGTATTTTAAACAAGTGTATTGTAAAAAAAAAAACAGTATGTTTGGAAGTAAGAAAAGACTTTCAACTGATTTCGGATTCTCATTAATTCTTTCATGGGAACAATTACTCAAAAGGCGTCAGAAATCAGTTTTTATGGCAGCCTTTTGAAGCGCTTTCTTTAATCGAAAACATATTCTCTATAATTTTCATTATTTTTAGACGCTTTTTTAGTTTTTCCTAAATGCCATCCAGATGTTAATTAATTACATCAAAAGTTATAACTCTCACCGAGCTCTTCCAGACGGCCTCATGCGATCTAGAGAGAGTTAAATTGTCGTGAGAGCCATCAAGATGCTGATTAAGCATAAATAATAGATGTTTTCAATTTAATCTTGCCGATTCTTATTCTTCGCTGCACTATACACCATGATTTTATGTGCATATTAACGCAAGCCCTTCTTTATTTCGTACTGCAGTTGCACGGAAAGTAGAAACCATGAGCGTGTTCGCCAGTGCCTTCTTACATGCCTATCCTCGTGCGAATCTGTAGCGTTTTAATGGACGCCCGTCGAACTTTAATTAGTTCATTATTAACTAATTTAAATTCTTAAAAAAAATAAAACCTATCTTCTTAATAATTAATAAACCGAAAAAAAATTTTCGAATGTGAAATTTTTTAGATTACAATTCCGTATCAATTATTTACAAAACGAATACATTTCAATTAGGAGTGCAAAGACCAGTTCATGAGTTTTTCGACTTGGTTCCAAAAATATTTCATTCATATTTGAAATTATCAAATTTAGTCAAATTTTGATAATTTTTCGAGCTGAATTCACACCAATAATATTTTATTCGAACTCTAATTGAACTAGAATTTTTTTTACATAATTTTAATTTAAATATAATATCTTCAAATTAAATTAAGATTCGAATAATTAAAACTGAATTTAAATTTAAATTATTCTAAACTATTAGTTCGATTATGTTCAAATCTTGATTCGAACCAAATTCAAGCTATATATATGCTGTGGACTAAACGCCATGCGCTCATGTGTAGTACAGTGATCCCGGCGATTCCATCTAGCTGTCTGGATTTTTTTTGGAAATCAATATTTCTTTAAACAAGGAATTAAAGTTACATGCGTGTGTTTTTAAAATTTTTAATTTTAAATATTATAATCTAAGAGAAGCATGCACTCTAAAAATAAAATTTTATTAACTTAAATCTTTTATAACATACATATCTATATATATATATATATACTTTGTCAGTATATAATTTACGGATATAAAACTTTAACTCAACACTATAACTTAAAAAGAATCAATCTTAGAGAAAATCTATCAATTTAAATCCAATATAACTGAAACCCAAAATCTTTGAATCACCCAAAAAGCAAACAATCAGATCAATTTAGGTATCCTGATCATCTCGACACCAACCACTATAACTATGAATAAAGCGAATATACCTGCCCTGTCACTTCAATTGTGTTCGGGTCCTAAGACCAACACGGGTTTATGAATCACCAATGAATTCAATTATAATGTATGGGCATATGGGTGAATAATGATCCAGAGAGTTACTTAAGAGTATATATATATATATAGATATATATATATACTAAAATATTGAACTAAAAATTTTATTTTTAATTTTTCACTCAGGATAATTTAGTGGATTTATAAATTGAACCCAAATATTAATATATTTTTTTTCCAAATTCTTCATTTATGAAATTTAATTCATAATTTTTAAATAAATAATTAGGGACATTTTGAATAATTACAGTTACTCATGACTCATGAGCAAACAAAGGAATTTATTATTTCCAGCAGGTCTAGTTTGAAATTTCGGGTTTAATTTGTGAACCGTGTTCCGGGGTCCGGAGGAAAGAGAATCGTCCACGTCGGACCGTACGGACTCGGCCGATGTGCCCCCCGAATCATTACTGTTGATGTACGAGGTGGCTGCCTGTACCCCCACCAGGCGGGCCCACCACTGCTCCAACCAACTTTAATTTACATATATGTCACATCCACATTATTCTCGAAGCGCCAAAAATATCCCACCTCTATTATTATTATTATTTTATTGATTTACTTTTTTATATAGAATTTATTTCAACTCAAATTTATATATTTTTTTTTCAAAAAAAACCAAAAAAACAAAAGAAGAAATTCTCCCGTTCGGCGTTCTTTTTATGGCCCAATAGCCGAATCGGTGGGGGCGCTGCCTGTGTGGCTTGGAGTCGTCGCCGGGTCGCTAGAAGTCGCCCTGAATCATTACTGTTGATGTACGAGGTGGCTGCCTGTACCCCCACCAGGCGGGCCCACCACTGCTCCAACCAACTTTAATTTACATATATGTCACATCCACATTATTCTCGAAGCGCCAAAAATATCCCACCTCTATTATTATTATTATTATTATTTTATTGATTTACTTTTTTTTTTATAGAATTTATTTTCAACTCAAATTTATATTTTTTCCAAAAAAAAACAAAAAAAAAAACAAAAGAAGAAATTCTCCCGTTCGGCGTTCTTTTTATGGCCCAATAGCCGAATCGGTGGGGGCGCTCGCTGCCTGTGTGGCTTGGAGTCGTCGCCGGGTCGCTAGAAGTCGCCCTCCTCCACTCTTTCTCGATCCCATATCTGGTAACCTCGATTCCTCATCTCCTTCTTCCGATCCGATCCCTCCTTGTCGATCGTCGCGTGGCCAGGACTGATCGGAGCTCTCTGATTTTGCTGCTCGCGGTAGGATTCGGCGCTGCCTCCGGGTGTCTTATCGGTCGAGATGGTGAGGGGGAAGACGCAGATGAGGAGGATAGAGAACCTGGCCAGCCGGCAGGTGACCTTTTCCAAGCGCCGGAGAGGCCTGCTGAAGAAGGCCTTTGAGCTCTCCGTGCTCTGCGATGCCGAGATAGGCCTCATCGTCTTTTCTGCCCGTGGGAAGCTCTTCGAATTCGCCAGCTCCAGGTCGACCCTCCTCCTCCTCCTCCTCCTCTCTCCCTCTCTCTCTCTCTCCATCTCCTCTTCTTGATGTTCGATTCAGTTTCTTTCTAGCTCGTTCTTGTGCAATAGCTATTTCCGTTGAGATTTCTTCGTTTGGCCGTCCACTTGCTAATTTGGTCATGGTTTTGATTTTCTTTTTAAGGTTGCCTAGTTTTTTTTTTTTGTTTGTTTGCTCTTTTTTCTTCTCCACAGCTTACTAGTTCGATGAATATAGTGAAGTTTTACTGTCTTTCATGAAAATAATTACTTCATTGGAAAGTAGTTAATAAATGCTCTCCTTCTCGTTTAAAATCCTTATATACATCATACTGGCTGGATTTTGGACAACGTACAGTTTTCTTTTTTTTTTTCTCCTGAGAGAGGCAAGAGCAGGTGTAATTGTTTCACCTGTACAACCAAAGAGAGCTAAAGGATGCGTGCAGTCACGTCACGCCGTATGGATACACAGCTGGAATTAATTATAAATTGCTTAAATCTATAACGGGAATAATACTGGTGGTTTTGAACATAGCTCAACATAGCTTGAGCCCCTTTGATTTTTGAATTGTACGTTTCGTTCAGCTTTGCCACTAGTGTCCATTGTCTAGCGCATTATGACAAATGTTTTCTTACGCACTTGTTCACTTGAAGCATCGCGTTAAACTAGTGTAAACAGCAATTCAACCCTAGAGAGGAAAACCGTATTCAGGTTATTTTTTCTGTACTTGAAGTTTTGTTCTCACCGTCTAAAATTCTATTTATAATTTCTTTAATCTCATCTCGTAAGGAAAAAGGATCATATTTGGTTCTTTACAAATTAGGATATACGTACTTTGTTATAAGATTAGTATATTCGACCTTGTTGTATAGACAAACTCTTTAGTCTAGCCTAAGAAAATATGGCTGAAAGGAAAGACTGATCCCAGGAACTCTATGTCTCGTAAATATACTACCTTAGCTAGCTTTTTATACATCCAATAACGAATTACCCAAAGTAGCTTAACTTTAATTCATATAGTTAGCCATGTATATAGCTGAACTTCTGCGATCTACTTTTAACTTTATCAATTACTTCCAGTGGAAATCTTTATTAATACAATGTGATATGGAGGAAAGTTTAGCAAATGCATACTGTGTAATACAAATTGAGTATTTAACCTTTTCATCTAGTCATCTAGTTTCCCACTCATTTTTAATATACAAATTTAGTCAATTATCATGATTAATATTCTTCCATTTTTTCCCCTTCAGCTTATGTAGGAAAAGACTTTTCTATTTAATTTTCATTCGTTCACTGTTCACTCTTCACTGTTTGCTGTGCATTCTTCAAGTTCTTGTCATCGAAATAAACACACCCTCCATCTTAGGATTGGTTGAGAATTTCATTTGATTAATCTTTAATGTTGAACGTACATGATACCGCATACGTATGTGCAGTAGGAGGCAGTTCAGTTGTTCTATACACGTGATCCCATCTCAGTGCTTATGAGAAATTTCATTTTGCTAAGAAAAGTTAAAATGATTTTCTTTCAAAACAAATTCCTCTTTTGAAAAATTACCGAGCCCATTGTTATTGGTCAAACTTACTTGATTATATGATCCAAGCAAAGATGCATTGGATGCTCCAAAAAATAAACTATAGGGACTCATGGAGGAGTTTCTTCTTTCAAGTTATTACCCTTTCATTGCAGTAAAAAAAATGAAGCCATATAAGATCCCCTCCAGAGCGACCTCACATACTTTGAAAGAGGGTAAATCACCTTTGCATGGGAGATATTGTTATCCTTTCATGTGGCAAAAGGCAAAATGCTCGCTCCCAGCACTCCAAGATTAAATACAGAGAAAGTAAATCATGATGACTGAGGAGACAAGTAAATTTGAGGGGAAGGTGGAGTTATACGGGATGTATGGATTTACGCTATACTAGCCCCGAGATTCGATCCCAGAATCTCATGTGGCAAACAACCATCACTTACCATCTCAACTATGTCTGTGGGGCAAGTTGTTACCCTTTCATGATGGTAGTTATTTTTATCAGTTGTTACCCTTTCATGATGGCAAAAGGCGAATATGCTCGCCCCCAGCGCCCCCGTCAACCCGTCCTAAGGCAATACAGAGGAGGTAAATTACGGACGGCTACTAACTTTTGGAATAGTAACTAACATATAAGGCATATCACTTTCATGCATCATGATGCTGTGGGAATTATCTTGATACAACTTAGATAAATTAATTAAGTTTTTGAGTAAAGAAAATTGAATTTGCAACATCAATGAAATATCTAACTCAAATAGAATTTGCCTAATTAAATACATGAACCTTAAAAAATGAGCAACTATGCACCAACCATGTCATACGTTAATCAAGTTTCACTTTTTTTCCATTGTTTTCAAATGCTTTGTATATGTAGTGAGAAAAGGCATATCACTTATGACAACATAAGAGTCATGTAGGTTACTATGATCTATGTCTTAATAACATAAGCTTGTGTAGTGACAACAGTCACGTTCAATTTAATATTGATTTAATTAAACTATTTAGATAAATTAAAAAAGGAAGAAGCGCAGGTCATATTTTATGTATTGCATGCATAGTCAACATGAAAATTTCTTTTACATAGAATTCATAAGTTGAAACATATGAATTATTATATGTTGCAACATTTATCATGCACACCTTATGTGTATTAAGTTGGTAAAGACATTTAAAGTGGTGAACAATGTTCTAAGTCCAAAGATCACCTCTCACTAAAATGGAGACTTGTTACCACATTTTTTTACATGAAATGTCATGAATTAATACATAATACTTATTCTTCATGCACTCTAGCATTTTTTTTGTATTATTCTATTAATTGGAAATTCTCAAATTATAACTTAACTCCTCAAAGATCTCTGGATTAATTTAATT
Organism: Zingiber officinale; assembly: GCF_018446385.1. NCBI lineage: Eukaryota > Viridiplantae > Streptophyta > Magnoliopsida > Zingiberales > Zingiberaceae > Zingiber > Zingiber officinale. Next base: position 2,428,008 of record NC_055995.1, on the reverse strand, counting down.
ATGCAATCAATTATGTTTTAATTGTGAGAAAATTATATTCTTAATTCCTTTGATCACCAAAGTTATTAGAAGATTCATCACTTTCTATGACCATGCAATCATTTATGCCAAGCTTCCTCGTTTAGTTTTTTTTAACATCTTCATACGTATCTTCAACCATCAATAACTTTTCTGTTTTTATGTGTTTTTAAAATAAGGTTAAAGTATTTTAATGCTTCTAATAAAAATGAATAAATTAAATAGAAAGTTGGGCCCACAACAGAAGATATAATTATAGCTTTAAATATTTAAGCACTCTAGTATTCACTACCCTAATAACTCTAATACCCTCTGAAGATGAAACATTGATATTGTTTATCTTCAACTTGAAACTCTAATACTTCCTCTTCATTCTACACAACAACAAAAAAAAATAATAATAATAATTAAGTCTTTATCCCACCAAATAAGATTAATTATATAAATCATTCTACATTATTAGGTTCGATCCTCTCTATTAATATGCATATTTGTCATAACTTGATATAACCTATCTGAAACATTTATTTGATGTCTATGTATGTGTTTGTAATATTTTAAATGTGTCTTTCAGAGTTTTTCTTTAATAAACGTAATTATGGTTTTCTCTCAAATATTTTTATCTTTTATTTTGTCTATCCTCGTATGTTAGTACATCCATCTTGAAATCTTTATCTTTATAACTCTTATCTTTTACTCGTATGCTTGTTTCATAATCTAACATTCAATTCCATATAATATACCAAATTTAATTGTCCTTTTATAAGACTTTCTTTAAGTTTAATATATATCTTATAATCACAAAGAACACCTGATCTTTTCCTCTATTTCAATCATTCTATTTATATTCTATATAAAACACATTTATTAACCCTTTCATTCTTTTATTAAAATGAGTCTAGATACTTAAAGGTCTCGATTATTTTTTAGTGTAATTAACCTCTAGTCAAGGTTGACTAGGTTGACCAAGCTCAAGTTGACTCAAGTTGTGTTTTGATGTTTGATCATTATGTTAATTGGTCGAGTAAGAGGTTGAGTGGGTTAAGTTAGTCGGATACTTAATAGTCAATCAGTATGATTAGTTGGTTGAGTAAAAGTCAAATAGGTCAAAATTGACCGGATACATAACAAACTTGATAAGATATGATAAGTCCAAGTGAGTTACGGTTGACCAGACACTTAACGATCAAAATTTCAATAAAGAGTTAGCAAGAGAAAAGTTCAAGTGAGTTATGGTTTGATCGGACACTTGATGATTGGAAATCCAATTGGGAGTTGACAAGAGAAAAATGCAAATGAGTCATGGTTGACTGGACACTTGGTAATCGAAAGTTCGATAGAGAATTGGCATGAGACAAAAAGTTCAAATGACTCATGGTTGACCGGACACTTGATGATTAGAAGTTTAATATAGAGTTGACACAAGATGAAAAATCCAAATGAATCGCGGTTGATCGACACTTGGTGATAAGAATTCTAAATAGGTCGAGGAAGACTAGATGTTTGACATGGATGAATTCCTTATAGGTTAAGGGTGACCGAATACTAGGTGTGTGAAGTCTCGATAGGTTAAGTATGACGGGATGTTGAGCAAAGGAAGCTCTAGTAGATTGAGATCAATTATATATCAAAATAAAAAAAAGAGAATTCGGCCATGACAAGGCTAAAATAGGACTAATAGTCGATTGCTAAGTAGTAGCAATCGACTTGCAAACCCTAAACCTCAAATTCACGGTCAGGAGGTTTGGGAGAACGGATTCCAAAAAACTAAACGCTCCCAAATGAGCCCACTCAGACTTGAGTTGGATTACACGTGTGATATTACCATTCGACTGCTGGGTGATAACCATCGATTGTTAAATCAGTTTGAACTAACAAAATGCTCCCAAATTGATTAGTCAGTTCGACAGATGACTAATAATCGATTTTTGTATCTCAACAGTCAATTGATGGTGGTTAAACAGCGTGGAAAAAGTCATCAAGTGTCAACGGTTGAATTGAAGCAAAGCAATCTATTAGTGAAGGCTAGCAATTGATTGTTAGGTGGAAATCAGTCCAAACACCAGCTTATAAAAGACGTTTTTTAGGTACATCGGAGGCGTTGGCTCTTGAGGGTTTGGAGACGAAGTGCTGCTATATTTTCTACTATCAAGAGGTAATATAAATCAACGCAAAAATATCCAAAGTAAAAAACTTTACTTGTAAAGTTTTTTTTGCTTTCTTTTGTATTTGTATCTTTGTATTGCTTGTATTTGCTATGAAAAGGTTGTAAGAAGTTTCTCGACCTTTGGAAGGTATCTAAGAAGGAGAAGATTAATGGTGATAGTCATTAGGACTAGACCTTGGACGTAGTATATTCTATATAATCTATCTTTATTCTACTGAGTCTAAAATCTTTTATTTTTAATACTTTACTAAGATTTGAATTTAACATTTATTACTTTATGTGCCTCAGAAATCAAAATCAATATTATATGCAAACTCTTCTTCTTTTTAGGCACTACTACATGTATATATCTCCAATAGAAATAATTGTTTTCTATGTTCTCCATATCTTGCTACTAGTTTCTGTTGGTGTTGTAAAGTTGTAAACATAGTTCTATATTAAAAATACATAGAAATGATTATGAGTTTATAAGAAAAAGATATCTCCATTGACATGAGGTCTTTTGGATAGAGCCCAAGAGCAAAATCATGAGAGCTTAGGCCCAAAGTGGACAATATCATATCATTGTAAAAATATCTAAATTCTTTTCGATCATTCAATTGGTATCAGAGCGAGGTTGCTCTTCACCAGATTAACCGTCGGAAGAAGCACGAGCCAGAGCTATGATCTAAGATCGAATCATGTGGGTGAAACCTTTAACAAAGTAGGGGAGACTCTAAGTAAGTCAAGGTGACCCGATGCACGAGGGGAAGCCCTAAGTAGGTCAAGAGTGATCTGATTCTTGAGAAGAAACCTGTGGTCCTTTGTTTGAGGGGGATTGTTGGGATTGTAAGGTTGCAAATATAGTCCCACATTGAAAGCACATGGGAAAGATCATGTGTTTATATAAAAAAAATATCTCCATTAACATGAGGCCTTTTGGATAGAGCCCAAGTATAAAATCATAAGGACTTAGACCCAAAATAAATAATATCATACTATTATATAGATATCTAAATTCTTTCAAACCTTCAATTTCATCTTTATTTATTTTTGCGGACTCGTCTTCTTGAAGTTGCGTCAGATGTAGGTGTTTAAGAGCATTTGTTTTCCTCTTTATTTGTTCTTATCATTAACTATTTAAATTTCTTGACTCATAGCAATCTATATGATTTTGTTATTTGTTCAATTTGCAGAATGGAAGATACGATTGAGCGTTATAAGGCACATGTAAAACAAAGTATTTCAGCTAGCAACAATGCCATAGAACATGATAATAAGGTTTGCAAATTTTCACTATAAACTTACGTTTTGAGTTTATATTTGCAGAATATATATTAAATTTGATAAAATGTTAGCTCATTTGTAATAGATATGTCAAATTTATTTTCTTCCCCAAGTTTTAGCTTTTATAATAATGCCTTAAATATGCACTAAAAATATTTAATTGAACAAAAATGAACATCAGAAGTATGTTTTTTTAACTAGAATTAACATTAGATGACTTATATAATAAAATTTCCATTTTAAAAATATTTTTAAAATTTCATGCATACAATTTTATAAAAAAACAATTGAATTATATTATAAATTAAATTTGTAATATATTCTTTTGTTTTTATTTAGCTATAGAACTGTTTAGTTTCTTATTAAAATAAGATGCAGTTAGAGGTGTAATTTGAGTTGGATTGATTGAATTTATTGAAATCCTTACCTGCGTGATCAACAAAATGGTAACAAACAAGAAGTTTTGGTGGACCATTTAAAAATTTCCTATAGCTTAAGAAAAATCTGGGATTTTTTTTTTTACTTTTTGTGCTAGTGATAATATTTATATATATAGCTAGCTTAAAATAGTAAGTTTTCTATGATAGGAAAAATATAATAGCGTAGATTTCTTTATTAAAATTTGAATGCGTCAATCTAGTTTTTAAATAAATCTATTTAATTTAGTTAAAAAATTTATTAGGAAGAATAAGTCATATATAAAAGGGGTATAAACCCATGTATTAACTAGGAAGACTTTTTTTCTAAATACTAAACTATGTCCTTAAACCTTAGATCTTGGCCGCCATAGCCTCCATCTTTCAGCATCTTACCTCACTCTAAAATTCTAAACCACCTTTTCCCCCTAAACCCTATATCATGACCACCAATGCCTCCACAAGAATCGCGTCTACTATGCCTCAAAGTCACTTGTTCGCCCTATAAATCATTTTTTTCTAATATAATAGTTCATTCTTTTATTCTTATTTATCTAATCTCTTTTATGTCACCCATTCTAAAATCGGTCTTTTTTTTTCTTCTACTTTTTATATTTTTTAATTATTCCATCTTCTACTTCTTACCAAAACTTTGTTATCTTTCTTTAGTTGAAATCAATAAAGGATAATGCTAAATGATCAGAATTTGGCTCGCCAGAATATATGCATGTATATACATATGTATATTAGTAATATCATATGTATATATTAATTACATGCATGTACATGCATACATTATAATTGAGAAGATAGAGATTTCTAACTGGTCAGATTCTGACCAACAAAATTTACTGATCAATAAATATCTAAGTTAGAATAATCACTTTCATCATTATGATTTTGTTTCTCCTCTCTTTTTCATCACATATTATTTCCTCCACCACATCCTCTACACATCTATTGTTGTCATCTCTAAGTTCCGCAACCCACGCTTCCAAGTTCCGCCGCCTTCTGAAAAAAACTAGAAACAAAACCTAGAAATCGAGAATAAAAATAGAATCGAGAAAATAAACAGAATCCAAAATATAAACAAAACTTATAACAGAATCAGAACCCAAAATAGACCAGAATCTAGAACGCAAAATAGAAAATGAACATGGAACCAGAACTCAAAATAGAATGGGCTCAAAATAGAAATGGGCTCAAAAATTCAAAACCCAAAATCAAGAAATAAAACGGGAAACCAGAGCCATAAAATAAGAAATCAAAACCTAGAATCTAGAATCTTGAAATCAAAAATAAAAAACTAGAAATCAAATCATATAGAACTAGAACCTGAAAAATTAGAAACCAAAACCCAGAACTAGAATTTTTAAAAAAATAAAGAAAAATCAATAGCAGCGGCGAGATGATCAATAACCGCCTATCGTCTAGACGGATGTTTAGGCCGTTGATTTTTTTTTATTATTTTTATACATAATATTATAAATAATCATTATTCTTTATAATATTTACTTTTAATAAAATATATTAATTAAAAATTTAATATAAATATTTAAAAATAAAAAATATATATATATATATTAAATTAATCGGATAATTTTATTAGATTTTAATTAAGTTTTAAAATATATATATATATATATATATATATATATATTAAATTAATCGGATAATTTTATTAGATTTTAATTAAGTTTATTTAAATTATCCCAAGTTAGAAGTTGATTAAAATGATTAATTTAAAGTTATTTAATTAAACTCTAACTTACAACTTACGAACGTTTCCTGTTTCGGACGGGTGAAGAGTTTGACGTATCGCTAGGACCATGCGACGAGTGCGTACCCATTGCTGGGCTAGGACGATGGATCCGAACTCGTTGCAGGGCTCGGGTAGTCATTGAGTTCGGGCGACGCTTCCGGGATGGGGCGACGACTCCAGACTCGTCGCCGGACCCAAGTGACGCGTTAGAATGCATCAAGGTGGCAAAACGGAGGCAGCGACAATGACAGTACTAGAAGGAAGTGAGTTACAACTTAAAACACCACCTGAGGTAAAGGCGGTATGGCTGATGCCTGTCTCTACCTAGGCGGCTACCTCGACCACCATTTAGAACACTAAAAACTAAAATACAAAAATCAAAAACAAAATCCAGACGGACCACATACACTAGGTAGATAAACTGAACAGACTAGACAAATGAGTTATTTAATTAGGTTCTCTCAAATTATTGTATCTAAATTGGCCATAGAAAACTTTAATTTACCTTCTTGAGGGGGAGTGGGGAGTGTTGAAATATTCAACAATTCTTATTATATATATATTTTTAAAAAGTGTAGGAAAAAAATATAATACCGTAGAGTTCTTTATAAATTTTTGGATGAGTCAATTTTGTTTTTAGTTAAATCTATTTAATTTTATTAGAAAAATTTATAAGGAAGAATAAGACATATCATCAATGTATAAAAGGAATTAGGATCTCATATATTAGTTGTGTGAACAATTTAAGAGTTAATTTTTCTAATTTCCAACCTATTTAGATTCTTAAGTTTTCAAAGGTTAAAAAAGGATGTATAGATCATGGGATATTTGGAACCTAATGAGCTACCATAACTAAGAGATCTCCTCGTGTCTACAAATCAACATAAAGATTTGAAGCTATATATAAGTGTTATCCTAAATACAAAAATATTTTCAAAATTATAAATTATGCATTTAAGAGATTTGTCCTAACTATTTAGGAATCACTATAGAGATCTTGTCATTCTATTAAACTTTATACAAAGTTATATTAGTATTCAAATTACTTAAAATATTTTTTAGTATTTTGGGAAAAAAGTTTCATTGCCAAGAAAACTTACTGATAATATTATTTCCTTAGTGGAATAAGTAGAGACTTTAGATGTGAAGCTAGAATATCTAATATACATAGCTTGTATTGAAAGGCAAATAATCATATATAGCTAAGTAATCTCCTTAATTAGTGAATATAAACTTGCCTTCTCCAGCTAATCTGTAGCTCCATAAGTTCGTTGTGGACTTTTATGAATGTACGGGGAAATTTCTACTCATTTCAAGAATTTTTTTTAATAATGTTAGAACCTAAATAATAGAGAACCATGAAAGCTTGACAAAGGAAGAACAACTACTGCAAATCCTTGGAATATGGTTCTATTTGATGGAGTCACACCAAGAAAAATTGTTTTGTGCACACTATGGGTATCTAAACCCATCTAACTGCCCATAAATACCTTGCAAACAGCTGATATATTGGCATCTAAATTTGACTTATCAAAATGGGTACTCAAACTTAACTTATTTTGTTTAGGTTCCCCATTAAATAGGTATCCATTGTCACAATATTGCCAAATTTGAGATCCAAAAATTGTAGGATTTTTTTCTACCACTTAGTTATCCTCAAGTTTTTCATCCTTTCTCCTTAGTTGATTTATAATGACTAACACATTTGTACATCAAGTTCTTCTCTCAAAAATTAGAAGGAAACCATTTTTACCTTCACATTTTTATATGAAATTTGTAGAATATCTCAAGCTTGTTTGTAGTTGATGGCACTACAACCTAGTCGAATGCGGCCTCTTTCAAACCTTAATAAATAAGGAAAAATCTCCTTGGCCTTCTGCCTTAGTTTTGCAATTTTCTCCCTTTGATTTACAGTGAGATTTTGCTCATCTTGAAACTTTTGTAGCCTCTATCAACAATTCCTATACATCTTTCTTTTCAAATAAAGTGTTTATTTAGATACTCAAATTTTTGTAATTGTCAGGAAATAGGTTTATTGTCATCATACAAGATCTCTGATATCACTTTATTAGAAATAATATGCAATAGAAGCCTAGTGGACACTCACAAATAAATTGTAAGACTGCATAATGGTTACAATATATGTGTTGAACTAGGTTGTTACATAATATAAATATACATGTACATAGTATACCTTTTAATGCTCTATTAGAATTCTCTCGCCCCTAAGGCTGCTCTCTAATGTATGACAATCGAATCTTAACCTCAATGGCAAATTGCCTCCACTAGATTTTAAGAGCTCAGTTAAATGTTGTGTCCTTGTTGCTTAAAAAAACTAATGTAAGTCTTTCCGTGCATCTCATCTTGGCACAGTCATGATACTTATCTTGAGCTCCACCACCCATGAGTATTTTGCTCTATTCTCCCTTCTTACCAACTGTTTGATCGGATTTGTACGAGACAAAGACAAGGGTTTATATTGGGTAAATGATACTATGTAATTGATATATATGGACAATATAAGTAATTATATTCGAGCTAACTTGATTTTAATTTCAGTACACAAGTGAGATCATAAATTTTGCTCATGTCAACCAACAAGGAGTGAGAATTAAAACTAACAGTGTGTCTTTCTAAAGTGATCAATTTGAATATAGTTCAATCAAAAAGGACATGAAGATCTTTTCAGAAATTATGTGAGTAGTACCTCTTTGAAAGAGTTTGGGCTATTGATAATAAGCTTAGATTAGATCTAACTGTTTTGGGGTTCACATTTGTTAGAAAAAAAAATTATGTAAAGGCTTTGACAGAATGAAATATACATAAAAGTTTAGAAGAGAGTCTAGAAAATGTGTTATTGCTGTTGCACGTGTAGAGGTAACAAACTTCTCTGTATCACTTGTTGCAGTTGAAGAGCACTCTATTATCGCTTTTTATCGCTCTTTGGAATTCATACTACTTAAAAGCACCAATAGTTCAATCAATCTAAACAATGCTTAAGTTCGTTGGTTTTGGTCTCACTTTAAAAAAAAAATCCATTGCTTTATGAATGAAAAATTATCTCCACTACGAATTCACGTGATGCACATGTGAAGAAAAGACAATTATCCTAGTTTCATCTTTCTCTGTAGAAAAAAATCACAAGTAAAGCAATGAAAAACAGTAATATGATTTGACATAAATCTACTTTATGGAGAGAAAATCGCATCTATTTATTGACTTAGAGGATCTATTACTGAAATCATGTACCTATATATGTAGACTTTTCTTTTAATACAAATGAAGAAAATATAGAAAATTGATGTGGACATTTTGGTTGGATGTCAATATAATCAAAAGTAAATTATTAGTTTGAAATAAATTTATTATTACTTAATTTGATAATTTGAAATAAATCTGTTACTACCTAATTAGCTACTGAATAAATATGTTATTGCCTATTTGGTTACTATTTACTGTCCAAATTTGCTACTCTTATAAGTAGAAATAAATAAAGGACATTTATTTATTTGATTCCTTGTTTCCTTAAGGGACTGTCTTTTCCTTTTTCTCCTTGAATAATCCATATAATTAACTCCTTATAAAAGGAGTGTTATTATGAATGAAGGGGAAGAAAAATTGAGTAATTGGGACTCTGTCTAGGATGAGTCTTTCCTCCTCCCTTTCCCCCTTACGTGTTGCATGACCAATTATAGATCCGGATCTCGACCTGTGACTCGATCCTATACTCGGGACCATATTAACTTGGTATCAGAGCCGATCATGGGTGACACGGATCCGATCGCATCCAAACTCAATGACTTCATGGAGAAATTGACCTCGCATCAACAAGTTTTTATGGAGCAAATCACCTCCCGCCAACAAGGACTAGAGGAGCAGATTGCCAAGATTTCCCGTACTGATTAAGATGCTAGACGACGACCTTTGCCCACTGCAGACAACCCTACCAGCGTAGAGTATGACTCTTCTAGAGGCTCAGGGGTCAGACCTGAACTGTCAACTAGTGGCACCATGGCTCCGCGATACTCAAAGATAGAGTTCCCCATCTATTCTGGAGAAGGGGATCCATTGAGCTGGGTTAAAAGGTGCGAAAAATTCTTTACCAACCAAAGGACCACAGAGGCTGACAAGGTTGGCCTTGCTGCCTTCCACTTGGTAGGGGAAGCCCAACTTTGGTTTGATCAGGTAGAGCAAGAAGAGCCAGAGATGACTTGGAAGCAGTTCAGAGACCACTGTTATATCCGCTTTGGCCCGCCTCTAAGCAACAACCCTTTGGGAGAGCTAGCAAATTTGAAGCAGACAGGCTCTGTAGAAGACTACCAGCGCCAATTTCAATCTCTCCTCGCCCGAACCTCGGACCTTCGACCCCGACAACAGGTTGACTTGTTCACAGCAGGGCTAGTTGAAAATCTTCGTATCGACATTGAGCTACAGAAGCCTGGAAACTTGGGCATTGCAATGAATATGGCTAGGGCATTAGAACGGAAGCAATGCTTCCATCGAGGCAGGCGCCCACTGCGTACAAATTGGGGTGGAATCACATCCAAGTTCAACCCTAGCAGTGGAGGCCCTCTTGTAGCAAAGACCAAGGCCATGGGGGACAACAACAAAGGGACTCCACCTACCTCATTCTTCAAGCATCTATCCCGCGCGGAGATGGCAGAACGAAGAGCTAAAGACCTCTGTTTTAACTGCGACGAGTCCTACTCCACGGGTCACAAGTGTAAGCACCTATTATGGTTTGAAGTACTGGATGATGACAATGAAGGTGAGGAAGAGGGGGAGACACACCCAGAAATTTCTCTCCATGCTATTAGTGGGGTTAGAAACTCACAAACAATGTAGCCATTGGCCGCATCACACAGGATACCTGTCTCGGTATTGGTGGATTGAGGAAGCACACACAACTTCGTGCATAAAGGGCTAGCGCGGGACCTGAAGGTGGAGATTCAAAAGCGACCAAGCCTGAAGGTATGTGTTGCCAACGGAGAGCGCGTGCCAAGCTTAAACCTCTGCAAGTCAGTACCCCTACAGGTGGGCAAAGATACCTTCTCTGTTGATTTCTATATGCTTTTGTTGGAGGGGTTTGACGTCGTTTTGGGAGTTAAATGGCTACGCACCCTAGGCCCCATTATATGGGACTTCCGTTCCCGGACGATGAAGTTTGTCTTGGAGGGCAAGGAGGTCCTCTGGCGTGGTCACCCGTTGGAATCGAAGCTAGGTACAACCATGATATGCAGCGAGGAATTCATGGGAAACAAACTGGAGTCATTGCTTGAGGATTACGATGACTTATTTTAAGAACCTGCAGGCCTCCCTCCACCTCGAAATTGTGATCACCGTATCACGCTCTTGCTAGGATCCACCCCCGTGGTAGTCCGCCCTTACCGCTACCCGCAGCTGCAGAAGGATGAGATCGAGTGACAATGCACCCAGATGCTCATCCAGGGTATCATCCACCCTAGTAAGTCACCTTTTTCATCATTGGTTCTTCTGGTGAAAAAACAGGATGGCTCGTGGCATTTCTGTATCGATTATCGTGAGCTCAACAACCGTACGGTTAAGGACAAGTTTCCTATTCCAATAGTGGAGGAATTACTTAACGAGCTCCATGGGGCACAGTACTTCACCAAACTAGACTTGCGCTCCGGATACCACCAGATTCGGAAGGACCAGCCTTCCGTACCCACCATGGACACTTTGAGTTCCTGGTCATGCCGTTCGGCCTCACCAACGCCCCGTCAACCTTTCAAGCACTAATGAATGAAGTCTTCCAGCCATATCTCCGTAAGTTTGTTTTGATTTTCTTTGATGACATCTTGATCTACAACCCCACGAGGGATACTCACTTGGGACATTGTCGGCTTGCCTTTGAATTGTTAAAGGCTAACCTTTTATTTCTAAAAAAACCCAAGTGTTTCTTTGGTCAGTCCCAAGTATCCTACTTGGGTCATGTTATCCATTCCTGAGGGGTCGAGGTGGATCGCAACAAAATCCAGGCAATTGAGGAGTGACCCAAACCTCAAACTTGCAAAGCTCTCAGGGGATTTCTTGGACTAACAGGCTACTACCGCAAATTCATCCAGGCTTACAGGCAAATCACAACCCCTCTCACGAGTCTTCTTAGGAAGAATGCATTCCAATGGTCCCAAGAGGCTGAAGAGGCATTTGGGCAATTAAAGAAGTCCCTATCAGAAGCACCAGTGCTTAGTTTGCCTAATTTTTTCGAAGAATTTGTAGTGGAGTGTGATGCTTCAGGGAGTGGATTTGGAGCAGTTCTTCAACAACTAGGGCACCCCATTACTTTCTTCAATCGACAAATAGCAGAGCATCATCTCAAATTAGCAGCATATGAATGAGAACTCATTGGTTTGGCCAAAGCCGTTATCCATTGGAGGCTGTACTGGTGGGGTCGCTACTTTCTGATACGAACAGACCATTATAGTTTGAAGTACTTATTGGAGCAACTCATCACTACATCACCCCAACAACATTGGATTAGCAAGCCGATGGGCTTCGACTTCCGAGTGGAATTTAAGGTGGGTCATTTGAATCGTGCCGCAGACGCCCTTGCCCGCTGTCACAAGGAGGAACCTATTATAATGGCTCTTTCTATTCCCCGTGCAGAGATCTTTGATAAGATACGAAGCGAAGTGAACTCTAATTTTGAGCTGTTCGGGTTACTACGCCGAGTTCAAAGTGGAGAGGAGGGGCCCGAGTGGGAAACTCGGGATGGCTTAATCTTCTACAAGGGCCGGGTTTTCCTTCTCGGCAAATCTCCACTACTTCCCACAGTGATTGCAGTTTTTCATGAGGCGGGGCATGAGGGGATACAGAAGACATTACATCGCCTTCGTGCCGACTTCTATTGGGCAGGTATGAAGCGGGATATCTTGACCTTTGTGAGACAATGTGTTACCTGTTAGTGCAACAAATGGTAGAACTTGCAACCAGCACGTCTACTTCAACCTCTTTCCATCCCCGAACAAGTATGGGCAGACATCTCCATGGACTTTATTGAGGGTCTTCCGAAGGTGAAGGGTAAATTAGTCTTGTTTGTAATTGTGGACCGTTTATCCAAGTATGCTCATTTCATTCCCCTAGCCCATTCGTATACAGCGATCTCAGTGGTTGCGATATTCTTTACTGAGATATTCCGCCTCCACGGAATGCCTGAATCTATTGTCTCTGATCGTGACAAGGTTTTCCTTAGCTCCTTTTGGCGGGAATTGTTCTGACTTTGTGGAACCAAGCTATCTTTTTCTTCAGCCTACCACCCACAGACTGATGGACAAACGGAGGTGGTTAATCGTACCATTGAAATGTATCTGCGCTGCCTTGTTGGGGATCAACCGTAGAAATGGCTTGACTGGCTTCCATGGGCTGAGTATTGCTACAACACATCTTTCCATACTGCTTTGGGGGCTACACCATTTCAACTAGTGTACGGACGAGAGCCCCTTCATCTCCTATCTTATTCTGGAGGCTCTACTCGTGTTGCTGCAGTAGATCGCGCCTTGATGGAGAGGGATGAGGTGCTTCAGGTGGCGAGGGCACGTCTACTGCAATCCCAACAGCGGACCAAATTGGCTTTTGACTCCTCTCACCGTGAATTGAGCTTTGCAGTGGGTGACTGGGTCTGGCTGCACCTACAACCGTATCATCAACGCCAACATCATCACAAGTTGCTTTCCAAATATTTCGGTCCATTTCAGATGGCGACACGCATTGGGTCTGTTGGTTATAGATTTGATTTACCGCCTGATAGCCGCATCCATGATGTTTTTCACTTCTCATTGCTAAAGCCATATAAGGGCTCTCCACCAGATAATGCGGGAACCTTACCTCAGATGTGTGAAGGTCAAGCTTTACCTGTTCCCCAGACAATTCTGCGTAGCCGTCTTAACAGAGGGACACGGGAGTACTTAGTGCATTGGGTAGATTCCTCCATTGAAGATGCTACTTGGGAATCGGCCGGGAAGTTCTTCTCCGTCTACCCAACCTTCGAGCTTGAGGACAAGCTCAACATTAAAGAGGGGAGTGATGATGTGGACGCCTTTGTTGGACGCCACTATAATCGGAAGTAAATTACTAGCTTGGAATAAATCTGCTACTACCTAACTTGACAATTTGGAATAAATTTACTACTACCTAATTTGACAATTTAGAATAAATCTGCTACTACCTAATTAGTTACTGAATAAATCTACTACTGGCTATTTGGTTACTGTCCAAATTCTGCTACTGCTCAAATTTGCTACTGTTATAAGTAGAAATAAAGGGCATTTATTTATTTGATTCCTTGTTTCCTTAAGGGATTGTCTTTTCCTTTTTCTCTTTGAATAGTCCATGTAATTAACTCCTTATAAAAGGAGTGTTATTATGAATGAAGGGGGAAGAAAAATTGAGTAATTGAGACTCTGTCTAGGACGAGTCTTTCCTCCCCTTTTCCCCTTATGTGTTGCATGACCAAATACGGATCCGGATCTCGACATGTGACTCGATCCTATACTCAGGACCATATCAAACATGTGACTCGATCCTATACTCAGGACCATATCAAAAACCTCATATTAAGTTCTCTCGAAAGATAAAAATTCTTTCTGATAAGAAAATTCTCCTGGACATGATAATGGAAAAGTATCCCAAATTGTTGAATTAAAAACTCCACCTAAATGCTTCATATTCCTCTTTCTTATTCTTCTATCAAATTTATTTATTATTTTCAACATTTTAATCACCCAAACATTGTTCTCGCATAGAGTTAGCATATACCAGTCATCTCTAATTTGTCCTCAAGCAAGACCCTGCACCTGGAAACCAGCTGTGAAGGCCAATGAGTTTAGACAAGAAACCGCCACTTTTGCTCTTGAACATGTAGTTTCTGACAATGCAGAAACTGAAGAATCCTATGTGATTTTCACTTTTAATATGGTCCCTCAAGTTCAATGTCACCTAGATTTTAGTGATAAAGTTAGTTTTGCGTTTTGCATTCCATAAATACTTACATGTTGGATTCTAAAATCTATTTGTCCTTCCTGAAGTCAAGGAGGCATGAAGTGGCAAATTTGTCGGAGAAGATTGGACATCTTGAAACCTCTAAACGGTCTGTTCACAGTGCTAGTCGTCATCCCTCTTTTAGCTTTTAAGAATTGCAATACTTTCTTACGAAAATTTGAAATTATCTACATGCTACAGGAATATCTTGGGTGAAAAACTAGAATCACATTCTCTGGAGGAACTCCTTGAATTGGAGACCAAGCTAGAAAACAGCTTGCGAAGCATAAGAGCAAGACAGGCAAGATCTTGCAAAATTAACTTGTACTATACATATAGATTCGTTAATAAGCTAGTTGAGATTCTATATGCTTTGTTTTCCAGTATCAATTACTAGAGCAGCAGATTGTACACCTTAAGGAGAAGGTAGATCAACTCAAAATAATACAATTTTGTTAATTTTCTGCTAGTGATTGAATTTTTTACTTGATGACTTAGTATATTTTTCTAATTTGATTTAGGAGAGCCACCTAATGGAGCAGAATGAATTACTGCGTGAGCAGGTATCCAATTGTGATTCCACTTTTGACACATAATCCTTCAAAACTGCAACGCTTTCTTATCATAAAGTAAAATTAGACATCTCGAGCAATTAAGTACTCTCTCTCTCTCTCGTTTTGGATTTTCTTGATGTCTTTAAGTGCAAGCTACAACTAGAGCTACCATTTGCTATTCCAAAGGAAGTTTCATATGGCACAGCCACTCAACAAAACGAAGTAGAAACAGAGCTTTGCATTGGCTGTCCCGGAAGAGGAAACAGAACCAGTGCCATACAAATCTGATTGCCAAGAGTTTAAAAACACAAGGCAGTGAATATTTATGATTGTTTCTCTAGAATAAGTAGCACAACACAGTTCTCTTATAAGGGTTTGTAGAAAATCTTCTTTTTCCCCAAATGAAGAGCTCTTCACTCGGAACAATGTGACAATCACTTGTGCAGCTACACAATCAGGTTCATTTAATTTTGACTGTCTGCTTGTGAGTGATTGAGATTTAGTAGAGATTGGATTGTATCTGTTAAGGAGGATTTTATGTGAATCCACTTAAAAATCCTTTCTCGTTAGTTTTATTCGGAAATAGAAGATGAACACTCAAAGCCTTGCATAGGCGGCTACTCAGCTAATGGTTAATTAATTAGTTGTAATGGACTCTTCTGTACATCAATTTGCAGATATAAATTATGTTATATAAATTGCCTGTTAGCACAACTACCATTACAACCAAAATGACTATTTTATTCCTTTGAAGTGTCGAAAATAATGCCAGTTATGTTTCTTGCAAATTAGTTTTAGTAATTATAGATTTAGATTTGTTGAGTAGGATATGTTTTGAATCATTATAAACTCATCGTGTGAATAACAAATTAATATTTAAAGTTAAATTATTTAGGTGACTGAAAAATTAATTTAGTTTGAATCAATTTTTTTTTTTAAAATTGATAATCATATAGAGTTCAAAATAAAGAAAAATAAGCATGGATAAATTTAGGAGAATTCTAACAGTGTAATAATGCTAATTTGTACTAATTTGAGGGCTATAGGATCATGACTTGAGAGAGCTCAAAATATGAAAAATATGTTAGGATTTTCATAGTCCTTCGTAAGATTATGCAACCGCATATGAATAGACAAAATAAATTCAAACGATCCAACACAGGATCTTGTTAGAGATCTAGTAAAATAGAAGTGTAAATCCGCACCTGAATCCAGAGGTATCTCATCCTTATTGTCGCTGAAGGAATCTAAAGATCAAAACAATAATTAGTTATTGAGCGTGATCTTCTGTAGGTGTGAGGGCAACGACTCTATAATCTTGATCTGATGGAGAAAGCAAGAAAGCTATCCATCCCTCTCTTACGGGGATCACACTCTTATATGCATAACAAGTCCAAACATGTTAGCTACCCATCAATGCTAATAGTAACAAGCTAATGGATTCTACACATATGAGTTCACATCCAATACCACAAACCCGTGACTGAATACACAAATTAGATCATTTTAATGAGTTTGTCTACAATGGCAATCTATGTGTCATTAATTAACCTATTAGCACATCTTAGGAAGACTAAATCCAACAAAATGAACATAGAAGGATTTAGAGGAATCCCAAGAGTAAAACGGTTCCATTTGATATGAATTTGAAATTTCTAAGATATCAAATAATTTTAGCCAATTCTACTCTTGGGATTTAGAGGAATCCCAGGAGTAAAACGTGTTCTTCTTTCTCTCCTAATTCCCTTCTTACTCTTTCCCTAATCCTAATTTTGTCCTCAAAATTCTACTACCATCCATGTGGTTGTCGTCACATGTTGTTGCCAGCGCCGCTGTCGTTTGCTACCAACGTTGCCGTCATCACTTTGCCGGCGCTCCACAATAAACATCTTTTGATTGAGGTAAAGTTTTCATCTCTTTAGATTACGGATTTAAGTGTTTAAAAAATATATAGTGTTAATTTTTTATATATTTATATTTTTGTTTGCTAGTCGATTATGTCAAATATTTACAGTACAGATATTGAGGTCTTCTGTATATTTGATATTTGATTTGTTATATGAAGGTGATCAATTTCATTGATAATCATTCGAAAATTTAATCAATTGAATCACATCATTTATTGCATGAATAGACTCATCATATAATTTACACAAACATCTTATAATAACAACATGCACATGGAAGAAATCATCTTTATGATAAGAATTAAAATTAGATAGTTATATAACTAGAAAAGTATATTTTATAATATAAACATTTGACTTAGTACCTCTACCAATATGTGTAAAAAATTAGGGATCATTAACTCTCAAGTTAATTCTATCAATTTTGTTTATGATTTATTTTTTAATATAAATTGTTGGAAACATATAGTCATTAAATTAGGTGATTATATTTCTAAAAGATTATGTTAATGATAAATTAGGTGAAATAATAATGTTGAGGTATTTTAAGAAAATGTGAGATTAATCTACTTCAAACAAGTCATCTCCCCCTTCACCACCTCCTCCTCCTCTGTCTTCTCCACCACCTCCTCCTAATGATGAATCAAATGAGTATCCTAGTGATCTTGTACTAAGAAAGCATACATCCTTGAGTATAATGTTAATGAAAGGGAGATTGTTTGACATTACTATTTGCAAAAAGGTCTATTTCAGCCTAAGAATCATGAATTTCCATAGCGTTCTTGTCCAAAGGAGAAATGAAGATTTCAAACTATATGGTTTAGTCTTCATTTAAATTGGCTAGAATACATCATTGCAAAAGACGTGGTCTTTTGTCTTTATTGCTATTTATTCAAAGTGGATCAGGTGGTCAAAATGGTGGTGATTCTTTTGTTACTAAGGGATTTAAAAATTGGAGAAAGAAACTAAAAATTTCATTAACATGTTGGAAATCATAGCAACATTTACAACAGGTGTATGATGGTGGCTTATGACTTAATGAATCAAAAACAACATATTTAAACTTGTTTGGTCAATTAGTCTAGTAAAGTAGCTGTCAATCATCATATTCATTTAACAATATGAATTGATTGCATAAGATTTCTTATGCATCAAGGATTAGTATTTTGTAGTCATGATGAATCAACTAACTAACTCAATCATGGTAATTTTCTTGAACTGTTAAGATTTCTTATAGACCATAATGGGGATATCAATAGAGTTATACTGGACAATGCTCCCTCAAACCTCAAACTGATATTGCCTAATATTCAACAAGATATTATTAGATCCATTGTCTATTTAACTATTAATTATATTCTTGGAGATCTTGGTGATGAATTTTTTACTATATTGGTTGATGAGACTCATGATATATATATTAAAGAACAAATGACAATTGCTTTACGATTTGTAGATAATAGGGGAAATATTGTTGAACATTTTCTAGGCATTGTACATATAAGCGGCACTACTACCTTATCATTTAAGATTGCTATTGATTCTTTGTTGTGCCAATATGGATTATCTATATCTAATTTATGGGGGCAAGGATACGAAGGAGCTAGCAATATGAGAGGAGAATTCAATGGATTAAAATGCTTAATTATGATGGAGAACAAGTTTACTTATCATGTTAATTGTTTTGCTCATCAACTTCAACTTATACTTGTATTGTTGCTTAAAATCACTTAAGGTTTTTTTTTTTTTTTTTTTAATGTGGTTGTACAATTGAATAATATTGTTGGAGCATCATGCAAGCGAAGAGACATGCTTCGTGAGAAATAATTTTAAAAAGTTGTTAAAGGAATTTGCAATGGTGATGTCTTTACTGGATAAGGTATAAATCAAGAGAAGACATTAAAAAGAGCTATGAGCACACATTGGGGTTCACATTATAATACATTGTTGAGTTTGTTATGCTTGTATGTTTTAGTTATTGATGCCCTTTTATTTATTGAACATGAGGGAAAAAGATCACAAACAAAGGGCACAAGCAAATAATATGTTGGAATTGATGGAAAAATATGAATTTATATTTCAGATGCACTTAATGAAGAATATCTTGGAAGTCATGAATGATTTGTCACAAACTTTATAAAGAAAAGATCAAAATATTGTAAAGGTCATGATACTTGTAGGATCAAGCAAACATCAACTGCAAACCATGAGAGTTGATGGTTGAGATTTGTTACTGAATGAAATTTATTTATTTTGTGTTAAATATGAGGTAGTCACCCCGTCCATGGAAGACTTATTTGTCTTTCATGGGAGATCATGACGAAATATTGAAGGAAAGACAAATCTTCACTATTATCGCATTGAAACATTTAATGATGTGATAGATTTGCAACTTCAAGAGGTGAACATAGAGTTGTTGTTGTGTGGTTTATCTTGATCTATCAAATTCATTTTCTGCTTATGATAAGAGAAAATTGCTTCAATTTTCTTAGTTTTATGCATTCGATTTTTTCCTGATGGAGTTAATGTATCTTGAGCACCAACTTGATAACTTTATTTTTTATATGCAGAGTAGTAATCAATTCTTTGGTTGTGGGGATTAGCCAATTTGCTCAAAGGATGGTTCAATTGAAGAAATATAGACTATATCTTTTGGTATATTTACTTTTGAAATTAGCATTGCTATTACCTATTGCAATTGCAACTGTAGAGAGAGTATTTTCAGTAATGAAAATAATCAAAATCTCACTTCAAAATAAGTTGAGAGATGATATGGTAAATGATTATTTGATATCATATATTGAGCGAGATGTGTTTGATACCGTTAATAATACATCTATTATTCAATATTTTCAAAGTATGAAATATCGAAGAGTGATATTGTAAAAACATATGGAATTAGTATATGACTTGTATTATTTTTTTAATTTATTGAATCTCTTGATTGAAATTTCTAGCTACGTCACTGTCTTAAGGTGAGTATACGTAGTCAACTGAATGTAATTGACATCAAACAACTTGAGCCAAAATTATCATAAGGTGGATAGTCAACTGAATGTAATTGACATCAAACAATTATTTTTAGCCAAAAATGTCTTAAGGTGGATAGTCAACTGAATGTAATTGACATCAAACAATTTTAGCAAAGTTGTCTTAAGGTGACTAGTCCATTGAATGGAATTGGCCATCACTTATGCATCTTAAAAAATGGTATATGACAATCCTATTATGCTTAAAATTAGAAAAAAAAACACAAATAGGGTTAGGAAAACCCAATAAGTACAATGGTTCCCATGAGGTAGGAATTTGAAGCTTTTGGATTATCAACAACTTTTGGTATACAGTATTTGATGTCCAGAGGAGGCTCAAAATCTAAAAAAGTAAATGAAACTAATTAAGTCTCTAGATTTATCAAATACTTTTGGTAAGTAATGTTGATAGTTTTATAAGAAGTAAATTTTGAGAGAGAAAATGAACATGTGCAAATTTAGGAAAAATTCAAAAATATAATAATTTTCATTTATCACAAATCCAAGACCTTTAGGGTCATCAGACAAGTGTTTGTGAAAGAAACTTTACATACATCTAATTAATTAAAGGATGCATCATGAGATCTAGTTACCATCAATCTCCAAGGCAATTAAAAAAGTAGAATGTAATAGCAATCAAAGGATTGACCTGAATTGTGAGCCAATGTCATTGCTTGCTTACTTGTCGCCAGATAAATTCCTACAAATGCAAGGAATGACCTACTGTAGGGATCAGTCAACAGCCATAGTCTCATCTCAATGGGGAAGAGAGCAGGAAGAATGAGAGTCAACAAATCAAGATGATGCCTAATGATTTAGACTATTCCTCCCTTTTATGCTGAAGGCTATTCTATAGAGATCATCCACACAAAGCTCATAACATGTTATTATATCCATACATATAATCCACATCCAATAATCTAAATCTCCTTTATGCATCAAACATTAGATTACTTAATCGAGATTTAATTTTTTAATAATAATTATTGTATGTTGTTAATCACATATTAATCGATCAAATGAAGAAGTTTTATAATCATATATGACTCATAATTTTTAAAAAATGAACATGGATAGATTCAGGAAAACCCAGTGCAACATTTTCATTTGATATAAATTCGAGACCTTAATGATCATCAAACACTAACCCAAAATATTTAATAGGGACCAATGTACTAGCCTATTGAAGGCATTTCCACTAAAGTGATCGATCACTCTATTGATTGCCTTCAAATATCTTTGATGAAAAAAATGTGATGTCCCTAGAGGACTCATCTCAGAAAATATATATATATATATATATAGGCCTGACGCAAGGCATAGGCCTAGAGCCCCATAGGGCCCATTGATTAAATAATTAAGTAGATATTAAAAAAATTAAATTGGATAATTAATATTAATTAATGATAGCATACACATTAATAAATATTATGCTAACTCATTAATTACATTTTATCAATTAATTCATTATTCCTATTTATACCTTACACGTAGTCTTTTTTCTTCATCATTAAAATTATCTAAGATTTATGTTATTTAATCTTATTTCCTCATAAGCACTTAGCCAAGATTTTATTCTATTTAATTATATAGCTTATAAAACTAATAAACTCTTTCCTTTTCAATATCTCTAAAAAAATCCTAATTATTCTTTCACCAGTGCTTATGATCATTAATTTTATACGTTTATGCTCTCGTCGGTATCTTTTTTTTTCTCATCGGTAATTCTGTAAGTTTATGCTCTCTCGCCAGTGATACTCTCAGAGAACGCTCTTCTCCTCCCTCGCTGATAATATTTCTTTCTCACTCTTTTTTTTTTCTCGATTATAACATGAATTAGAGATTTTTTTTATCCAGACAACGTAAAGTAAAATGCTTCATCAGAATTGTTTTTTCAAAGTTAAAATTATTAAAGTTTTATTTACGTTCAACAATATCTTTTTTAATTTAATAATGTTAAAATTTTATCTAAATATTAGCGAGAAAATTAAATTTTATATAAGATAATATTTTATTTTTTAAAAAATAAATCAATTTTTTTAAACCGGTTATTCTTAATTCCAAATTCAAATGAAAAAAAAATTGATCAAAAAATTTAAAAATATATTAAAGGGCTTTTATTATTATTATTATTATTATTATTATTATTGCCTAGGGTCTCGGGGAATCTTGAGATGGCCCTGTCTATATATATATATAGATATGATGCGGCGGTAAGGAGGAGTCCACTTAGCACGGGTCAACGATCACGGTGGAGGTCAAAGTCAAGACGGTCAACGTGGCCCGAGTGAGAGGGGAGTACATAGGTCGATCGGCAGGATAGCGAGCCGAGCGGGCCATCCGTCCGGCTCGGGGTATGTCATTGACAGTGAATAATGAACCAGTATAATAAAAGAGGAAAAAACGGATACTTAACAAGGGGAAGAGAAAACAAAAGAGAATACTTCATTTATCATTGAATGTGGAGAAGCTAAGACAAAGATGCCTTCTGTATGTAAATTAATATCATTAAACATAGGAATATGAAGGGACACTAAGACAGGTATAAAATATTATGATAGGTATAAAAAAAAGGCAAGATTCTTCTCTGTCCCTATTATTTTTTATTTCTCTTCTTCTGTTTCTGACTTGAGCGTCGGAGAGCTAATGCCAGGGACCGCTTTCCTGATTTGGTTTGTGATATGGGTTAGGTTTCATGAATCCCCGATAAGGGGGGAAAGGGGATAACTAAGTAGGAGAGGAAGATCAATATCGACCGGGATATGCCTCAAAGGAGGTAGGCTAATATCGGTCGGGATATACCTTTAGGGAGATAGACCAATATCGGCCGGGATATGCCTCAAAGGAGATAGGCCAATATCGGCCGGGATATACTTTCAGGGAGGAAGGCTCATATCGGCCGGGATATGCCTCAAAGGAGGTAGGCCAATATCGGCCGGGATATACCTTCAGGGAGATACGCCAATATCGGCCGGGATATGCCTCAAAGAAGGCAGGCCAATATCGGCCGGGATATACCTCCAGGAAGACAGACCCATATCGAGCAAGATATACCTCCAAGGAGGTTGACTAAGATCAGCCGGGATATACCTCAATGGAGGAAGACCAATATCGGCCGGGCCGAATAATACCTTGAAAAGATATACCAATATTGATCAAGATTACATACTTGGCAAAATATAGTCCAGTGCTAGCTGGGATAACAAACTCAGAAGGGCACGGACAGACATTACCCAAGGAGCCTCATGAGAGGTAATGATAATTGATCAAACCTAGTTAAGTTCATCCTCGACTGATACAAGGAACAATGTTATATTAAACTATCTATGATATAGCAAAAACAGGAGAGGCAAGTAGGAACGATAGAAACACTTTGAAAGGAATTGTGAAATAGGATAGAAGTAAATATTTCAAATAAAGTAGTCTATGAAGATATTTACAGTATGTGATTGTATAACAGGTGTTATATATTTGGCGGGAAATGTGTTTTTAGACTATTTTGTAGGTACTAGACGATAAAGAAGGTACATCTGGGGTACAAAAAAAATTCCTTAAAAAGTC
Source organism: Zingiber officinale (assembly GCF_018446385.1). Taxonomy (NCBI): domain Eukaryota; kingdom Viridiplantae; phylum Streptophyta; class Magnoliopsida; order Zingiberales; family Zingiberaceae; genus Zingiber; species Zingiber officinale. The sequence goes on along the minus strand of NC_055995.1, from coordinate 2,404,331 downwards.
ATTTAACACAAGTACGCAGCTTACGTCATTTCATAACAAACTCTAACAAATCGGGGTCCACTTCATGACTACGGAGGTTATATGAAGTGGTATAAAAAGGAGAATCCTCTCCGTTGGCGAGGTAAGTTCACATCACTGCGCACACCTATAACCCTAACTTCGAATTACTGTTCTGCTTACATCATCTCATAACAAACTCTAACAAACCGGGGTCCACTTCATGATTACGGAGGCTATATGAAGTGGTATAAAAAGGGGAATCATCTCCGTTGGCGAGGTAAGTTCACATCACTGCGCACACCTATAACCCTAACTTTGAATTACTGTTCTAGGGCTTCTTCTTCTTCCTTCCTTCCACATAAAGAGAGATGACTAACTTGAGAGTCGGAGGGCCTAGACATGGATTCCCACCCCGGTCTTAGGTCACTGACGAGAGTGTTGATTGGTCTCTTATGCACAGGAAGCCTTGGGAGCTCCGGATCTAGGTTCTCTTCGGTTGGATCTCTCTCTCATCATCGGATCTTCGCATAAGGAGGGCATTTGGTGATTCTATTCTTCCCGATCCTCTTTGGGTTTCTCGGATCGGTGTTCCATAGGCATTACCGACGGTAGATTTTTTCTCCCGGCTCTCCGTCTTGCCAAGCTTCTCAGACAGGATCAGTTTGTTTTGTAGATAGGAACGAGATCTTCATCTAGTCAGCGGAACCGCCACATCCCTAGCTTTCTAGCTTCACGCTTTCGGACATGATCATTTTGGTGTCGTATGTGGGAACGTAACTTACATCCGAGCAAGAAGATGAAAAATACTGGACGAATCACAATGGTGACGCTGACGCAAGAGGAACTCAACACGCTGGTACAGGCCCGAGCAATGAAGATAGTGAAACAACAACAACAACATGCACTGGCCGAGTGCCAACAGGTATTGTCCGAACGTCAAGCGCAAGAGCCTGCAGCCTCCGCGGTAGGTTGCCAGGCTGAGCGAGGGGACCGAGACATTTGGGAACCAAACAAAAGGCCGAGCGACACCTATGGGGAAGCCCCTCATGCGCCAGTCCCATTCCATCAAGCGCTGTTATGGACTCCAGCAGAAGAGAGGGCCCGAGCGGATAGAGACCGAGGATCTTCCTCGGATAAGACACCCACTCGAGACACAAGGAAAGGAAGGTACCCAGAGAAGATGATTCACCCAAATGGGTCAATCAACAGTTTTCGGAGGGAATTCTAAATGACCCTCTGCCGAAACATTACACCCCACTAACGATCAGGGAATATAATGGAGCGACCGCCCCCGATGACCACTTGGTCATATTTGATAACACGAACACACTTCACCAGTACACGGATGGGATGAAATGCCGAGTCTTCGTCACCATGTTATCCGGATCGACGTAATATTGGTTCAAATGGTTGTCGAGCGGCTCGATCCGCAACTTCAAGGACTTCCAAATGGCCTTCTTACATCACTTCGCTAGCAGTCGCTGCCACCAGAAGACGAGTGTGAATCTATTCTCACTAAAGTAGGGGCCCCGAGAGACATTATAGGCCTATATTCAACGCTTCAATTAGGTGGCGATGAACATCCCGGCAGTCTTCTCGGACGTGTTAGTGAACGCCTTCATCCAAGGGCTCACTGAAAAAGAGTTCTTCCGGTAGCTTATTCGGAGGCCGCCGAGGGACTTTGGCCATCTACAAAAGAAGGCCAATGAATACATCAACGTGGAAGAAGTCCAAGTGGAAAGAAAGAAGGAAACAACCACCAAGCCCGCAGGAGCGTTTGAACGACGTCAGCCGAACAATCAACAACCCTCCAAGGGGCCTCGCTCGGGAGGGGCCCCGCCACACGAGCCTAGGACACATGCCGTGCAGCATGTAGCGATCGCTCATCCAAAGGCCGCAACAGGTAAGATATGGTGTTGATGTTTTGGTCCTTCCACCAGTCAGCAATGCACAACACCCGGGATTTCTACGACCTGGCAGCAAGCAGACCGGCCTTGTGGGGATATCGTCGTCGATCCCCATCACCTATTCGGCGATAAAGACGCTGATCAACCGACCGATGGGAAGAAGACAATACAATAGCCGAACCACGCCACCATCCGTTGGAATGTATACTAAAAGCCTAGCTTTTGTATAAATATTTATTTAGAAATAAGAATGACATTGGTCAAATGTCTACATTTATGCTAAGTGTAGTTGTTCAATTAATTTATATTGTAGATAGCATGGTGTGTGGTGTCACTCACAGAAGATCATGTTATCTGTCACGCCCCGAGGAAGTCCCTGTCCGAAGAAATTTCGGCAGCACCTTCCCTGTACGAGTGACAATCTGAAGTATTTCTACAGACACAATATACATCAGCCACATGCGGCTGGAATATATACACAACCACGCAGTTAATAATCTCAGCCTACACAGCTGGACAAGTATAACAACAACCACGCAGTTATATATATTTTAAACAGCCCACTCGGCTGAAATCAAAACCAATACAGCGGAAAAACATAAAATACTAGCCCATACAAAACCAAATAAATCACTGCTAGCCGGCTAGGCTTACACCACACAACAACACAACACAACAATATAACAATTCCAAAAATAAAATCGGAACACAAAACTAAATACACCAATTATAAATACCGAAGTAAAAGTACACAAACGCGTAGACATGTCTTCTGATGTGATGTGGGGACCGGCAGCCAGGATACTCCAAGCGTCTCCATAAACAACCTAGTACCTGAAAAAGATAGTGTCCACGGGGGTGAGTTCAACAACTCAGCAGATACCTAGTTGACATGTATAGTAAACTATAACAAATAGTAATAACTATGGGGTACAGTCTCCTGAACAAAAGAAGGTAATGCATAATAGAAAAGGCTGAAGAGAACTGTACTCACTCAGGCCACCTATCAGAATAATCAGGTCGTCAGACCGAAAGTGTCATAAATCCTGTATGCATGTCAAACATATGCATCCATCCAAATGCAGCATATAAGTGCAGCAAACACAAGCAATAAATGCATAAATGCGTATGATGCCAATGATGCGTCCTGGTCACCCCTGACGCCAGTCATCCATCTCACACACAATGGTGAGACCGAGTGGGTAGGGCTGTGACAACCGTGCACTCTGACATCACTACTCCTGATGAGTGACCGAGTGGACGGGATACTGTCGGAGTATTCCTATCCTCTTACCCCAAATCATAAATGGGGGAGCTCAATGCTCTCATCTCCCGGTACACGATGACGGGGAGGTATCTCTGCCGACTACCACGCTGAGTCACCTAACCAACGGAGCCAAACAGAGTCCACCGTCTGCCGGCTACCATGCTGCTACACTAAATGCCAGCGGAGCCAAACAGAGCGAAACTGTCTGCCGGCTACCACGCTGAGTCACCTGACCAACGGAGCCAAACAGCAGAATCGCCACACACCTGCCTGATATACCACTAATCCATGAGTGGTGGTGTGTGCAGTACATGTAACTGGCGATGTGCTCAACCATAGTGGAGCCGACAATCGCGCAGCATGCAATCATGATGCATGACACTAAGCATAGCAATAAACTGATCAACATAACCAAATCCATATATATAAAATGAGTACCGTAATATCGACGGTCAAATACGAAGATCTAAAGTACACAGGTCAGATAGGATATCAAAAACCTAGGTCCTGAACATATCAAGTATGGTATGTCACTACCTCTCTGAGCATATATATAATCATGTGGGTACTATCATAAAATGCATAACAGGTGAGCAAACAAGCATGTAACAGGTATCCGGTAGTGACGTACCGAAACAATGACGAACATAATTATTACTAAAGGTTATAACCTACTAAGCATATCAACAAGATATTATCTAAAAGATAAGTCAAGGTACCCGCCTCCAATTGCAGGTTCAATCTAGTCCAATCCAACGCCGAGATGCTCGTCTCGTATTAGAGTCCTGTATCACCAATATAGATATACATTTTTATTTAGCTGCAACTCAAATGAACAGCTAAATAAAAATCCTTAAGAACAACAAAATAAATTGGGTTCTTCATATGGTATGGTACATCATGTCAAACCCCCAAGACAATAGGTTTTGGTTAACTATCCACAATAGTCCTCTTCACTACATCCACAAGCCAACTCAAACCTTGTAGTTTCCACATTATTCAAAATTCCCAATTAAAACAACTCAAACCTCATTCAACAATTTAATTTATCTATTTGACCAAATCATCCCCAAGAATAACCTCAAGCCAAGCAATTACAAACTGGAATCAATTCTCCAAACCAAAAGCCCCTTCAGTATCCCTTACAAATCTCATCATAGTCAATCATTAAAGAATAATAAAATGATTGTCCCTAGTAATCACATTCACACTGTTACACTCTAAATAATCCTCCACAATAATTCATTTTGATCTAGCCTTATTAATAACATTTCTAATTTCCACACAAAAATCTATCATCTTTGATTACCTCTGCAACCTCAATCACCTCTTTAGTGCAACACAAATTAATATCATTCTTACCAAACTCAATTCAAAGTCATCGAGATTAAATTGTTGCTCTTCAACATCATCAAGCATACCTACACCTCCAAACACAGATATTACAGAGGCCACCCACAACAAAGCAACATGGAATAAAAGTCTACACTACCACAATCTAAAGAGATGCTTTCCAAATCAAACAGTTCTCAATCGATCCTTAATCGACTGCTTCAAAAAAAAATAAAAACTGAAATTTATTACTGATATGGGTTAGGTTTTGTGGGTCTTCAGATGAGGAAAGAAAAGGAAAAAAGAGTCAAAGGAGGAAAGCCAATAACGACCGATGCACACTCCAGAGCAGAGATAACCTAATATCGGCCAACACATGCCTGCCGAATGAAGGTAGGTCAATATTGGTCGATACGTGCCTATCGAACGAAGGAAGGCCAATATCGGTCGATACATGCCTGCCGAATGAAGGTAGGTCAATATCGGTCGATACACGCTTGTCTAACGAAGGTAGGCCAATATCGGTCGATACATGCCTATCGAACGAAGGTAGGCCAATATCGATCGCTGCATGCTTGCTGAACGAAGGTAGGCCAATATCGGTCGATACATGTCTGCCGAACGAGGGTAGGACTGTTAGGATCTTTCGTACGGCTAGAGAGGGGGGTGTGAATAGCCGCCCCAAATCGCTCTCGTTTCTTCCTACAATTAGGTTAGTCGCAGCGGAAAATACAAAGAAGCGAAAGAGAAGAAAACCAAACCTTAACACGAGGATGTAACGAGGTTCGGAGATTAGGGCTCCTACTCCTCGGCGTGTCCGTAAGGTGGACGAGTCCGGTCAATCCGTCGGTGGATGAGTCCCCGGAGAACCGGCTAATACAATATACTCCTTGTGGGTGGAGAAACCTCGCCACAAACGTTTGCAACAGCAAACAAAGAGTACAAGAGCAGTAAGAAAAGCAATACAATATGAATACAATCGCACTCTACCAATTGCTTGCTTTCTTGTCGACTGGAGGTGAAGCAGCAACTTCACGCGACGCCTACAACAGCAGGAACCCAGCCGGAAGCTCACGCGAAGCTTTGGAGGAGCTCAACAAAGCTCAAGCACAGCAGCACTTAGAACAGCAAGAAGGAAGAAGGAGATCTATTCGCACAGAAGATGCCTCGATCCTTTATACCTGCGAAGAAGAAACAGCGAAGAAACTAACCGTTGTGTCGCAACGGCTAGAACCCTGATCGGTCTACAGACCGATCAGCCTAGGCGCATGAGGCTTCTGTTTGTCACCTGATCGGTCCCCAGACCGATCAGGTGTCGCGATCGAAGCCTGATCGGTCTGCGACCGATCGAAACCTCTCTGATCGGTCCATAGACCGATCAGCTTACCTCACGATCGTCACTGATCGGTCACCAGACCGATCAGGCCTTAAGTGGATCGGTCCGGTGACCGATCCAGTTTCTTCAGAGGTTTCTGATGGTCTCCCCGGGAGAAATTCAGAAACTCACGATTCGATCGGTCACCGGACCGATCAGGAAACACAGTATCACCGGATCGGTCACCGGACCGATCCAACTCCTCGGTTTAGAGTGCCCTCTCTAACCTAGTTCGGAGAACGAGCTACCGAGCCCTCTCCGACTCCATATGCCAAGCTTCACTCACTTGGACTTCTCAACACCCGATGTCCGATCACCCTTGATCCATCTGGATTTTCCCTTGCCCGGCTTCACTCACCAGGACTTTCCACCGGCTTCACTCACCAGGATTTCACACTGCCTAACATCCCAGTTAGGACTTTCTCATTCACCTAGCTTCACTCACTAGGATTTTCACCCTGCTTCACTCACCAGGGCTCTGCTTCACTCACCGGGACTTTTCCGTCTGCCTGGCTTCACTCACCAGACTTTCCCTTGCCAGCTTCACTCACCAGACTTCCCAACCGCCTAACATCCCAGTTAGGACTTTCCACCGGCTTCACTCACGGGACTTCCCAACCGCCTAACATCCCGTTAGGACTTTCCACCGCCGGCTTCACTCACGGTGACTTTCCAACCGCCTAACATCCCAGTTAGGACTTTCCACCGCAGCACTCACCAGACTTCTCCGTGCCAAGTCTTCATACTTGGACTTTTCCGCCAAGTCTCCATACTTGGACTTTTCCCTGCCAAGCTCCTCGCTTTTTCTTTGCCAAGTCTCCATACTTGGACTTTTCGCCAATCCTGCTTGGACTTTTCCAGCCAAGTCTCCATACTTGGACTTTTCCCGTGCCTGGACTTTTCCTGCCAAGTCTCCATACTTGGACTTTTTCCCGAATCAGTCAACCAGTCAACCTTGACCTACGGTTGCACCAATAATCTCCCAAACATCTATTCTTGTCCCATATCAAGAATAGAACTCTCTCACGAGTGTCAAACATCAACATGCAACACAACTAGGTCAACCTTGACCTAAGGTTTGCACCGACAATCTTCCCAAGTCAAACATCAAAATACAACTCGAGTCAAGTCAACTCGAGTCGGGTCAACCAGGTCAACCTTGACCTAAGGTTGCACCAACAATCTCCCCCTTTTGATGTTTGACAAAACCCATAATCAAGTTAGGTTAACCCGATAACCTAACTTAGGTTTTCCAACCATCTTCCAATGTCCAATGTTCTTTCCTTGAACATTCTCTAGACATTCTCCCCTTAGGTTAACCCGATAACCTAACTTGGGTTCTCTAATAATTCTCCCCCTTTTGACACACATCAAAAAGTATTCCAATGTTCTTCCTCGAACATTCCTTGACAATCTTCCCCTAGCTTAGGTTAAACCGATAACCTAACTTGGGTTCTCCAATAATTCTCCAATGAACACTCTCCCCTTTTTGACACACATCAAAAAGAATAAGGAGGGTATCAAGGTCAAGAGTTTCTTCCTAATGAAAGTCCCATACCTTTCATTGAAACTCTTATTTTCCCTTTGATACTAAGCTCAACAGTCCACTTAGTGATAATCCCATATCACTAATCCTCAAGGAGTAAAAACTCCCCCTAAAAGTCAACTCCCCTTGACTAATAGTTAAAACTCCCCCTAAAGGCCAACTCCCCCTTGACCATTGCACCAACAATGTCTTGGAGAGTTTCAAACCTTTAGAAATCTAAAAACCAACTTTCAGCCGAAATTTCAGACATGCAGTCGAATTTCAGCACATTGGCACGCTATCAGACCTCACTGGATCGGTCACCAGACCGATCCACAGCACTCTGGATCGGTCCAGTGACCGATCCAGCCCTCCCTGGATCGGTCCAGCGACCGATCCAGACACTGATCACAGGGATTTCTGATTTTTCCTCTCCCGAAATTCAGAAACCCCTAATAAATTCCAGAAAATTCGAAAAATTGTGAAATTTTGAGGATACATTCCTCATATCATACACTACCATGGAAAAATAATTTTCTATGAAAATAGTTTCCATTTTCAAATCTTGATACAAAGTTCAAAAACTTTGAAATAGTTCAAGTTTTAACTCAACTTTGTATCATAATGTTCAATGATGAATGCTATCACTAGGAAAGCTTCATCAAGGTTTTTCAAATCAATTTTAAAATGCTTTTAAAACCATTTGAATTTAGGACCATAATCTTAGGGCTAAATGTACATGACTTGTACATAAGCTTTCCCTATGATCCTCCATTTCTTGAATTAGGGTCATCTAGGTACAAGAATTATGCACCTTGATCCTAACTCATGATCCTAATATCTCACACACATCTAAAGTGTATCAAACCACATTCAAGTCAATTTGATGTGAGATATGGGTTAAGGTCAACTTAGGCTAAGTTCTCATGCATTTTCTAAACATCAATTTGATCTCAATATCAAAATGTGTTTTTCCTTAAATCAATTACATTGATTATAATGCAAGAGATGATGACATGGCATATAATGATATCATAAGTAAAAACATGTGCCAATGTCATGATGTCATGGCATAAAGTTTGAAAACTTAAATAAAGCATGACATATAAACTAGCCTAGCACTATCATGACATTTCAAATGATGATAAAACTAAACATGATGTCATGACATGTCATATGGCAAACAACCATGGTAAGTTAACACAAATAAAATACCTAGATTACCTATCTAAGTATCCTTAATCTCTTAGTTAACTTAAATTCTAATCCTAGATTGCCCATATATCCCTAAGAGAAAACCAAAATCCCAATTATGGTTTTTCTCTAAGTTTCCTTAAATTGTGCCAAATAAGATTAAAATATTCTCACTTTGGCACACTTTACTCTTCCAAGGAGTGAATGATAAAGATTATCCCCTTTCATTTTCAAAGGTTCCCAAAACCTTGAAAATGCTCCTTGAGTGTCAATTTCCTCAAAGTTGGGTTAACTACCCTTCTTATTGAGTTGACACTCTCTAACCCATCTATGGGGTAGAGAAAATGCTCCTAGGAACCCAATACCTACTTGAGCTCATTGGGTTCACTAAAAATTCACTAGGGATGACTTCCCTAGCAACCCTCCTAATGACCCTCTTAGGCTTTAAAGCCTTGGTCATTTGGGTCTCATCAAGATCAACTCTAGGGGTGACTTCCCTTGTGACCTTGGTGGTGGTCTTCCTAGCCCTAGGTTTTGTTCCATAATCGAATGGAACATTATGATAGGTGGGCTTGACCATTTGGGACTTAGGTTTGTGACCCAAACCTTTCTTGTCCTTGGCTTTTGGTTTTTGACCCTTAAACCCTAGAGATGACTTCTCCATGTTTTTAAGAGCCTTTTCTAAATTATCAAGTCTTGACCTCAAGACTTGATTTTCCTCTCTAATACCTCAAGTTTTAATTTGTCATTTTCTCTTGAGATATTCCTAGGCATGTGTCTAGTCTTTTTGGGATTTCTACCTAGGTTTTCCTTAACTTTAGAAGCGTTAATCCTAGGGTTGGTATTTCTAGTGTTATCCTTACCTAGGCTAACATGTTTAGCTCCTAAGCACATGTATTGGTTCCTAAAGTTAACATGCTTATCATTATTAACAATTGCAACAAAACTACTAGCATGAGTTTTATTAGAATTGCAATAATGAACCTTAGAAGTTACCTTAGGGTTTGCCTTAGCTCCCCCTATCGTTGTGCCCGGTCTCTTGCCCTTGTGAGGTTGCCTCCCCCTCGGACAATGGCTCCTATAGTGTCCCCTTTGCTTGCATTGGAAGCACACGATGTGCTCCTTGCCCTTGCGTTTCGGGACTCCGGCTTCCTTGACCTTTGGCGCCGGTGGAGTCTTTCTTACCCTCTTTGGACACTTACTCTTGTAGTGCCCAAATTCCCTACACTCAAAACACATTATATGCAATTTACTTGAACTTAAAGTGTTTGAGTTACCTAGGATTGAGGATGAATGGATGTTCTCTTCTTCATCCCTCCCGGAGGTAGAAGCTTCTTCTTCGTGCTCCGATCTTGAAGAAGAACTCACTTCCTCTTCTTCCTTGGATGTTGAGTAGCCCTCAACTCCCAACTCGCTCCCTCCATGATGTGAGCTACTTGGCTCACTAGGCTCCTCTTCATGGCTTGAAGTGGAACTCTCCTCATGGTACTTGGCCAAGTTATCCCACAACTCCTTGGCATTGTTGTATTCACCTATCTTACGCAAAATATTAGTAGGTAATGAAAATTCAATTGTTTTAGTTACCTCATTGTTGATCGTTGATTGATGGACTTGTTCCTTTGTCCACTTGTTCTTCTCTAGAGGCTCTCCTTCTTTATCCATTGGAGGAGTAAACCCTTCTTGTACACAAAACCAATTCCACATATTAGTCCTAAGAAAATACATCATCCTTACCTTCCAATATGCGAAGTTGTCGTTGTAGAAGGGTGGAATGGTGATGTCTTCTCCGAATTGATCCATCTCTAGCGCTTGTGCTCCCACGGGTGTGAATCCGATGAAGAGCGACCTCGCTCTGATACCACTTGTTAGGATCTTTCGTACGGCTAGAGAGGGGGGTGTGAATAGCCGCCCCAAATCGCTCTCGTTTCTTCCTACAATTAGGTTAGTCGCAGCGGAAAATACAAAGAAACGAAAGAGAAGAAAACCAAACCTTAACACGAGGATGTAACGAGGTTCAGAGATTAGGCTCCTACTCCTCGGCGTGTCCGTAAGGTGGACGAGTCCGGTCAATCCGTCGGTGGATGAGTCCGGAGAACCGGCTAATACAATATACTCCTTGTGGGTGGAGAAACTCGCCACAAACGTTTGCAACAACAAACAAAGAGTACAAGAGCAGAAGAAAAGCAATACAATATGAATACAATCGCACTCTACCAATTGCTTGCTTTCTTGTCGATTGGAGGTGAAGCAGCAACTTCACGCGACGCCTACAACAGCAAGAACCGGAAGCTCACGCGAAGCTTTGGAGGAGCTCAACAAAGCTCAAGCACAGCAAGAAGCCAGGAACAAAGAAGAAGGAAGAAGGAGATCTATTCGCACGGAAGATGCCTCGATCCTTTATACCGCGAAGAAGAAACAATGAAGAAACTAACCGCTGTGTCGCAACGGCTAGAACCTCGATCGGTCTGCAGACCGATCACCCAGGCGACGATGAGGCTCTTTGTCACCGATCGGTCCCTAGACCGATCAGGTGCTCACCCTGATCGGTCCGTGGACCGATCAGGAACCTCCTGATCGGTCCATAGACCGATCGGGCCGCTCCTCACGCCATCGATCTATTCCCGATCGGTCCGCACCGATCAAAATGGATCGGTCGCAGCACCGATCCACGGTTTTCTTCTCGCGAGGTTCCCGATCGGTCTCCAGTCGATCGACTGTAGCCGCGAGCTCGATTCTTCGATGGTCACCGCACCGATCGTGGCAACCTAAGCATCGCCTCGCCACCAGACCGATCCAACTCCTCGGTTTAGAGTGCCTCTCTAACCTAGTTCGGAGAACGAGCTACCGAGCCCTCTCCGACTCCATATGCCAAGCTTCACTCACTTGGACTTCTCAACACCGGATGTCCGATCACCCTTGATCCATCTGGATTTTCCCTCGCCCGGCTTCACTCACCAGGACTTTCCACCTGGCTTCACTCACCAGGATTTCACACCGCCTAACATCCCGCTTAGGACTTTCTCATTCACCTAGCTTCACTCACTAGGATTTTCACCGGCTTCACTCACCAGATTTCCAACTCCTCGGCTTCACTCACCAGGACTTTTTCCGTGCCGGCTCACTCACTGGGACTTTCCCTTGCCCGGCTTCACTCACCAGGACTTCCAACCGCCTAACATCCAGTTAGGACTTTCCAGCTCACTCACCGGGACTTTCCAACCGCCTAACATCCCAGTTAGGACTTTCCACCGCCTGGCTTCACTCACTGACTTCTCCGTGCCAAGTCTTCATACTTGGACTTTTCCGTGCCAAGTCTCCATACTTGGACTTTTCCTGCCAAGCTCCCTGCTTGGACTTTCCAGCCAAGTCTCCATACTTGGACTTTTCCCTGCCAAGCTCCTCGCTTGGACTTTTCCCTGCCAAGTCTCCATACTTGGACTTTTCGTGCCAAGCTCCCTGCTTGGACTTTTCCAGTGCCAAGTCTCCATACTTGGACTTTTCCAGTGCCAAGCTCCCTGCTTGGACTTTTCCGTTGCCAAGTCTCCATACTTGGACTTTTTCCCGAATCAGGTCAACCAGGTCAACCTTGACCTACGGTTGCACCAATAATCTCCCAAACATCTATTCTTGTCCCATATCAAGAATAGAACTCTCTCACGAGTGTCAAACATCAACATGCAACACAACTAGGTCAACCTTGACCTAAGGTTGCACCGACAATCTTCCCAAGTCAAACATCAAAATACAACTCGAGTCAAGTCAACTCGAGTCGGGTCAACCAGGTCAACCTTGACCTAAGGTTGCACCAACAAGGACAATATCGGTCGATACGTGCCTATCGAACGAAGGAAGGCCAATATCGGTCGATACATGCCTATCGAACGAAGGTAGGCCAATATCGGTCGCTACATGCTTGCCGAATGAAGGTAGGCCAATATCGGTCGATACATGTCTGCCGAACGAGGGTGGACAATATCGGTCGATACGTGCCTATCGAACGAAGGAAGGCCAATATCGGTCGATACATGTCTGCCGAACGAGGGTAGGACAATATCGGTCGATACGTGCCTATCGAACGAAGGAAGGCCAATATCGGTCGATACATGTCTGCCGAACGAAGGTAGGCCAATATCGGTCGCTACATGCTTGCCAAACGAAGGTAGGCCAATATCGGTTGATACATGTCTGCCGAATGAGGGTAGGACAATATCGGTCGATACATGCTGTCTGTATAAAGGTAAGTTAATAACGACCGATACGCATGCCAAAGTAAAGATAGCCTAAAATCGGCCAATACATGTCTGCCGAACGAAGGTGGGCCCATATCGGTCAAAGTTAATAACGACTGATACATACTCCAGAGCAAAAGTAGACTAATATCAACCAAAAGGATTAACGAATGCCTTAGAAACATGTTGAATAAAGTGTTATTACAAATAGAAGTCACATGGAGAAGAATCATACATGAATATATCGAATAGAATAATTTATGATAGAGAGTATATATTTTTTGGCGGGAAATATGCTTTCAGATTGTCTTGCAGGAGCTAAACGACAAAGAAGGTACATCTGGGGTACAGAAAAGATTCCTTAAAAATCATCTTCCTCAAGTACTCAGCTGATGTCATAACGAACTCTAACAAACCGGGGTCCACTTCATGACTACGGAGGTTATATGAAGTGGTATAAAAGGGGGAATTCTCTCCGTTGGCTAGGTAAATTCACATCTCTAATTCTGGGACTACTGTTCATCTTCTTTCTTCTTCTTTCCTCGACATCAAGAGAGATCCCTAACTTGAGCGTCGGAGGGCCTAGCCAGGGATTCCCACCCCGGTCTTAGGTCACTGACGATAGTGTTGATCGGTCTCTTGTGCGCAGGGAGCCTCGGGAGCTTGAAGGTCCGGTTTTCTCTTATTTGAACGGGGGTTTCTTCCTACTTATCAGATTTCCTTCGGTGACTTGGGTTTTCTCCCGATCCGCTTTGGGTTTCTCGGGTCAAGGTTTCACCGTCATTATCCTTCGTCATTACAGTGGGTCTCCTTCTCCCGGATCTCCTTCACGGTCAGCTTCTCAGACAGGATCAATTACCAAGTCAACAGTCGGCAGCAACGACAGCTTCGAAAATGAGTCACAGCGGCCGTAAGGGAAGCAACACGCTTGGCAGATGACGACCAGTCGTGGATCCCCAGCGGTCGGCAGTGGCGCAGTGAAGACCACGCGGAACAGATCTAAGGCAGAGGAATTTGGCCGGCTAATTGGTGCTCGGAAGAGGAGAGGAAGGGCTCTACTCAGTGATCGAAGGAAGGGCCTCGGATGGGCGGCAGGAGTCGGCCCCAATTGTAGCGATCGGAGCGACGCGAGAGGGCTGCGGCGCGTCCTGATCTCCACGGTCGAGACTGATCTAGGGCTCAAGGGAGTGGCCGGCGCTAGGGTAGAAGCCAGGAGTCGGCCCGAGGAGAGGAACGGAGACCCTCTGTTGGCTCTTGTCGGCCGGCGATGAGAAGCTCCACGTGTGGTTTGTGCCGGCAGAGGAAGAGAAGAAGAAAGATGCTTCGGCGTCGCGGAGGTTAGGGCACAGGCGGTTCGACAGGGAAGAAGAGAAGGAAAGTGAACGACTCGCATGGTTTCGGCGGGGGAAAAAGAAAACGAAGAAATAAAGAAAAGGAATTAAGAAATAAACATTTCCGCGCTAAAACGGGGTAGTCTAAACAGGTTTTTCCGGACCCCGTTTTTATCCCCGTAAACTCGTCCATACGGTCTCTGAAAAATTCCAGAAAAATTTCTAAAAATTCTGAAAAATTCCCTTATCATTATTCTCCATTTTTCGGTATTTTACATTATCAGTTCCTTATAAATTATAAACAGTTACTCACAACCAAGATGGAATGAGACAAACCATAGGAGTAGTTGTAGTGTAATTAGGTATTATTTTATCTTGACCAATAAATTACACTAGTGCACTATGAGTGTATTGAGCAGGACCATTTGAGGTAATTTCTTTTTATACTGACTATATAAAAGAACAATACCTCTGTTATTATGGAAGTGTGTACTCTTAATCATGATATAATAACAACTACATATACTTAATATTTATTTCTTTAATTTATCAAAGGGTGTGATTTAGCTCGTTAAATCAATAGGCCCAATAAGTTGGGAAATGATATTATTTATATGGTGTGTTGTTGATTATAGAATGAAATTATGCCCTAGTAATCTAGGTTGATGATGTTCCCTTGAGGAGCTCATAAGGATTATCATGTAAACCTTGCAGGTGGACTTAGTCCGACATGACAATGAAGATGAGTGGTACTACTCTTGGAGCTAGATATTAATTAAGTGAGTTGTTAGTAACTCATTTAATTAGTAGACATTCTATATCTTAAACACAGGGAGACTAACACCCTCATGATAAGAAGGAGCCCATATAGTAATATGGGATTGGTGCGGTAGTTCAATAATAACTCTTTAGTGGAATGAGATATTATTGATGAACTCGAGTTGGGTGTTCGGGGCAAACACGGGAAGCTCAAGTTCATCGGGAGACCAAAACCAATTCTTTCTCTCAGTCTCTGTCGTAGCCTCTTATTTATAAAGTCTTATACCCACCTATACCCACCTTCTTACCCATCTTTAGGTGGCTGGCCAAGCCAAGCTTGGAGCCCAAGCAAGGGTCGGCCAAGATAAGCCTTGGATGGACCAAGTGGTGGCCGGCCGTAGCTTGGAGCCCAAGCTTAGGTGGCCGACCACATGAAAAATAATAAAAGGAGTTTATTTTAAAATCTTTCCTTATGTGGAAGCCATGGTTTTAAAAGAGAAATTTAAATATTTCCTTTTATAGCTTTCTACAAAAGATTAAGAGAAAGGTTTAATATCTTTCCTTATTTATAGTTAAAAGGAAGATTTTAATTTTTGATAAAACTTTCCTTTTTTGTAACCATCCTCATGGTTTTAAAAGAGAGTTTTAAAATTTAAAATCTTTCCTTTTATAGATTTCTACAAAAGATTAAGAGAAAGATTTGATATATTTCCTTATTTGTAGTTAAAAGAAATATTTTAATTTTGGAGGAAATTTTCCTTTTTGTAATCATCCACATGTTTTAATAGAGAAATTTTAATTTATAAAAGTTTCCTTTTATAACCAACCATGAAGGGAATTTTTAAAAGAGAAATTTTTATTTTAAAATTTCCGGAAACAAATTAGGAAGTTTTAATTTTGTGTTTAAAACTTTCCTTGTTTGGAGGATTTGATATGGCAAAGAATTATAAGCAAGGTTTTATTAAATTTTCCTTTTATTTGGCAACAAAAATAAGGAAGTTTTAATTATGTTTAAAACTTTCCTTATTTGCCAAGACCAAAGAATATAAAAGAGAGGGTAGAGGTGCCTCATCTCATAACAACACATCTATTATTCCTCTCCTCTATTCCTTGGTGGTGGTCGACCCTCATCTTCTTCCTCTTCTCCTTTTCTTCTTCTTTGGTGGCCGGCGATATCAACCCTTGGAGCTTGGTTGGTGGCCGGATTTTGCTTGGAGAAGCAGTAGAGAAAGGAGGCTTTGTTTCTTAGCATCCCTTGGAGCTTGGTTGGTGGCCGAAGTTCTTCATCTCAAGGAGATTGTTGGTGGCCGAAACTTGCAAGGAGAAGAAGGAGGCTTGGGTGGATTCTTGTCTCGGTAGATCGTCGCCCACACGACGTCTGAGATAAGAAGAGGAATACGATAGAAGATCGTGAGGTCTATAAGCTACAAAAGGTATAACTAGTTATTAGTTTCCGCATCATAACTAGTTTATTCTTTTGTTTAGATCTTGAAATACCAAACACAAGAGGCTAACGATTCTAGGTTTTGGATTTATGATTCGACTTTGTGTTTCTTTTGATTTTTCGATCTTGTGATTCGATTGTTCTTAGTGGTTAAACCTAGGGTTACTATAAGGAGATTAAATATTGAATTTCATTGAAAGGATTTGTCTAGGAAGTGGTGGATGATCCTATACTCAAGAAGGCCTAGTGTCTCTCCATGTTTAACCTAGAAGCCAATCTCTGAAATAAATATTTAATCGAATTTGTAACATAGGTGGATTTGGATTAATAATGTTAAGCATCATTTACGATCCAAGTCTAAACCTCTAAGAACAGATAAGTTGAATTTGGAATCAATAATGTTAAGTTCTGTTTGTGATTCCAAATTTAATTTCTAAAGAACACAATATGTTGTCAGGAAAGGTTCAGGACTTGTACAAATTTTTTGTACAAGGGAACCGGTACGATATTCCTAGTAGCAACCAACAATTAATATCAGAGCTAGGGGTTGCCTCTGTGTGTTTGGTTTTTAGTTTAATTATGCACATGTCATACATATTTTAGGCAGGATAATAGTAGGATGTGAAAATAGATTTAACTCTGTGGTTGCAGGCATCCACGGACATGTGATTGTGTGTGATTGGACCCTCAGACATGTCGAGGGAATTTTATGTGTGTGCATGATTATATGTATTAAATATAATAGGAGCTTTATTAGTTTTAGGATTTTACATTTTTGTTTTGATCTAGATTACATGTACATTCCTTTGTGGAATATAGGATCGATATATGTAAAATTTATTTTTGTCGCGGATCGTATCCTTGCGAGGCGTGGTACTATTTGTAGACCAGAGGCGCAGCGGAAAAAGAAGCAAGATAGATGTGGCGACTAGACCTGATTGCGGTGGCTAAAGATGGCAGCGGCTAGGGTTGACAGCACACGGAGGACAGTGATGGAAAAAGTCATAATAGTTGGAAAATTATTTTTCCATATTTATTGCTTTATTTGCTGTGATGTGTGTGCGCATGGTTAAAAATTTTCATCTTAAAATAACTAAGTGTGAGAGGGATTAGTAAATAAATTCTACGGTCTCCATTACTGGGTTGTAAGTGATGCAATAAACTTACGTGTTGGCTCTGAGTGCCTCCCTCCACAACGGATGAGTTTGTTTGCAGATCACTAGATCAAACTTCCTTTATGGATAGTTATAGGAAATTATTTAGGAGCGTGTGATCTTCTCCAACTGAAGGGGCACAATCCTATTTAATGGACTAAGTATCAAGTAATGGTACACACTTAGGCACATTTAATAGTATCCTCCCCAACGGAGTTACTGCTATTATTTGTGTGACCAAAGGAATACCAACTATTAATTTTATTTATCATAAAGTTAGGATGACAAGATAATAAAATTAATGGGTAAAACCTCCTCTTACAACGTGACATGCAAAATTCACGGTGTTTTGAGGTGTTGGTAAATTTAAATAATATTGTTTAAGGAATTAATATTATTCTAAATTTAGAGCCTTGACCAAAAAGTTTTTTTTTTTGATTCTTAGGATGACTTTCAACCCACTGGCTATTATACTGAAAGAGAACAAACTTACTGGTCCCAATTATATAGATTGGAAAAGAAACCTAGACATTGTCCTAACTGCTGAAGGCTATAAGTTTGTACTGTTAGAGCTCTGCCCTAATGTGCCTAATAGTGATTCTAGTGAAGAGGAGATTGAGTATCATAAGAAATGGGTTAATACAGATGAGATGACGCAGAGTTACATTTGGCTTTTATATCAAATGTGCTGCAACATCAGCATCAGACCATGCCTACTGGCCATAACATGATGTACAAGTTCAAGGAACTCTTCGGACACTAGAATCAGGCTGACAGGCAAGACTGTATGATCTCTAGGTACTAGACTAAAAGCAGGAATGAAGAAGCCGAAAGGCAAGTGCTTCATTTGCAAGCAGTCTGGACATTTGTAGGCGGACTGTCCTCGTAGGAAGAGAAATATATGTTGGATCGAGAAGCGCTAGAGGGGGGTGAATAGCGCTCGTGGCTTTTTCGTTCGATTCATAAAATTATGGAGTTAAAACACGCAGCGGAATAAAAAACAAACACAGATAGACAGGGGAATTTACTTCGTTCGGAGCCTAGATCGACTCCTACTCGAAGGCCCGTGATCCTTGATCGCTTTCCGTGGGCAACAACTATAAGCTCGTAAAAATGTACAATAATATATTACAATTGAAAGCACTAAAACAAATTATACCGACAACAATAAAGTAGCAGAATCTGAAGCTTCGGGTTGTCGAGGGCTTGTAACAGCACTTCTGGATGTTTCTTGAGCAGCTTGTAGTGTAAGGATTGCTTGGAGTTCGTTGATGCAATAAGCTGCTCGAGACCTGCTTTTAAAGCATGCTGGAGGCACCTTGAAATCACTCCGAGGCGCCTCAGACTCAGCGAGTCAGCAGTGCAGATGAGCGAAGAACTGGTCACAACTTATCCTGCTTAAGGCGCCTTCAGATCCCTCAAAGGCGCCTCCAAGCAGCTGTCCAAGGCGCCTCTAACACCCATGGAGGCGCCTCCAGCTCCCGCGCACAGCCAGCTCATCCTTGCACCCAAGGCGCCTCCAAGCTCCATGGAGGCGCCTCGGACACTGTTCATCCGAGGTGTACTTTGTGTTTTTGGTACCTGCAAACATGTTAGTCCCAAAATACCTATAACACAAAGTTAGTACACAATAATAGTATGAATATGAAAGTTTGACAGTCTCCGGACTGTCCAGGTCTGACTTCGGATTTTCGACCGGAAACCCTAGGTCAACCCGACGCCTACTGTTCCCTCTACGGGGAATGCGTCCTCACCTACTCCACTCAGGAGATTTACCTGTTCCCAGTGCGATCCTCCAGATCGATTGGACTTTTGCTCGGTGCTCGATGCTTCCGGACTTTCTGCTGGACTTCCGCTTCCCGGCTGGTCGAGTCTTTCACCTGGTTCGCGACATCAGGACTTTCCACCTAGGGTTACCCCCCTAGGACTTTTGCCTGAAGCACTCGACCCACCAAGACTTTCCGCATAGGGTTACCACCCCCTATGACCTAGGGTTACCACCCCCTAGGGTTTTCACCTGCATAACCACAGTTAGAACTTTCCTGAAACACTTAGTCAAGCACGTTAGATCACAAACACACCTTAACTTTGAATCCTTTGCCATTATCAAAACTCAGGTTTGATCATCGGATGCTTTCCGCACCAACAATCTCCCCCTTTTTGATTATGGCAACCCAAATTCAAAGTTAAGTTAAAACAAATGCATAAATATATCAAAAGGTTTAAGTGAGCAAGCTTAAGTACATAAATTCAAATAAAAGCATAACTTAAGCTAACACTTAAACTTTGTGAAGCTCCCCCTTAATACAGGGCTTCCTTTTACTTTTGAATTAGATAGATTTTTACTTTTGAATTTCCTACTCTCCCCCTTTGCCATTTATCAAAAAATAAGTCAATTATCAATTTTTCTTTTTGACCTAAACTTTTGAAAGCAATGAGTTAAAATTTTGCAAAACTATAAAGAATTTAATAAAGTTACTTAGTTAAGCCTTTTGCAAACACTGAATTTTGAAAATGTAGCTTAAGTTTAAAGAGGTACTTAGCTTAATTTGAAAAAATAATTTTTAAAAAATATGAGTAAGAATTTATTTAAATTTTAGGACGAAGAGAGAGTAGCTAAAAATTTAGGTTATTTATTCAGTTGGTCCTTAAGTCTAAGCATGAGTCAAGTTAAATAGCAATCAAATTATCTAATTGGTTTTGATCAGGTATCAGAGCCCTAAAGTACAAGCATGCTTAATCTTATAATCTCCATTTGAAAATTTTTTCGAAAGATATTTAATTAAATTTGAAAAGATCTTCAAAAGTTACTTGATAATTAGCTTGACTCCGTTCACTCCCTCTTAATTAATGCAAACATGAATCCCTAGGGTCCTAGAGTCCAAGCATGTATAAAATATAATAGGTTTTTTATATTTTGTCTAATTTTCCATCTTACGCATTCTAGATTTTCAGGCATGTTTAGCATATGAGTGAGTGTCAGAAAAAGTTAACTTTATCAATAAAACTATTGAAAATATAAGTTTGAATTTCAAATTAGTAAATATTAAACTTTGAGATTATAGTAAAAATTAATTAGAGTTAACATTTGCAATCATAATTTTATAATATGATTTGAGAATTAAAGATTTTTAAACCCTTTTAAATTAATTAATATTTTGTAATTAATTGAATAATATTTTGAAATTATTTTCAAAAATTTTTAAATGATTCTGAAATGAATTTTCAAAAGATTTTTGAAATGAATTTTCAAAGGATTTTTCAAATAATTTTTAAATGATTTTGAAATTGATTTTTTTTAAAAATAATTTTGAAATTGTTTTTGAAAAGTTTTATTTTTTTAAATAATTTTGAAAAGATTTTTAAAGTAATTTTGAAATTGATTTTGAAAAGATTTTAAAATATTTTTGAAAAGATTTTTAAAGTAATTTTGAAAGTGATTTTGAAAATATTTTAAAATAAATTTTAAAGATTTTACAAATAATTTTGAAATTAAGTTTTAAAAGATTTTTAAATAATTTTTAAAATATTTTTCAAATAATTTTGAAATTAAGTTTTAAAAGATTTTTCAAATAATTTTTAAAAGAATTTTCAAATAATTTTGAAATTAAGTTTTAAAAGTTTTTTAAAATATTTTTAAAAGATTTTTCAAATAATTTTGAAATTAAGTTTTAAAATATTTTTCAAATAATTTTGAAATTAAGTTTTAAAAGATTTTAAAATGATTTTTAAAAGATTTTTCAAATAATTTTGAAATTAAGTTTTAAAAGATTTTTCAAATAATTTTGAAATTAAGTTTTAAAAGATTTTAAAAGATTTTTCAAATAATTTTGAAATTAAGTTTAAAAAGTTTTTTAAAAAATTTTTAAAAGATTTTTCAAATAATTTTGAAATTAAGTTTTAAAAGATTTTAAAATGATTTTTAAAAGATTTTTCAAATAATTTTGAAATTAAGTTTTTAAAAAGTTTTTTAGAATAATTTTGAAATATTTTGAAAATATTTTTAAAGGAGTTTTGAAATTAAGTTTTAAAAGATTTTTAAAATGATTTTAAAAAGATTTTTGAACTAATTTTGAAATTAAGTTTTAAAAGATTTTAAAAAGATTTTAAAAAGATTTTTAAAAGAATTTTAATAGATTTTTCAAATAATTTTGAAATTAAGTTTTAAAAGTTTTTTAAAAGATTTTTCAAATAATTTTGAAATTAAGTTTTAAAAGATTTTTGAAATGATTTTTAAAGTTATAATTAAAAAAAAATTTAGAAAAATAATTTTGAGTTAATTTCATTTGAAAAAATAATATTAATTACGAATTTAATTAAAATTTGAATTAATTATAATTATGAATTTAATTTTGAATTTGAATTTCCATTCCTTAGTCATCTCACCCGATCTAAATTTTCAATCAGGGAATCTTATAATTTTTGTGAGATGAATTATGGTTCAATTTTAGGGTTTGGTTTAACTTTGTGTTAGATTCAGGTTTAGCTTTGGGTTCAACAAGTAGACATTTTTTGGATAAACTTCTGGGCTATGGTGAGTTACAAGGACATCATTAAAGTAACCATGCTTTCGAGGTTTTCCAAATAGTCCTACCCGTTGAACTTAGTACAAAACCTTGGTCTAACTAGTTAGGATCCATAAAGGGTAGCTTCGGTCAGTTCCACTTAGCCAAATGCACCAGGTCGAAGTCATATCTTCCTAGACATGCGATGACTAAGTTTCCCCAACATACTATCATCCAATACTTCACCAGTACCGTGGGTCAAGTTAAACTTAGCCCATTTTAATCTATCCTTAATTACCCTGCTGGGTAGTCTACTCTTGGTTACCCTTATCGGGTCGATTAAGTTCGGAGGTGCCAGCTATTCTGGAGCCTTCCTTTGGATTTTAATTTGATTTAATTTGATTTTAATTTGATTTGACTTTAATTTAATTTGACTTTTAAGTTTATTTAATTTGATTTTTGATTTTATTTGTTAAGATAATTATTTATTTATTAAGATGAATTTCATTATTTATTTATTAATTAAAATAATTTTTCTTTTTGCTCCCCCTGGATCATAGCCTCGATAAGGTCTATCAAGGTAATAGACTTGATCCTTGGGGACCCAATATTGACCAAGTCCAACTTGATTGACCAAGTTGGACTTAGGTACCCATGCTTGGATTATCTTTCTATTATTTCTATTTACTAATGATAAATACGATTTGTATTTTCTTTTAGTTTTAAATCCAAGTCCGGATTTGTTGTAAACGACTCGTTGTTTTCCAAGAATCAGATCCAGATTCTTGGAACCCAAGGTGAACTAGTTCAACGTGTCCTTGAGTTCTTTAACTTGAGTTTTCAAATTGGAATTTTCTTCCTCAAGTTGTTGGACTTGAGTTGAACTTCCAATTTGAACTGACTCAGTTAAGGGACTTGAGTTAGTCACTTTTTTAAGGGTTGTTACCTCCTTTAGAAGTGACTTGACCCGGACGTTAGATTTGGCCAACTTCTTAAGCAAGTAAGGAATTAAGTTTTCCGAATTATCTAGGTTAATACTAGACATTATAGAACTTACAATGGGTTTGGGTCCTTCAGAAACGGATACGGATCCGTGGCTTCGCTCGGGCTCGGTGTCTGATTCATTCTCGGTTTCAGATTCAAGCTCGGACTCAATTTCGGCAACATGTGCTAGTACTGGTAGAGTGAGGAGGCTTGCTTGTTCTTCTTCATCGGATTCAGATTCGTCTGATGACTCGGACCATGTTGCCTTTAACCCTTTCTTCGTCTTGCTTGTACCTACAAATGACGCAACACCTTTCTCGGCCGGAGTAGTATTAGTTTGCTCAAATAATTCGTTAATTAAAACATGCTTACTTACTTGGGTGCCTTCGTGTAACTGAATTAGATTCTCCCACAGCTCCCTGGCGCTTGAGAATGGGCCGGCGTGATTCAGCTCCTTATTTGTTAAGCCGCACTGAAGTGTATACGTTGCTTTTGCGTTTGATTCTATCTTTTTGATAAGGTTCGCGTCCCAGTTCTCGTACGGTAGTGGTATGCTGGCGCCGTCAGTTGGTATTTCGAGCCCGGTCTTGGTGATCATCCAGACATCGAACTCGGTTTGTAGGTACGACTCCATTCGGCCTTTCCAGTAGCCAAAGTCTTCGCCGGAGAAGAGCGGTGGTCGAGTGGTGCTATAGCCTTCTTGGAGAGCCATTGAATCTTGCACGAAAAAGTGAGCAAAAAACTTGTTCCAGGACTTAATCCTGGATTAGTAGTGTGGTAGAAGGATAGAAATAGAAATTTAGGAGTTTCGAGAAAAAATAATAAAATAATAATAAAATATTTAAAAAATATTATTTCAAATTTTGCCAAATTCAATATTTTATCAATACTAATAAACCATGAAAGGATGAAAATGAATTTTTCAAAAATAATTTTGGAGGGAAAAAATGAAAGGCGTAAGGTTTTATTTTTACCCTATAAGAGCGAAAAAGCGACGGAAAAAAAATGCTCGAATGATAGTTGTACCAATTCAGAGCAACCCCGCTCTGACACCAATTGTTGGATCGAGAAGCGCTAGAGGGGGGGTGAATAGCGCTCGTGACTTTTTTGTTCGATTCGTAAAATTATCGGAGTTAAAACACGCAGCGGAATAAAAAATAAACACAGAGACACAGGGGAATTTACTTCGTTCGGAGCCTAGATCGACTCCTACTCGAAGGCCCGCGATCCTTGATCGCTTTCCGTGGGCAACAACTATAAGCTCGTAAAAATGTACAATAATATATTACAATTGAAAGCACTAAAACAAATTATACTGACAACAATAAAGTAGCAGAATCTGAAGCTCCGGGTTGTCGGGGGCTTGTAACAGCACTTTTGGATGTTTCTTGAGCAGCTTGTAGCGTAAGGATTGCTTGGAGTTCATTGATGCAATAAGCTGCTCGAGACATGCTTTTAAAGCATGCTGGAGGCGCCTTGAAATCACTCCGAGGCGCCTCAGACTCAGCGAGTCAGGCGTGCAGATGAGCGAAGAACTGGTCACAACTTATCCTGCTTAAGGCGCCTTCAGATCCCTCAAAGGCGCCTCCAAGCAGCTGTCCAAGGCGCCTCTAACACCCATGGAGGCGCCTCCAACTCCCGCACACAGCCAGCTCATCCTTGCACCCAAGGCGCCTCCAAGCTCCATGGAGGCGCCTCGGACACTGTTCATCCGAGGTGTACTTTGTGTTTTTGGTACCTGCAAACATGTTAGTCCCAAAATACCTATAACACAAAGTTAGTACACAATAATAGTATGAATATGAAAGTTTGACAGTCTCCGGACTGTCCAGGTCTGACTTCGGATTTTCGACCGGAAACCCTAGGTCAACCCGACGCCTACTGTTCCCTCTACGGGGAATGCGTCCTCACCTACTCCACTCAGGAGATTTACCTGTTGCCAGTGCGATCCTCCAGATCGATTGGACTTTTGCTCGGTGCTCGATGCTTCCAGACTTTCTGCTGGACTTCCGCTTCCCGGCTGGTCCAGTCTTTCACCTGGTTCGCGACATCAGGACTTTCTGTTGGAGCAATCCCAATGGTCCGCGGGACCATGTGTTTTGGTGTTTGGGCAAAAGGTTTAAGTTAGGTTTACCCTTGTTATTTGATATGTGTACTTGAGTTGTGCAGGACTGCAGGTGACACATGTGACTCAGGTTGACGGCTTCGGGTCCGGTGAAGGATGGAGCATCCGAGGGACCATGGACAAAGCAGCAAGGACAATGGCCGAGGGAAGCGACTTCGAGGCATACGCGAAGGATGGCATTGGAGACAAGCCGCGGGCTTGGATGCATCCGAGGGACGAGAGCCAAAGGAAGTAGGCTTGAAGGCAAGAGGTCAAGGCTGCAAAGAAGAGTCAAATGAGTCGTGAGGGTACGAGTGCATGAGAGATTGTACTCGGAGTAAAATCCTAGTTTTAGGGTTTTTACTGTAGCGGTACTGTAGCAGTACTGTAGCGCACTGTAGCAGTTACTGTAGCGTACTGTAGCAGTCGACTGGTGTATGGACCAGTCGACTGGTGCAAGGACCAGTCGACTGGTAACGGGCAAATCAGGTTCTGATTTGTTCCAAGCTCTATAAGAAGGAGCTTGGTATGGCCGGCCAAGGCGACGAAATTAGACTTGGTTAAGGTCTAATTAGTAGTCTACAAGTGCTCAAGTGTTTGTGGAATCCAAGAGGTCTTGGTGTGTTGTGGTGAGGTTTCTCCACCCACAAGGAGCGACTTGAGATATCCGGAGTTTGCCGGGGGCTAATCCACCGACGGATAGGGATCGTCCACCTTACGGACAGCCGTGGAGTAGGAGCATCATCTCCGAACCACGTTAAATGAACGTGTTATTGGTTTGCTAGTTCTTTTCTTTGTCTTTAGCTTTTGTATTCGTTATTAGTATTTGTATTTCCGCTTGCGCACTAACGAATACGTAGGAAGCGTGTTTTGGGGGTGCCGTCTATCCAACCCCCCTTCAAGCCGGCCACCGATCCTCCAACAAGTGGTATCAGAGCGAGGCCGCTCTCCATTGGACTAACCGCCAAGGAAGCAAAGATGACCGGCTTGATTGAACCGCCAAAGCTTGAAGGTAGAAGCTTATGGGACATCACATATTGGATGATGAAGATGGAGGTCTTCTTCAACACGGATTGGAACACCATGATGGTGGTCAAAGAGCCGTTTGAAGTCCCGAAGGACAAGAAAGGGAAGAAGCTCCGACCACGACATTGGACGGAGGAGCAAACCTCTCGGTCAAAGGCAAACGACAAGGTAATATCTATATTAATTGATATTTTGCCTTATGACGTAATGAGCCTTGTAGGTAAATACGAGAACGCCCACGAGTTGTGGAGCAAGGTAAAGAAAGTTCTAGGAGAAGAACTTTTGCCTACACATGATGAGATAGAGCCCAAGGAGATGGGCTTAGTAGCTCAAGAAGAGGAGGAGGAGCAACCGGAAGTTGAGTCATGCTCAACATCCGAGGAGGAGAAGGAAGATGAAGCATCATCAACATCCTCAACGGTTGAAGAAGAATCCAAGACGGATGAAGAAGAGGTCTTGGAGGTCAACCTAGTGAGCACCTCCACCGAAGTCAAGTCAAAGGACCATATCATTTGCTTCGGTTGCAATGAAAAAGGGCACTACAAGAGTAGATGTCCTATGGGTAAGAAAGAGGTAAATTCTAAACCCATTCAAGTTGATTTGAATACTAATGTGGGTTGTAGAAATGATGGTGCCAAGAAGAAGAAGGAGAAGAAGCACATTAGATGCTTCACTTGTGGTGAAATAGGGCACTACCACACCAAATGCCCAAAGAAGAAAGAGCTCAAGAAGTTGGCGCATTTGAAGATGTGGGAGAAGAAGTGGAGGAAGAATGGAGGCTCGAGTCAAGGGGGAGCTCCAAAGGTAAAGGGTAAGGTAAACCCTAATTTAAATTTGAAGTCAAATTTAAATTCCTCCATGCATGCTAGGAATAATTCTTATTATTTACCCATGCAAAATTTTGGATTTAAGTATCATGATAGGAATAGGGTTAATGTAGATCAAAACCCTAGGAGGCCAATTCATGAAAAACCTAGGAATAGTAGACCTAAGGAGGCCCAAGGCATTAATCCCAAGAAGGGGAGACATATGCCTAGAAAGGGTAGGTCTAGGAATGTCCAAGGTGGACATGTTGACTCTAGGTTTAGGAACCTAGAAAGGGAGAATCAAGCTTTGAAGGCAAAGCTTGATGGTTTAGAGAAATTCCTTAAGAGATTCACTATTGGATCTAAGGGATTAAATATGGTGTTGGGGAGTCAAAAACCCAACAATGATAGATCGGGTTTGGGATACCGATCTAGTGTCTCCAAGGTTAAAAGGAGACCATGTGCTAGGGTGGCACATGATAAGGGCAAGGGAGAGTCATCTAAAGCCAATGAGAAGAAATATGCTAGAGTTGCATATGATTATGGCAAGGATGATATGTCCAAGGTCAAGAAGATAAGGAGATCTTCTAAGGGACATCATTGTGGTTTGGCCACAATAGATGAGTCACCTAGGGAGGTGGCTAAGGTTAAGAGCTCTAGGGGGAGCTCCAAGAGTCAATTTGGGACCCATGGCCAATGGATCTCAGGTGGGTTCTACTTGGGGGTCTAGAGGAGCCATGGAGTGTGCCAAATGGTTTAGAGACGGATTTGAGTCTCAAACCTAGGGATTTGGCACACATGGATTGTGTTTCATGCAAGAAATATGACATTTGGGGTCATATAGCATGATAATTGGTTTTGGATGTATAGATGCCATATAAACCAATGCTAGGGATGCATTGTGGGTTGGTATGGGCAAATACATCAAAAGGAAGCCAAAACTAGGACTTTAGGTCAAGGTTCAATTGAACCATTTAGCTAGTTTTGGATTTTGTGTCAATCTTGGGATTTGTGATAGATACATTTTGTAATGTATTTTTCCCAAGTAGACAAGGGTACAATAGACCTCTCCAGAAAATTTGGGAATTTTTGGAGGTCTAGGGAATTACTGGTGCATTTCTGAAGTTGGCCTGAAAAGGCTGATTTTTTCAGAAAAAGGGTACCAGTCGACTGGTGCAGATACCAGTCGACTGGTAACAGTGTTTTTGAGCACAGAATGTCTCTGTAAGCTCATTTTGTCGATACCAGTCGACTGGTGCCGATACCAGTCGACTGGTAACAGTAGATTTCGACTACAGAATGCTTCTGTAAGGTTCTGTCGAAGGGGGCAGTCGACTGGCACTTGGGGCAGTCGACTGATACCAGCCTGAAAGTGTTTTTCAGCGCTGTTCTTGACCATGTCAACTCACTTAGATGTATGGGATCCAAGAGGGATTAATACATGAGTTTAGGGTCAGTTAGATGATAAGTTTTCAACAATTGGGATATTGTTGGAGAACTTTTTGGATGTTAGGCAAAGGGGGAGAAGTAAGGTTTAAATAGGGAAAACCTTAAGTGCCTTTGTGTAGGGGGAGCCTTGGGATAGGTTCTTAAAAAGCCCGTGGTAAAATCCTAGCTCATTGGGGAGTTTAGGTGTAGGGGGAGCCTTGGGATAGGTTCTTAAAAAGCCCTGTGGGAAAATCCTAGCTCAATGGGGAGCGTAGGTGTAGGGGGAGCCTTGTGATAGGTTCTAATGCATGTTTGCATTTTGATTTGGCGGTTGCCAAGTGTGTAGCCTTGGCAACGTAAGTCCATTTGGCGGTGTAAGTCCAAGTGTGTAGCCTTGGCAACGTAAGTCCATTCGGCGGTTGCCAAGTGTGTAGCCTTGGCAATGTAAGTCCATTCGGCGGAGTAAGTCCAAGTGTGTAGTCTTGGCATCGTAAGTCCATTGTTTTTAGCATGTTTATTTGCTATATGTTTTCCCTAACTTAAACGTATTGCCAAACACCAAAAAGGGGGAGATTGTTGGAGCAATCCCAATGGTCCGCGGGACCATGTGTTTTGGTGTTTGGGCAAAAGGTTTAAGTTAGGTTTACCCTTGTTATTTGATATGTGTACTTGAGTTGTGCAGGACTGCAGGTGACACATGTGACTCAGGTTGACGGCTTCGGGTCCGGTGAAGGATGGAGCATCCGAGGGACCATGGACAAAGCAGCAAGGACAATGGCCGAGGGAAGCGACTTCGAGGCATACGCGAAGGATGGCATTGGAGACAAGCCGCGGGCTTGGATGCATCCGAGGGACGAGAGCCAAAGGAAGTAGGCTTGAAGGCAAGAGGTCAAGGCTGCAAAGAAGAGTCAAATGAGTCGTGAGGGTACGAGTGCATGAGAGATTGTACTCGGAGTAAAATCCTAGTTTTAGGGTTTTACTGTAGCGGCACTGTAGCGCACTGTAGCAGTTACTGTAGCGTACTGTAGCAGTCGACTGGTGTATGGACCAGTCGACTGATGCACTGTAGCAGAGCCGTTGAGATAGCCGTTGGGCTGGCACCAGTCGACTGGTGCAAGGACCAGTCGACTGGTAACGGGCAAATCAGGTTCTGATTTGTTCCAAGCTCTATAAGAAGGAGCTTGGTATGGCCGGCCAAGGCGACGAAATTAGACTTGGTTAAGGTCTAATTAGTAGTCTACAAGTGCTCAAGTGTTTGTGGAATCCAAGAGGTCTTGGTGTGTTGTGGTGAGGTTTCTCCACCCACAAGGAGCGACTTGAGATAGCCGGAGTTTGCCGGGGGCTAATCCACCGACGGATAGGGATCGTCCACCTTACGGACAGCCGTGGAGTAGGAGCATCATCTCCGAACCACGTTAAACGAACGTGTTATTGGTTTGCTAGTTCTTTTCTTTGTCTTTAGCTTTTGTATTCGTTATTAGTATTTGTATTTCCGCTTGCGCACTAACGAATACGTAGGAAGCGTGTTTTGGGGGTGCCGTCTATCCAACCCCCCTTCAAGCCGGCCACCGATCCTCCAACACTTTCCACCTAGGGTTACCCCCCTAGGACTTTTGCCTGAAGCACTCGACCCACCAAGACTTTCCGCATAGGGTTACCACCCCCTATGACCTAGGGTTACCACCCCCTAGGGTTTTCACCTGCCTAACCACAGTTAGGACTTTCCAGAAACACTTAGTCAAGCACGTTAGATCACAAACACACCTTAACTTTGAATCCTTTGCCATTATCAAAACTCAGGTTCAATTGTCGGATGCTTCCCGCACCAATACAATATAGGTATATCTTTTTCTCTAGTAGTTGAAACATGTTTAGTGGTGTTATCTACCGGTACCTGGCGTATAGAACCACTGATCATGTCTGCAAATCTTTACAAGGGTTTCAGGAAACCTGACAACATGAAGGAAAAATCACTGTTTACATGGGCACTGCTATTGAAGTAGCAGCTATTGTAGTGGGAGATGTTTATAGGAATAAAATATGGATTTTGAGAAATTATCTTTACGTACCAAGTTTTAGAAAGAACTTGATATTCTTTCTCTTTTGATAACAAAGTTGTTATCAAGGAAAAAGGAGAAGTTATCCGTTCTGATACGTTGGTTGACAATTTATATATTCTAAATTCAATAACTCCCACAAAGCAACAACTGGAAATTAATAACACATATTCTAATTCTAATAAGAGAAAGGAACTTTCGGAAATGAACCAAACATATCTTTGACATCTAAGGCTTGGTCATATTAACTTGAGTAGGATTCAAAGGCTAATAGCCGATGGACTCTTGGGTTCATTAGTGTTGGAAAACTTTCCAACTTACGAATCTTGCTTGGGAGGTAAAATAACCAAGAGACCTTTTAAGGGCAAGGGGTATAGAGCCAAAGATGTGTTAGAACTTGTTCATTCTGATTTGTGTGGTCCTATGTCTATCCAGATGAGAGGTGGTTTCGAATACTTTGTCTCTTTTATAGATGATTATTCGAGATATGGATACATTTACTTGATGCGCCGCAAGTCTGAATGCTTTGATAAGTTCAAAGAGTATAAGGCTGATGTGGAGAAACGTCATGGTAAAAGTATCAAGACACTACGGTCTGATCGTGGTGGCGAATACCTCTTTGGAGAGTTTAGGAATTACTTATCAGAGGTCAGGATTCAATCTCAATTGTCTGCACCTGGTACACCCCAACAGAATGGTGTGGTAGAAAGAAGGAATAGAACTCTTATGGAAATAGTTAGATCGATGATGAGTTATTCAGAATTACCAGATTCGTTTTAGGGATATGCTCTAGAAACAGCAGTGTACATTCTGAATATGGTACCTTCTAAATTAGTACCCTCTACTCCCATGGAATTATGGAATAGGCATAAGCCTAGTCTGAGTCATATTCGGATATGGGATAGTCCAGCACATGTGCTAAAGGGAGATACTGACAAGTTGGAATCACGTACAGAAGTTTGTCTGTTTGTAGGATATCCTAAGGGAACGAAAGGTGGTTTGTTTTATAATCCTAAAAATCAGAAGATCATTGTTAGCACCAATGCTCGATTTTTAGAGAAAGATTATGTAATAAACCATAAGCCCATGAGTGAAATTGTTCTAGAAGAAATGAGAGAGGACATGCCTACTTTAGTACCAACAGTGCAAGATTAAATATCACAAGAAACTGCAACACGTATCACAAATGATACACAACAACAGACAGTGCCTCGTCGTAGTGGGAGGGTTGTTAGGCAACCTGAAAGATTCATATTTTTGGAAGAGTCATCAAACTTGATCCCTGGTGAACATAAACCTGATCCCCAGACATATGATGAAGCACTCCAAGATAAAGATGCAGTATCTTGTCAAAGAGCGATGAATTCTGAAATAGAATCTATATATTCTAATAAGGTCTGGGAGCTTGTAGAACCACCAAATGGTGTAAAAGTCGTTGGATGTAAGTGGATCTACAAAAGGAAAAGAGGGACAGATGAGAAGGTGGAAACCTTCAAAGCAAGGCTTGTTGCGAAGGGGTACACTCAGAAAGAGGGAATCGATTATAAGAAAACATTTTCATCGGTGGTCATGCTTAAGTCTATCCAGATACACTTATCTATTGCCACTCATATGGATTATGAGGTTTGGCAAATGGATGTCAAGACAACTTTCCTTAACGGAAGTCTTGAAGAGAACATCCATATAAAGCAACCAGAGGGGTTCCTAGCAAAGGGCAAAGAGCATCTAGTTTGTAAGCTCAATCGGTCAATTTATGGACTGAAGCAAGCTTCAAGATCTTGGAACATCCAGTTTAATGAAGTAATCCAGTCATATGAATTTATTCAGTGTCCGGATGAGTCTTGTGTATACAAGAAGTGTGATGGAAATGTGATGGTATTTCTTGTACTATACGTAGATGACATTTTTGATAGTTGGAAACAATATAAAAATATTGTCGGAAGTAAGAGTATGGTTGTCCAAGCAATTCGATATGAATGTCTTGGGTGAATGCACACATTCTCGGGATCAAAGTAATAAGGGATCACAAGAAAAGAATGTTGTGCTTATCCCGAGCTTCATATATCGATACTATCCTAGCTCGTTTTAGCACGCAAGACTCCATGAAAGGTTTTTGTACCTTTTGGGCATGGAGTATATTTATCTAAAGAGATGTCTCCGAAGATATCAAAAGAGATAGAAGAAATGAAAGCAATTCCTTATGCTTCAGCTATAGGAAGCCTAATGTATGTTATGCACGAGACCAGATATCTGTTTTGCCATGGGCATGATTAGCAGATATCAAAGTAACCTAGGATCGGGACACTGGACTGCCGTAAAGCATATATTAAAGTACCTTAGAGGGACTAGAGATTATATGCTAGTTTACTAGGTAGATGATTTGCTCCCTATGAGATACACGAATTTTGACTTCCAATCAGATAGGGACAATAGTAAGTCGACCTCAGGGTTTTGTGTTTACTTTAGGAGGTAAAGCCATAACAATGGAGGAGTGTTAAGCATAGATGCTTTTCGGACTCCACCATGGAAGCTGAGTATGTGGCAACCTATGAGACATCCATAGAAGCTGTATGGCTCAGAAACTTCATGATGGACTTAGATGTGATTCCTAATTTACCCAAAAATTATTACAGTGTATTGTGATAATAAGTGGTGCAGTAGCAAACTTGAAGGAACCACGAGCCCATAAGGCAAGTAAACACATAGAGCGCAAGTCCCACCCAATACGAGACATCGTATAACGAGAAAAAGTTGTTGTCGCCTATATTGCATCATATGATAACCTGGAAGATCCTTTCACTAAGGCCCTTAAGGCAAGAGCTTTTGATGGGAATATTGAGGGGGTGAGAATCAGATGTATGGCAGGATGTATGGCAGCATAGTCTTTTAGTATAAGTGGGAGATTGTTGGAATGTATACTAAAAGCCTAGCTTTTTGTATAAACATTTATTTAGAAATAAGAATCATATTGGTCAAATGTCAACATTTATACTAAGTGTAGTTGTTCAATTAATTTATATGGTAGATAACATGGTGTGTGGTGTCATACACAGAAAATCATGTTATCAGTTCCTTATAAATTATAAACAGTTGCTCACAACCAAGATGGAATGGGACAAGCCATAGGAGTGGTTATAGTGTAATTAAGTATTAGTTTATCTTAACTAATAAATTACACTAGTACACTATGAGTGTATTGAGCAGGACCATTTGAGGTAGTTTCTTTTTATACTGACTATATAAAAGAACAATACCTCTGTTATTATGGAAGTGTGTACTCTTAATCATGATATAATAACAATCACATATACTTAATATTTATTTCTTTAATTTATCAAAGGGTTGGATTTAACTCGTTAAATCAATAGGCCCGATAAGTTGGGAAATGATATTATTTATATGGTGCGTTGTTGATTATAGAATGAAATTGTGTCATAGTAATCTAGGTTGATGATGTCCCCTTAAGGAGCTCATAAGAATTGTCATGTAAACCCTGCAGGTGAATTTAGTCCGGAATGACAAAGAAGATGAGTGATACTACTCTTGTAGCTAGATATTAATTAAGTGAGTTGTTAATAACTCATTTAATTAGTATGCATTCTATATCTTAAACACAGGGAGACTAACACCCTCATGATAAGAAGGAGCCCATATAGTAATATGGGATTGGTGCGGTAGTTCAATAATAACTCTTTAGTGGAATGAGATATTATTGATGAACTCGAGTTGGGTGTTCAGGGCGAACACGGGAAGCTCAAGTTTATCGGGAGACCAAAACCAATTCCTCCTCTCGGTCCCTGTCGTAGCCTCTTATTTATAAAGTCTTATACCCACCTATACCCACATTCTTACCCATCCTTAGGTGGCCGGCCAAGCCAAGTTTGGAGCCCAAGCAAGGGCCGGCCAAGATAAGCCTTGGATGGACCAAGTGGTGGTCGACCCTAGCTTGGAGCCCAAGCTTAGGTGGGCGGCCACATAAAAAATAATAAAAGGAGTTTATTTTAAAATCTTTCCTTATGTGGAAGCCATGGTTTTAAAAGAGAGTTTAAAATTTAAATCTTTCCTTTTATAGCTTTCTACAAAAGATTAAGAGAAAAGTTTGATATCTTTCCTTATTTGTAGTTAAAAGGAAGATTTTAATTTTTGATAAAATTTTCCTTTTTTGTAACTATCCTCATGGTTTTAAAAGAGAGTTTTAAATTTTAAAATCTTTCCTTTTATAGATTTCTACAAAAGATTAAGAGAAAGATTTGATATATTTCCTTATTTGTAGTTAAAAGGAAGATTTTAATTTTGGAGAAAATTTTCCTTCTTGTAATCATCCACATGTTTTAATAGAGAAATTTTAATTTATAAAAATTTCCTTTTATAACCAACCATGAAGGGAATTTTTAAAAGAGAAATTTTTATTTTAAAATTTCTGGAAACAAATTAGTGTTGGTGCGGGAAGCATCTGACGATCCAACCGGTGTTTTGATTATGTTAAAGGGTTCAAGTTAAGTTGGTTTGTGATCTAATGTATGTGAATAAGTTTGCAGAAAAGTCCTAACTGCGGTTAGGCAGGTTGAAAACCCTAGGGGGTGGTAACTCTAGGTCCTACGGGGTGGTAACCCTAGGTCCTAGGGGGTGGTAACCCTAGGTCTTAGGGGGTGATAACCCTAGGTGGAGGAAAACCCTAAGGGGCGACAATCTTAGGTCCTAGGGGGTGGTAACCCTAGGTGGAGAAAAACCCTAGGGGGTGGTAACCCTAGATCCTAGGGGGTGGTAACCCTAGGCAGAAAGTCCAGTCGGTTTGGAGGACCGGACTGATATCAGGTAATCTCTCTTGAGGGGAGTAGGTGAGGGCGTGTTCCCCGGAAGAGGGAACAGTAGGCGTCGGTTCGACCTAGGGTTTTCGGTGGGAAATCCGAAGTCAGAACTGGACAGTCCGAAGATTGCCAAACTTAAACTGCTAATATATTTTGTTTAGTTCTAACTCTGTTTTACAGGAAACTAACAGTTTTGTGCAGGGGTAGAATTGACCGGGATTGGTCGATCGAACCCCCAAGCCAGCAGATCAGATTTCCAGAGATTGGACCAGGCTCGACCAGAGGATCGATCGACCGAACCTTGGGATCGGTCGACCGAACCAAGGATCATCAACGACTAAATCAGGCCCGGTCGACCGAACAGCGAGATCAGTTGACCGAACAGCGGGATCAGTCGACTAAACCCTGGATGAGACATAACCAGATCGAAGCAGAGCGAGCGGATCGGGCGGATCGGATAAGAGGAGATCGCCTGATCGGTCGACCGAACGCAGGGATCGGTCTACCGAACGCATGGATCGGTCTACCGAACGCAGGGATCGGTCAACCGATCCGCCTCGGGTCAATCCTGATCCCGAGACTTGCGGATCTGGATTAATATTACAGAGCCTATAAAAAGGAGCCTCAGGAAGCAGCCAAAGAATCGAACTTGAACAGAAGAACTTGTGATCTTGTACGCTGCTCCGAAAGCTTCAACTAGACTCTGCTACTCTGACAATCGACAACCACTTCGTTCATCTTTGTATTTGTCGGTATAATCTTTTAAAGTTTAATACTTGTACTTATTTGCTTGTAAAAGATTTGTGATATTATAGTTGTTGCCCATAGAAAGCGATCAACGATCGCATGCCTTGGAGTAGGAGTCGCCCTAGGCTCCGAACCAAGTAAATCTTGGAGTCTTCTGTGTGTTTGTTATTTTATCTATTTCCGCTGCTACTTCTCGAGTGTTTTACGAATCTGAAATGAGTGAAAGCCACGAATGCTATTCATCCCCCCTCTAGCGCTTTCGATCCAACAATTAGTTTCAGAGCGGGGTAGCATTGATCTGGTGCAACCACCAATCACGTAATTTTTTCGTGGTGTTTTCTATTTTTCAGAGGCAATTGGAAATTAGCATAATTGCTATTTTTTGATTAAGTTCTTTTCATTATCGTACTCTTTTCTTGAAGTCGGTGCAACACCACTCGAGAACACAATTAATTATTGTCTTTCGTACAACACTACTAATCCAGGATCAAGTCCTGGGATATTTTCTTTCTTTCTTCTCTCTGCGACAGATCTAAAATGGCCCAACAAGAAGGCTACAACACTGTCCGTCCCCCGCTCTTCACCGGAGAGGACTTCGGTTACTGGAAGGGCAGAATGGAGAACTCCTGAAGATCCAGTTAGAGACATGGATGATCGTCAAGACTAGATTGGAACTACCAACTGATAAAGACGGCAAACCTACACCCTGTGAGGACTGGGAACCAGCATTAATCAAGAAGGTGGAGGCAAATGCCAGAGCAACTTGTACCCTTCAGTGCGGACTAACAAAGGAGGAGCTTAACCGCGTCGGTCCATTCTCGACCGCCAAAGAGCTATGGGAGAATCTGATCGAGCTTCACGAAGGGACCTCCGATACCAAAGTAAGTAAGCGAGATTTGTTATTCAATAAATTGTATAACTTAAAAATGCAGGAAGGTGAGACGGCTAGCTAGCTCCACGCCCGAATTCAAGAACTACTCAATGGACTCCATGCGATCGGACAGAAGGTAGATAACCGGGACATCATAAGGTACTCCTTAAACGCCTTTCCGAGGAACACCTTGTGGGCATCCATGGTAGATGCCTACAAGGTTTCTAAGGACCTCTCTACTATTAAATTAGATGAGTTGTTTTATGAGTTTGAACTTCATGAACAGACTAACTCACGTCCGACCAAGAAAGGGTTGACTTTGATTGCAGGTACAGGAAGAGCACGCGAGTCAAAATCAAAACGCAGAACCGAACAAGAATCAGAAGAGGAACAAGATTCGGAAGACGACAACGAGCTCACAACCGAAATCGTCAACCTGATAAAGAAACTCTAC
Organism: Zingiber officinale; assembly: GCF_018446385.1. NCBI lineage: Eukaryota > Viridiplantae > Streptophyta > Magnoliopsida > Zingiberales > Zingiberaceae > Zingiber > Zingiber officinale. The sequence goes on along the minus strand of NC_055995.1, from coordinate 2,367,024 downwards.
AAAAAGAAGGGCTTCAACAAAAAGGATGTCAAAAAGGCTATCCAGACCAAAGAAGCCCAAACAAGCTCAAAGGTAAAATTCGAGGTGACTTGCTACGGGTGCAATCAGAAGGGGCACATCAAGGCGAACTGCCCGAACCAAAAGGATCCAAAGAAACCAAGAAGGAAGAAGGCTCTGAAGGCAACTTGGGATGAATCTTCGTTCGAGGAATCCGACGACGAAGAAGTCGAGCAGGCAAGCTTCCTCGCATTGATAGCTCGGGACGACACCAGAAGCGAGGTCGAATCGGAAGCCGAGTCCGAGAGAAGCCACGGATCCGTATCCGTTTCTGAAGGGCCAAATCCCTCTGTAAGTAAATGTCGTTTATATAGTTTAATCAATTACTTAATGCATAAAGTAGCTAAGTCCAAAGTTCGAATCAAGTCGCTTCTAAAGGAGGTAACACTCCTTAAAGAAGTGACTAACACCGAATCTTTGACTGATCCAGTTCAGACTGGAACCTCAACTCAAGTTCAAAAACTTGAGGAAGAGAATTCTAACCTAAAAAGTCAAGTCAAGGATTTGAAGACTGCTTTGGAACGGTTCACACTGGGCTCCAAGAATCTTGACTTGATTCTTGGGACACAAAGAGCCGTTTATAATAGAACTGGACTAGATTTTAAATCCAAAAGGAAATATCGATCCTATCTATCCTTAGTCAATAGATCAAGTAGAAATATAATCCAAGCATGAGTCCCCAAGTCAAAATTAGTCAATCAAGTTGGACTTGGACACTATTGGGTCCCCAAGGATCAGATCCATTACCTTGATAGACCTTATCAAGGCTATGATCCAGGGGAGTCAATAGAAAGACCATTGTTAAAATTGTTTGATGATTGCCTTATTTCTCTTTCCTACTTTTATTAAATGTTTAGATTAGGATAGTTTAAGGACCTAGGCATAATTTACACTTGTTAGTTAAACCTAGGAGTTCCAAAAGAAAATTAAATATATATTTTCTTTGAGCGGTTCTGTCTAGAAAGTGGTGGATGATCCTATACCTAAAAAGGCTTAGTGCCTCGCCACTGACTGAGAACCAATCCTTGAAATGCGTATTTAATTGACTAATTGGAAAACCTAAGTTTAATTCAAATGTAAATTAATCCTTAGAAATAATTTAAATTAAAGATAACCATCTCACAAAACTACATAAGATTTCCTGATTGATAATTTAGAATCGGGTGAGATGGATCTAGGATAAATTTAGTCAAATTAATCAATTTAAATAAATTAATTTAATTAACTAATTAAGTTAATTATCAACCAAATCAGGTAAATTAACTTAATCAAATAAATTAACTTAAACCCACCTAACAAATAATTCAAAACATTTTAAAAGACTTTTAAAACAATTTCAAAAATTATTTTAAAAAAAACTTTTAAAAAACAATTTCAAAATTATTTCAAAAATCTGTCAAAAAATCAATTTCAAAATTTTTTAAAATTCTTTTAAAAAATCAATTTCAAAAATTATTTAAAAATCTTTTAAAAAACAATTTCAAAAATTATTTAAAAATCTTTTAAAAAACAATTTCAAAAATTCATCTTCAAAAATTATTTAAAAATCTTTTAAAAAATCAATTTCAAAATTATTTAAAAATCTTTTAAAAAATCAATTTCAAAATTATTTAAAAATATTTTTTTTAAAAAAAATTAATTTCAAAATTATTTAAAAATATTTTAAAAAATGAATTTAAAAAATTATTTAAAAATATTTCAAAAAATCTATTTTAAAAATTATTTTAAAATCCTTTTGAAAATCAATTTTAAAATCCTTTTGAAAATCATTTTAAAAATTATTTTAAAACCCTTTTGAAGATCAACTTAAAAATCCCTTTGAAAATCATTCTAAAAATTATGTTAAAAATCCTTTTGAAAATCAATTTAAAAATCCCTTTGAAAATTATTTTAAAATCCTTTTGAAAAAAATTTAAAAATCCTTTCGAAAATCATTTTAAAAATTATTTTAAAATCCTTTTGAAAATCAATTTAAAAATCCTTTTGAAAATCCTTTTAAAAATTATTTTAAAAAACCTTTTGAAAATCAATTTAAAAAACCTTTTGAAAATCATTTTAGAAATTATTTTAAAAATCCTTTTGAAAATTATTTAAAAAATTCCTTTGAAAATCATTCAAAAAATTATTTAAAAAAATCCATTTGAAAATCGATTTAAAAATTATCTCAAAATCTGTTTGGTTATCATAATTATTTAAAAAAAAACTAATGATTATTAATTTTTAAATCATAACTAATTTTCAAACCATATGTTCAAATTATAATTTCAAACTCAATTTTCAAAATTTTAAATGTTTTACTCATTTAAAAGTCATACTCAAACTTATTTTAAATATCAATTTAAAATAAAGATATTTCCATCTCGTACTCACTCATAAGTTGAACATGCTTGATAACCTAAAATGGGTGAGATGAAAAATTAGGAAAATATAAAATACCTATTATGTTTTTATATATTACATGCTTGGACTCTAGGATATACTAATTCCCTAAAACTCAAAGAAATTTCTGACATTTATTAAGGGGGAGTGCAAAGAAGTAAAACAAAAGCAAAAGTTTTTGAAAAATATTTTCAAGTACTTAAGCTAAGCCTTTATCAAAGCCTTTTCAAAATTAAGTTTTTTTAAAGCTCTTTCAAAATTTAGCTAAGTACTTTTCAAAACATCTCAAATTTGACCTAGTGACTTTTTCAAAACTAAAGTTTTTTTACTTCGTTCATTAAACCTAAGGCTTTAACAAAAGCATTTTGTTCTGAAATCTTCTTTTAGCTAAGCCACTTTTTCAAGACAAAAATTACTTTCACTTGGTTAAAGTATTTTTCAAATCTATATATTAAATCAATTTCTAAAGGAAAAAGATGTGTTTTTTAAATTTTTTTTGTATTTCACTTAGCTAGAAGTATTACAAGGAAATTTATTCTAAAAAGCTAAGTGTTCTTGCAAAAGCTTTACAAATTTAACTAAGTATTTTTCAAAAATCTCTTTAAATCTAGCTAAGTATTTTTCAAAAGCTTAAGTTTAGCAAATTTGTTTTGTTGAAAACACTAAGTATTGCCCAAGGCATTTTCTAATTTAAGTGTTTTTTCAAAACACTTCTTTTTGTAATACTAAGTCATTTTCAACTATAAAGTGCTACATGATATTTCACTTAGCTAGAAGTATTACAAGAAAATTTATTCTAAAAAGCTAAGTGTTCTTGCAAAAGCTTTACAAATTTAACTAAGTATTTTTTAAAAATCTCTTTAAATCTAGCTAAGTATTTTTCAAAAGCTTAAGTTTAGCAAATTGGTTTTGTTGAAAACACTAAGTATTGCCCAAGGCATTTTCTAATTTAAGTGTTTTTTCAAAACACTTCTTTTTGTAATACTAAGTCATTTTCAACTGTAAAGTGCTACTCTTCAGGGGAGCTTAAAATTAAATAGAATATCTTTCTATCTTTCTCTCTATTTACTCTTTTTGATTTATGTCAAAGGGGGAGAGAAAAGTCGAAGTTAAAGCAACTTAAGAATTAAGAATTCAAATATAAGGAGGAGCATAAGTTTTACAAATTTTTACACATTCATGCTCATGTTTAAATTCCTTAATTTCATATTAAAATTTTGTCATATTTTTATTTAACTTTGAACTGTATTGCCATAATAAAAAAGGGGGAGATTGTTGGTGTGGGAAGCATCCGACGATCGAACCGGTGTTTTGATTATGTCAAAGGATTCAAGTTAAGTTGGTTTGTGATCTAATGTATGTGAATAAGTTTGCAGAAAAGTCCTAACTGCGGTTAGGCAGGTTGAAAACCCTAAGGGGTGGTAACCCTAGGTCCTAGGGGGTGGTAACCCTAGGTCCTAGAGGGTGGTAACCCTAGGTGGAGGAAACCCCTAAGGGGCGGCAACCTTAGGTCCTAGGGGGTGGTAACCCTAGGTGGAGAAAACCCCTAAGGGGCGGTAACCCTAGGTCCAAGGGGGTGGTAACCCTAGGCAGAAAGTCCAGTCGGTTTGGAGGACCAGACTGGCATTAGGTAATCTCTTCTGAGGGGAGTAGGTGAGGACGCATTCCCCGGAAGAGGGAACAGTAGACGTCGGTTCGACCTATGGTTTCCGGTGGGAAATCCGAAGTCAGAACCGGACAGTCCGAAGACTGCCAAACTTAAGCTGCTAATATATTTTATTTAGTTCTAACTCTGTTTTGCAGGAAACTAACAGTTTTGTGCAGGGGTAGAATTGACCGGGATCGGTCGATCGAACCCCCAAGCCAGCAGATCAGATTTCTAGAGATTGGACCAGGCTCGACCAGAAGATCGGTCGACCGAACCTTGGGATCGGTCGATCGAACCAAGGATCATCAACGAATAGATCAGGCTCGGTTGATCGGGGCAGAGAAGCGGATCAGTCGACTGAACAGCAAGATCAGTCGACCGAACCCCGGATGAGACTTGACCAGATCGAAGCGGAGCGTGCGGATCGGGCGGATCGGATGAGAGGAGATCGCCTGATCGGTCGACCGAACGCAGGGATCGGTCGATCGATCTACCTCGGGTCAATCCTGATCCCGAGACTTGGGGATCTGGATCAACATTGCAGAGCCTATAAAAAGGAGCCTTGGGAAGCAGCCAAAGAATCGAACTCGAACAGAAGAACTTGTGATCTTGTACGCTACTCCGAAATCTTCAACTAGACTTTGCTACTCCGACAGTCGACAACCACTTCGTTCATCTTTGTATTTGTCGGTATAATCTTTTAAAGTTTAATACCTGTACTTATTTGCTTGTAAAAGATTTGCGATATTATAGTTGTTGCCCACCGAAAGCGATCAACGATCGCGGGCCTTGGAGTAGGAGTTGCCCTAAGCTCCGAACCAAGTAAATCTTGGAGTCTTCTGTGTGTTTGTTATTTTATCTATTTCCGCTGCTACTTCTCGAGTGTTTTACGAATCCGAAATGAGTGAAAGCCATGAGCGCTATTCACCCCCCCCCCCCCTTTAGCGTTTTCGTTCCAACAATTAGGAAGTTTTAATTTTGTGTTTAAAACTTTCCTTATTTGGAGGATTTGATATGGTAAAGAATTATAAGCAAGGTTTTATTAAATTTTCCTTTTATTTGTCAAGGAAAATAAGGAAGTTTTAATTATATTTAAAACTTTCCTTATTTGCCAAGACCAAGGAATATAAAACATAGGGTAGAGATGTCTCACCTCATAACAACACATCTATTATTCCTCTTCTCTATTCCTTGGTGGTGGCCGACCCTCATCTTCTTTCTCTTCTCCTTTTATTCTTCTTTGGTGGCCAGTGGCATCAACCCTTGGAGCTTGGTTGGTGGCCGGATTTTGCTTGGAGAAGGAGTAGAGAAAGGAGGCTTTGCTTCTTAGCATCCCTTGGAGCTTGGTTGGTGGCCGAAGTTCTTCATCTCAAGGAGATTGTTGGTGGCCGAAACTTGCAAGGAGAAGAAGGAGGCTTGGGTGGATTCTCATCTTGGTAGATCGTCGCCCACACGACGTCCAAGATAAGAAGAGGAATACGATAGAAGATCGTGAGGTCTATAAGCTATAAAAGGTATAACTAGTTATTAGTTTCCGCATCATAACTAGTTTATTCTTTTGTTTAGATCTTGAAATACCAAACACAAGAGGCTAACGATTCTAGGTTTCGGATTTATGATTCGACTTTGTGTTTCTTTTGGTTTTTCGATCTTGTGATTCGATTTTTCTTAGTGGTAAAACCTAGGGTTACTATAAGGAGATTAAATATTGAATTTCATTGAAAGGCTTTGTCTAGGAAGTGGTGGATGATCCCATACCCAAGAAGGCCTAGTGCCTCGCCATGTTTAACCTGAAAGTCGATATCTGAAATAAATATTTAATCGAATTTGTAACATGGGTGGATTTGGATTAATAATGTTAAGCATCATTTGCGATAGATAAGTTGAATTTGGAATCAATAATGATAAGTTCTGTTTGCGATTCCAAATTTAATTTCTAAAGAACACAATAGGTTGTTAGGAAAGGTTCAGGACTTGTACAAAATTTTTGTACAGGGGAACCGGTACGATATTCCGAATAGCAACCAACACCATCAACCTCAGCGTGGGAGCAGTCGTAGTCTCGCCCGAGTCTCTGCCGAGCGGAACAAACCATCAGCACGGGAAGAAGAGAACTGGAGTAACGTCGCTTGAGGAGAGATAGGGATGATCTCCAGCGGCCCGATCGGGGGAGATTCTAACCGAGCAAGGAAGTCGTATGCTCGGCGACTCGAGGTCCACGCTATTGATTGCAGTAAGGAGAGAGTTGAAGGACCCGAAATCAGCTACAGCCCAAGAGATTTAGGAGAGTGGAAACTCTTCACGATGACTCACTGATAATCTGAGCGGTAATCGCCAATTATACAATCCATCAAACTTTTATTGATACAGGAAGCTCGTTGAACATCATATTTAGGAAGGCGTTCGATTAGCTACAAATTGATCGGGGTGAGCTAGTGCCAATGACGACCCCGCTCTACGGCTTCACAGGCAATGAAGTGTCGTCGATCGGGCAAACCAAGCTGCCCATCTCACTTGGAGAGGAGCCCCTGAAGAGGACAAGGACCACAAACTTCATCATGGTAAACGTGCCTTCGGCCTACAATGTCATTTTGGGCCGACCGATGCTCAATGAGTTCCGAGCGGTGATGTCCACCTATTGCCAGATGATCAAATTCCCAGTGGACGATAAGGTGTAGCGGAAGTCAGAGGAGACCAGTTAGCCGCTCGACGATGCTACTGTTAGAGTGTATACTAAAAGCATAGCTTTTTGTATAAACATTTATTTTGAAATAAGAATCACATTGGTCAAATATCTTCATTTATGTTAAATATAGTTGTTCATTTAATTTATATTATAAATAACATGGTGTGTGGTGTCACATAGAAGATCATGTTATCAGTTCCTTATAAATTATAAATAGTAGCTCACGACCAAAATAGATAGGGACAAACCATTGGAACAGTCGTAGTGTGATTTAGTATTAGTTTATCTTGACTATAAAATTACACTAGTACACTCTTAGTGTATTGAGTAGGACCATTTGAGGTTGTTCTTTTTATACTGATTGCATAAAAGAACAGGACCTCTATTATTATGAACGTGTGTACTCTTACTCCCGATATAATGACAAACACATATATTTAGTATTTATTTCTTTAATTTATCAATGGGTGAGATTTAGTTCATTAAATCAATAGGCCCGATAAGTTGGGAAATAATATTATTTATATGGTGTGTTGTTGATTATAGAAGGAAACTGTGTCCTAGTTATATATGTTGATGGTATCCCCTTGAGGAGCTCATAAGGATTGTCATGTAAATCCTGCAAGTAGACCTAGTCCAGCATGACAATGAAGTTGAGTGGTACTACTCTTAGAGCTAGATGTTAATTAAGTGAGTGTCAGTAACTCATTTGATTAATGGGCATTCGATATCTTAAACACAGAGAGATTAATACACTCATAATAAGAAGGATCCCATAATGTAATATGAGATTGGCGCGGTAGTTCAATAATAACTCTTTAGTGGTATGAGTTATTATTGATGAACTTGAGTTGGGTGTTAGGGGCGAACACAGGAAGCTCAAGCTCATCGGGAGACCAAAACTAATTTCTCTTCTCGGTCCCTGTTATAACCTCTATAATGCCTTGTATCCACAAAGTCCACTTCTTACCCAAGTAATGCGTCGGACATATCCTTACTTGGAGCAAGGGGGCCGACCAAGCATTATTTTGGAGCTCATGTAGTGGTCGACCAAGCCATGCTCGGTGACCAAGCATGGGGTCGGCCATAGGTAAAGGAAAAAAGGAAGTTTTGTTTAAAACAAAATTTTGTTAAAATCTTTCCTTATTTATAGTTATCTACAATGATTAAAAGAGAGATTTTATTTTGTTAAAATCTTTCCTTATTTATAGTTATCTACAATGATTAAAAGAGAGATTTTATTTTGTTAAAATCTTTCTTTATTTATAGTTATCTACAATGGTTAAAAGAGAGATTTTATTTTGTTAAAATCTTTCCTTTTTTGTAGTTATCTACCATGGTTAAAAGAAAGATTTTAATTTTCTTTTATAGCCATCCTCATGGTTTTAAAAGAGAGTTTTAAAATTTTAAAATCTTTCCTTTTATAGCTATCTACAAAAGATTAAAGAGAGATTTTAATTTTGTTAAAATCTTTCCTTATTTGTAGTTATCTATAATATTTAAAAGAGAGATTTTAATTTTTGATAAAACTTTCTCTTTTGTAACCATGATTTAAAAAGGAGAAGTTTTAATTAATTTTTTCTTTTTTGTAGTTGTCTACATGTTTTAAAAGAGAGAGATTAATTTTAAAACTTTCCTTTATTGCCATGTACAATAGGAAATTTAGAAAAGAGAGATTTTAATTATTGTTAAAATTTTCTTTTTTAAATGGGAGGTCACAAATAAGTTTTAATTATGTTTAAAACTTTTCTTTTTTGCCGTGACCAAGGATTATAAAAGAGAGGTAGAGAGTGCCTTATGAGAAGAGAATTGATCTCTCTTAGCTCCTCTCTTTTCCTTGGTGTAGCCGGCCCTTGCTTCTCATCTTTCTCCTTGGTTTCTTTCTCTTATGCCGGCACCCTTTCTTCATCCTCCGTTTCTTCTCTCTAGGGTCGGCACCTTATCTACTCATAGTGGGCAGAGCTTGGAGAAGAAGAAGAAAAGGAGAAGGAGCACATAGGTAGCCGGTTGCTTGGAGGAGAAGAAGAGGAAGAAAATTTCCTATTTTGGCATCCCTTGGTGGCTCAAGAGTCTTGGAGGAGAAGAAGTGGTTTGAGTGGACTCCATCTTGGTATATCGTTGCCCACACAACGTCTAAGAGGAGGAGAGGAATACAACAGAAGATCAAGAGGTCTTTAGCTACAAAGAAAGGTATAACTAGTTATTTGTTTCCGCATCATAACTAGTTCATGTTCTTTGTGTAGATCTTGAAAAACCAAACACAAGAGGCTATCGATTTTATGCTATCATTTTTGTTATCGATTTTGTGTTTCGATTTCATGTTTCGATATTGCGCTTCTATTGAGGTCTCTGTAGTTAAGCCTAGTTTACTGTAAGAAGTTAAATATCCGATTTCTTTGAAAGACTTTGTCTAGGAAGTGGTGGATGATCCCATACCCAAGAAGGCCTAGTGCCTCGCCATGTTTAACCTGGAAGCCGATCTTTGAAATAGTTATTTAATTAACTTTTGTAATATGGTTTAACTTAGGAAGATCACATCGGTTAAACTTGGAGGAAAAATGTTAAGTATCATTTCCAATCCAAATTTAACTTCTAAAGAGCAACTTGGATTAATAATGTTAAGCATTGTTTGTAATCCAAGTTTAACTTCAGTAGAACACATGGGTAGCTAGGTTAAGTTCTATGCTTGTATATATTTTTGTATAGGGGAACTAGAACGGTATTCCGAGTAGCAACCAACAATTGGTATCAGAGCTAGGTTTTAGCCTCTGTGTGTTTGGTTTTTAGTTTAATTATGCACATGTCATACATAATTTAAGCATGATAATAGTAGGATATGCAAATAGATTAACTCTATGGTTGCAGGCATCCTAGATCCAACTATTATGTCCATGTTGTGTTTGTGTGTGATTGGACCCTCGGACTTGTCGAGGGTATTTTATGTGTGTGCATGATTGTAATATTAAATACAGCAGGAGCTGTATTAGTTATTAGGATTTTATATTTTGTTCAATCTAGATTATATGTACATTCCTTCGTAGAATATAGGATCGATAAATGTAAAATTTTATTTTTGTCGCGGATCGTATCCTTGTGAGGCGTGGGACTATTTGAGGACCAGAGGCACAGCAAAAAAAGAAGCAAGATAGATGCGACGACTAGACCCGATGGCGGTGACTAAAGATGGCAGCAGCTAGGGTTGATGGCACACGGAGGACAACTATGGATAAAGGCCATAATAGTTGGAAAATTATTTTTCTTATTCATTGCCTTTTATGCTGTGTGTGCTTGTGTTTATGTGCATGTATGCATGTTAAAATTCCTCGTTCTAAATAACTAAGTGGGAGAGGAATTTAATTAAATTCCACGGTCTCCATTACTGGTTTATAAGTGATGCATTCAAACTTGCGCGTTGGCTCTGAGTGCCTTCCTCCACATCGGATGAGTTTGTTTGCGGATCACTAGATCAAACTTCCTTAATTGATGGTTATAGGAAATTATTTAGGATGTGTGTGATCTTCTCCATCTGAAGGGGCACAATCCTATTTTGTGAACTTAGTATCAAGTAATGGTATATACTTAGGTACATTTAATCTTGGAGAAGTAGAAGTGGTTCGGGTGGATTTCATCTTGGTAGATCGTCGCCCACACGGCGTCCAAGAGAAGGAGAGGAATACAACAGAAGATCAAGAGGTCTTTAACTACAAAGAAAGGTATAACTAATTAAATTATTTCCACTTCAAATTAATTAGTTTGTGTTCTTTGTATGGATCCTGAAATACCAACACAAGAGGCTAGCAATTTCATGTTTCATTTTTGTGTTTCGTTTTAGTGTTTTGATCTTGTGCTTCTATTGAGGTCTTTGTAGTTAAACCTAGGGTTACTGTAAGAAGTTTAAATATCTAATTTCTTTGAAAGGCTTTGTCTAGAAAGTGGTGGATGATCCCATACCCAAGAAGGTCAAGTGCCTTGCCATGTTTAACCTCGAAGTCAATCCTTGAAATAGATATTTAATCAACTTCTGTAATATAGGATGAACTTGGATTAATAATGTCAAGTATCGTTTGCAATCCAAGTTTTAACTACTGAAGAACACATGAGTAGAACTTGAAGTAAGAATGTTAAGTTCCGTTTCCAATTTAAGTTTAACTCATGAGGAACACATAGGTTGCTAGGAAAGTTCTGTGCTTGTACAAATTTTTGTACAGGGGAAGCAGAATGGAATTCTGAGTAGCGACCAACAGCTACGTCGAGATGGTCAAGTCTGAAGTAAGAGCCGCTTAGAAAACCCCACACTTGGAGGTAAACACCATCATTGAGAAGCCCCCTGTGATGGTTTATGAAGAAAAGGAAGAGGTCCAGATTCACCCGAGCCGGTCAGATGCGACCACCTTCATTGCCGCCGATTTGGAGAACGAGAGAAAGGTGGAGCTATCCGCCTGCCTTAGCCGGAATCATGACGTGTTCGCCTGGTCGACTCACGAGCTCCACAGAATCTCACCAAGCATCGCCCAACACGAGCATCATATCTGACCAGACGCCCGACCCGTGAAGCAGCAGAAAAGGAACTTCAGCGCGGAGCAGAACTTGATCATCGGGGCAGAAATAGAGAAATTACTAGAGGTTGATCACATTCGGGAAGTCCAGTTACCGAGCTGGCTCGCTAATATTGTTCTGGTCTCCAAGCCGGGCAACAAATGACGGGTGTGCATCAACTTCCACAACTTGAATAAGGCGTGCCCGAAGGATTTCTATCCACTACCCCAGATAGACCAGATGGTGGACTCTACGGTGGGCTGCGAGCTGATCTGCATGCTAGACGCATATCAAGGCTACCACCAAGTGTCACTTGCTAAAGAAGATCATGAAAAGGTTAGCTTTATCACGGCCGACAGAACATTCTGCTACAATGTCATGCCGTTCGGATTGAAGAACGCTGGTGCCACCTACCAAAGGCTCATGAACAAGGTGTTTTGAAAGCAGATCGGTTGCAACTTGGAGGTATACGTCGATGACATATTAATAAAGTTAGTCTAAATTGTTGATTTGTGTGCAGATATCGAAGAAACATGCCGAACTTTGAGGACATACGGGATGAAGCTGAACCCGAGCAAGTGTCTGTTCGGTGCTAAGAGTGAACGCTTCCTCGGATACATCATCACCGAGCGAGGGATTGAGGCGAATCCGAGCAAGATAAAGGCACTACAAGACATGCTCCCGCCCCGTAGCTTGAAAGAGGCCTAACGACTGATCGGATGGATCACAGCGCTGTCCAGATTCATATCCAAGTCATTCGATCGGAGTCTACCGTTCTTCAAGGTGCTGCGCCGAGCGACAAAATTCCAGTGGGACGCGGAGTGCGATCGGGTGTTGGAAGAGCTTAAGGATTATCTTAACTCCTTGCCTGTGTTAGCTAAACCCAACACCGGGGAGCCACTTTGGATTTATTTATCGTCCACCGAGTATGCGGTCGGCTCAGCATTAGTCAAGTAGAACGACCATGAACAGCAACCCGTGTACTTTTTAAGCCATATATTGAAAGACGTTGAATCCCGCTACACTGATCTAGAAAAATTAGCTTACGCTTTGGTGCTTGCTGCTCGGAGACTCTGCTTGTACTTCCTCGCTCATCCGATCATCGTCATGACTAACAGTACCTTGGGAAGAGTCCTCCTCAACCCAGAGGCATTCAGGCGACTAATCAAATAGACAATCGAACTAAGTGAGTTTGATATTCAATATCAATCCCAAACGACGATCAAAGCTTAGGCCTTGGCTGATTTTGTCACAGAGGTCTAGAACGTCGAGCCAATAACAACTTGGAGAATATATGTCAATGGTTCGTCCACTCGACAAGGTAGCGGGATCGGCATTTTGCTCATTTCACCATGGGAAGACAGGATGCAACTTTCCGTTCAGCTAGATTATTGGACCACCAACAACGAAGCCGAGTATGAACCCTTGATAGCCAGCTTACAGGCAGCACTGCATGTTGGAGCCACAAAAGTCCTCATTCACTCGGACTCTCAGTTGGCCGCCCAACAACTATCAGGGACATTCAAGATTAGCACCTCCTGACTCAAGTTATATGTAGAAGATTTTGAAAAGCTAAAGGTAAATTTTCAAGAAGTCACTGTACAAAAGATCCTCTGATCGGAAAATCAAGCAGCAGACGAACTAGCTAAGTTAGCTAGTTCATTATCCTCAATCGTGATCAGTCGACCGATCGAGTAGATCTCATTAGTGGCGCATATCGACCGGATGGAGGGAGTGGTCTTCTCGAGCGACTGGAGAATGTCGCTAATTGAACTCCTCCGATCGGGTAGAATTCCAGCTGACCAGGAGGCAACGCGACTATTAAATAAGAGGACCGGGCAATTCACCTTGGTCGGAGATCAGCTGTATAAAAGAACCTTCTCCAGACCCCTGCTCAAGTGCGTTGGACCAAAGGACACAGAGTACATCATGCAGGAAGTGCACCAAGGCTCCTGTGGAAACTATTTGGGCAGCCGTTCGTTGGCTTGAAAGATTCTTCTGGCTAGATATTTTTGGCCAACCCTCCAAGAGGATGCCGCTCAGACAGTAGCCACGTTCCTATCCTGCCAAAGGTATCACGACATCTCGCACCGATCGACCGAGGAGATGAAGGCATCCGTAGTGTCTTTCCTGTTCGACCAATAGAGCATGGACATCGTGTGACCGTTTCCCATGACTCCTGGTCAGCGGAGGTTCTTGCTTGTCACTGTGGACTACTTTTCAAAGTGGATGGAGGTCGAGCCACTAGCAAGGATGAGTGAGCAGATGGTCATCAAATTCATTTGGCAAAACATCTTGTGTCAGTTCGGTATCTCCCACCAGCTCATCTTGGATAACGGGAGATAGTTCGCGAGTCGGAGGCTCAGGGAGTGGTGCGAAGGCTATGACATCCAGCAGACATTCATCTCAGTGGCCTACCCCTAGAGCAACGGTCAAGCGAAAGTCACAAACTGGGAGATCCTTAGAGGCTTACGAGCTCGGCTCGAATACATTGGGCAGTTGGGTCGACGAGCTCCCGAGTGTCATGTGGGCACTTCGCATGATTCCAAAAGAGGTGATCGACGTAACACCATTCCAACTGGTGTATGGAAAAGAAGCGGTGGTCCCCGTGAAGGTTGCAGTAGAATTCGACCGGGTGCGACTCTACGACGAGGGAAACACCGAGCGGAGGCTAATGGAGCTTGACTTGATGGATGAAGCATGGGATAAAGCTGTCATTCAGCTAATGGCATATCCGCAGCGAATGAAGCAAAACTACAACCGGAGGGTGATACAGAGATCCTTCCAGGTCGGTGATTTGGTCTAGAAGAGAATCAAGCCGATCGGGGACGTCACCAAGCTCGAGGCGCCATGGGTGGGACCTTACAAGGTCATACAGAAACTTTGCTCGGGGGCCTACTATTTGGAAGATGAAGACGGAAGACGGCTCGAGCGGCCATGGAGCGCGAATCATCTCCAACCTTATAGGGTCGGGTGAGAGGTGTGTGAGAAAATATAAATGTACTTGTGTATATGTCTTCTGGATGCATGACAAACATGAATAAACAACAAAAGCTTTCCTGACTCTTGAGCTGATCGGCCAAGTTTTCGAGCGGCAACTATAAACCTTAGTCTTCACCAACGGTCAAGAGGCGACCTTAAACCCCAATCTTCATCAACAGTCGAGCGACTACCTTAAACCCCAGTCTTTATCAACGGTCGAGCGGTAACCTTAAACCCTTGTCTTCATCAACGGTCGAGCGACGACCTTGAACCCTTGTCTTCATCAACTGTCGAGCGGTGACCTTAAACCATTATCTTCATTAATGGTCGAGCGACGACCTTAAACCCCAGTTTTCACCAATGGTCGAGCGGCGACCTTAAGACCTTGTCGTCATCAACGGTTGAGTGACGACCTTAAAACCCCGTCTAAGCCACTCAACAGTTGAGCGACGACCTTAAACTCTGCATTTACATCAACAGCCAAGCAGCAGCTATAAACCTGAGACCGATGAAAAATGGCTCATTTTGACAAGTAACATAACGTCGATCGGTGGGCCGCAGAGTCATACCAATGAAATATTTCGCTTCATGGTAAGTGGTTCGCAGTCACAGCTCAAACCCTGAGCAGTAGCGCAATGAAACATCTAAAAATATAAAAAGAAAAAGTCGAATGGCGCAGAACGAAGGATTGACATTAATAAAAAGGCAAGCCGGATGGGTGACCATCCATCAATACTCGGATAAAACTTACAAGCATATAAAAGGCAATACAAAATAACTTAGTATTCGCTCAAGCAAGCTCACTCCAAATAATCCAAAACATCGTCGGGCAGCGACTCAGTCAGCTTGTCCCGACTGATGACCTTGCTTGTCAGACCGAAGGGGAGGTAGCCACCTTCCTTCAGTTGATCAAGTGTCCCGTCGATAGCAAGATTGAATAGACGGAGTGCCCGATCGGTGACCTTGTCATAAAGGCGGCCAAACGGATGTAAGCCCACCTCATAAGCTTGAATCTACTAGGCTCAACCTCCTGATAAGTCGCTAGGGCCGCTCGGGAGGCTTTCAGCTCTTCTTTCAACTTGGCCAGCTCTTTATTTTTGGTTTCAAGTTGGGTCTTTATGGCAGAGCGTTCGGCTGACCTGCTCTCCCGTTCGGCGTTTAGTGAGACCTCCACATCCTTCAAGTTTTGAGCTAGCACTCGAAACTCCTTATTTTGGATCTCCAAGTCCTCGATGACCCAGAGCCTCCTAGTGTTGGCCAAGTTAAGCATGGACTCGAAGGAGCTGACCTATTTATCAAGCCGAGCCAATTGTGCAGTCTGCTTGACGCCTTTGCTCTTCTCCACCTCTAGCTGCTCGGAGCTCTTACTCAGATCGACTCTTAATTGAGCCATCTCAGCACTCATTCGCTCCAGTTGCGCCTGAGATGACATTGCCTGGCCACTTGAGGAGCACAGCTGTTTGACTTCCTGCTCTAAACATACGAATCTTTAGCAAATGACCAGACTCTCTACCTAATATTGTAAGGAACCCAAGAAAGTATTAGAGCCGAGTGGAAATAAATCAGAATATACAAGTAAAAATATTCACCCCAATAGACATCTGGGTATGACTGTCGACGAGTGCCTCCGGGGCATGATCGTTGCGCAAGCCCTAGCATTGACCCATATTTAGGCGAGCAACCCCTAGATAATTATCTGGTGCTCAGGGGCTCGGGATTCGGTGCTGTCTGAAGCACGCCACTCGTCCATAGGCAGATGAATGACTGTCGTTATGTGGCGTCGGTCGCTCAGAGCGGATAGGGCTGACGTTGCTCTACTAGCCGACTGAGGTGATGATGTCGGTTGAACGCGGTACACTCATGCTGCTAGCAAAGGAGGTGGCATGAAGGCGACCGGTGGTGTAACTATTAATCCCTCAAGCAGATCGGATAAAGACGGTGTCCTGTCGGAAGATATAGAGCTTGGGAGCACAGCGACTCCCTGATCAGGAGTAGGCGCGTTGATTTCGCCCAGCTCGGAAGGGGGATGAAAGACGACCGGTGATGGAGTCTGCAAGGTGAAAGTCGTCGATTAGGAGGAATCCCCTTCCGCTCAGTGCCTCTTGCAGTGTCGCAAGGGCTCGTCGGAAGTTGCCGACTTCGAAGTGACCGCTATTGGGACCATGGATGGTCGTTCAGGCAAAAGATGCACTGTTGCAGCCGCCGCATCGCTCGCGGCTATCTGACTTCCTCTAGCACCACTCCCCAGCACTTGAATTACCTCCTCCTTGCCGAGCAGATCTTCGTTAGGACCGACCGGCTACAGACCATGAATCTCTAGCTCGGCCAGGGCCACGATGTTGATGTCTGCGTCTGCAAGCTTACACTTGCCGGCCAGACACGCTCGCAACATGATTCGAGTTGCATAAAAGGAAGAAAAATCAGTTAGATTCAAAGGTTGGGGAAGCGAAAGAGCATACCTAGGTTGGATGGAAGCCTTATGTGGATCGGGCTCAGGCCGAACACGTAGAGGACGCCGTCCAGTAACAACTTGTGGATATGGTATTTCTGACCGGCCAAGCTGGAAGCTGCATGAAGGTAGTCTGATTGACTCTTGTATTTCTTGAGCTCGGGAGGGTTTGACATCTCTAATTGCCAGCTGGTCTGAAAGTCCGCCTGCTCAGGAAAGTGAACAAAGAAGTAGTAGTCCTTCCAATGTTTGTTGGAGGACGGCATCTTATCAAAGAAGACTAGGCCCACTCGGGCTTGGAAGAGAAAAGTTCCTGGCTCAGATAATTTGGGATAATAGAAATAGTGGGAGAGCCGAGAAGTAAGAGGAATGTCATGCAGGCGGAATAGAACGATGACCCCGCACAACAGTCGAAAGGAGTTCGACACTAGTTGATGGAGAAAAATACGAAAATATTTACAAATGACAGAGAAGAAAGGGTGGATCGAGAACAGTAGACCTGCAGTAAATTGGTCCCTAAAGAAGCATATAAAACCCGGAGGCGGCTCATTTGAACGGTCGAAGGACGAAGGAAGGTCAATTTGATAATCAGAGGGAATTTCAAAAGTGACTCTCAAACTCTTAGCATCGCCTCCGTCGAACCTAGACTCGATGAACGTGTACTAGGGTCCAGGAACGGAGACGGGAGGTTGAGAGGAGCTTGCCATTGGAAACGAAGTTCGACAAGAAAACAATGAAATTCAATTGAAAGGAGGGAGCTTACTAAAAAGATCATCGGAAAGGGAGAAGCACGTAGCGTTGTAGGGAAGCTTAAAGACGAAGATGCGAGGTGAGGAAGATGGCGGTGCACGCGAGGTTTATAAACCTCGCGTCCGATCGACCCAGCCGTCCGATTTGGAGTTACGGAAACCTAGAAGCAGATCCAACCATTGAATTTGAAAAGGCGCATATCACATCACAAGTGGATATCCGCCTGTCATATCAAGCACGAGGCGGTAGTATAGGACACGTGCCCTTCGATCATGAGGCAACATTTAAGGCACTTAATTAAAAAGGTATAGTCGCGTGCTCAACCATGATTTTCAGGGATTTATGTAGTCTTCGAGAAAATCAGATGACATCAGCCAGGACCGCGCTCGACCGAGGGGCACGAGGAGCAAGCAGGAGAAAATTGTCACAAGTATAACTGCTTGTCGTTCTAGTCAGATATAGACATGTGATCACCACATATCCAAACGACCTATGCATCTTTTCGCTTCAAAGGCTTGGGCTGAGCAATGACCTCGCGAAAGAGGGTTGAGCGGCGTGAGCTTGTCGCCGATCGAAAACCAGAGCATGAAGGCAGCTTAGGCTTTAGAGTCGTTAGTGACACATCTTGTCCAGTCAGTCGGACTTACAACCTCATTCGACTAGATTTAAAGGGGAGGCTTGTGATGCAACGATAAGGAGGAGCCCACTTGGCATGGGTCAACGGCCACGATGGTGGTCAAAGTCAAGACGGTCAACATGACTCTAGCGAGAGGGGGATACATAGGTCGATCGGTAGGATAGCGGGCAGAGCGGGTCATCTGTTCGGCTCGGGGTATGCCATTGACAGTGAATAATGAACCAGTATAATAAAAAAGGAAAAAAAAAATAGATACTTAATAAGGGGAAGAGAAAATAAAAGAGAGCACTACATCTATCATTGAATGCGGAGAAGTCAAGACAAAGATACCTTCTGTATGCAACTTAATATCATTAAGCAGGGGAATATGAAGTGACACTAAGACAGGTATAAAAGAGTATGATAGATATGAAGAAAGGCAAGATTCATCTCTGTTCCTATTATTTTCGATTCATCTTCTTGTGTTTCTGACTTGAGCGTCGGAGAGTCAACGCTAGAGACCTCTTTTCTGTTTTGGTTTGTTTTACAGATAGGAGTGAGGTCTTCATTTAGTCAGTGGAATTATCGATATCATATCCCCAATTTTTCAGTTTCACGCTTTCAGACTGAATATATATATATATATATATAACACATAAATTCAAGGCCTCTAATGTTGTTAAACACTTTTAGCCAAAGGTATTTGACTGCAACATCAATTTGATTAAAGCGACATCCAATCAATTGGACTAATTTTCAATGGAGTATGGCTTAATTAAGCTAAATAGCTTGGATAGACGGTATTTTTTAAAAAAAAAAAAATACTAAACGTGCAATGTGTGCTTTGGATATCATAAAAAAAATGAACTATTTCGTTTTTCTACATTATAAAAAAATTTCTCTAAAGATTCAAGACAAAGAATCATTCTCCTAAATTTGGTAGGTCAAGAGTCACCCTCCCATATCACATGGCATTTTGAAAATAGAGTTTTTCCTTCAACGATTAAACTATATTACTTGTAAGGATTGATCACTCCAAATACTTTATTCAGACATTCCAAATATGTTTAAGACTTTATTGTTCGACAAACATGTGATAAACTAGCAATAATTCCTTGCGGAGCCTAGATAGCGGCCTAGGAAGGTGTTAGCTTACCCGGGCTTTAGTTCGGGATCAGTAAGTTTAAGACGTGTGTTTCTTTAGGAAAAAATATTTTTAAGAAATAAATTATTATCGTCATTTTCCTCGTTTTTTTTGTTTTCACTCTCCCTCAACTAAACCTAATACTGCGAAGAGTCAATCTCTGCATTTGATGTCACTGTCTGGTTCATCAAGACCCACATAGGCATATACATGCAGCTCAATTCTCTCGGTCGGTTAGCATGTGACAGAATTATTAAATTAAATAACGAAGTTGGGAGAAATATTTTTGTTGGGATTTAATTAAAATTTATATGGGAAAGATTTTAAATAGATCATGAGTTTAAAAAAAATATAAGATATTTTTATTAATATAAGATATTTTAGGTGGTGTCAACAAATAAAATGATGAAGATTTAGATTAAAATGAATAATACCATATTATTATAGAGATGTGTGAATATTTTTTGATCCTAATAAATGGTATCAGAGTTATGGTTCATATCAGATATCATATGAGACCTTGATCGAAGTTGAGGATAGGGTCGGAGTAGATCAGGTTGACCGGATACTTACGGGGAGACCCGGAATAGGTCAGGGTGACCAAATACTCACGGAGAGGCCCGAAGCAGGTCAAATGTTATCGAATGTTCGCTGGGGGCCCGGGCCAATTGCGGAGAGATCCGAAATATGTCAGGATGACCAAATGCTCACGGAGAGACTCGAAGAAGGTTAAAAGTAACCAAATGTTTACTGGGACGGTAGAATAATAATTATTTTTTTATCTGAGAGGAGGATTGTTGGATTCAATCAAAGTTTCATATTAAAAAATTTGATAAAAAAAAAACAGTCCGGTGCACGAAGCTCCCGTCATACGAGGTCTCAAGGAAAGATCCATTGTACGCAGATTCTTTTTACAAGAGACTGTTTCCAGGATTCGAGAACTCGTGATCTTTTGGTCATAAAATAATAATTTTACCATTACACCAAGTCTTCTCTTTATTTTAAAAAAAATAAAATACTATATAAAATATATAAATATCTTTTTTAATACAATAATTTTATAGACAATGCTAAATAATCCGAACTGGATCAAATAGAATGTAACTCTTTATATTTATTTTTTTAATTGACATATATTAATTAAGATTATATGTAATAAAACACTTTATATAGATTCTCATCAATTAGATTCTCTCCATTAAAATTTACCGTAATTTTATTTAAAGGGAGCATACTTAATTTTTAAATTTATCTTTCCATAAATTGTTACGAAGTGGATCGTGCATGCGCGACACCTGGCGACATTTTTGCCAAATCAATCCCCCACCGTCCTCGTTCTCCACCTGTGCACATTTCCCACGCCAACCTCATTTTGCATGGTCCATCCCTACGTAGCAGCTGACGTATCGTCGTTGAAATCTCCAAGCAGGAGCTGGACAAGCGAAGATCTCCCCAGCGCGCCAAACGCCACCTCCGAGTGTTGGGAATGGACACGGAAAACTTCTCTCCTCGTTTAAAAGATGCTCGCATGAAGCATGGCCCTATGACTTATTTTTCGTTCAATTTAATGAGTTTTAAAACTTATTTAATGAATTAATTAATCTGATATATATATATATATATATATATATATATATATATATATATATATATATATATATATGGTACGAATATAAATAAATTCTTATTAAATCGGATAAAGACACGTCCAGTTTAACGCGGGATCCGACCCGAACTATTGCACCATAATTGCTCGGGGTCCCCGAACTATTGCACCGTAATTGCTCGGGGTCCATCTCTGCGTGTGGTTCTGTGGTGCATGGTCGGTAGTTGGAAGGGACATGAATTTCAAACTAAGAATGTTTCGATTAGGTGTATGTCCTATTTTGTTATTTCAGCTAAATTTAAGGGTTTAAAAAATTCATAAAATATACATTGGAATGATCTAATTTAGTGCAGAAATTACTATACTAATTAGCACAATCTTCTTTGCGGTCAAATATATACAATAGTCAGCGTAGTTGTTGTTCAACTGGATTGCCCGTGTTCTTGATTTGACTCAACTTGATGCATACATAGATTTTTCTTTTTCTCCTCATAAGACATAATAAAACATATTATTCTACGTCAGTCGATGCACGCTTTCTACTGACGTCGTCTCGTGGCAACTTGCTTGCCACTCAAGAAATGATCGAGAATGCTTTTTAAGTAGGTAATTGTTGACCTAATTCTGTTTTTTAAAAATAAAAGAGCAATTTGCTATCTCTTGCTCGTACGACCACAGCACCGAGAGAACACTTAACATTCCTTCCTTTGGGTGCGCCATCGCCGCCCGGCAGCTTGAGGTTTACCAGCAAAAGTCCAAATTTGCATTCAAATAGTCTTTGATCATATCCGAAAGCTATGAATATAATTGGCTAAGAATGTGATTTTATTGTTGACTGAAAAAAAAACTCCGTGCTATCTATAATATAGAGATCGTTAATGCCGGGCTAAGAAAAGGATCTTCGATATTGGTCCTTTGATGCTCAAGTCAATATTCGGTTTGGGAAGAGAGAATATTAGCAGTGAATAGTAACAGAGAGCATGTAAAATAATGAAACATTGCATACCTCCGCCTATAGATAAAGATCTCCTTTCATAGTGTTACTGTAGCGCCTCTGCACGCATCTCAAAGCCTATGCACATTTTTCAAAACTTCCTAAGAAAAGATAAGTCGAAAAGTGTCTCTAACATCTTTCCTTAAGTGAGCACGTAAATTTTTGTGATGTGATAGGGGAGAAGTTTCTAAAGTACTATTTATCTACTGGACATTCTCTATTGTTGGCAGTACTAACTTCTAAAAGAGTATGATAAAACATACATGTGGGGCACGTTGTATGCCGATCGAGCACCACTCGGCCGAGATATCACCAGCTCGGTCGTACAAAGTGAAGCTATTGACCTATCCGACTTTATTGTTGTCGAAGAGGCGCGTTATGTTCGATTGGACCTAAGATCCAATCAGCTAGGGCGGTAGGTCGGGTAATTAATATTTGATTCTTAACCTCAACTGCAAGTTACAGAGGACGACCGCTCGGATGGTCTGGTCGGCCTTTCAAGTCCGACCGACTCTGGAGGCTCACTCGACCATCCACAGTCGTGGTCTCGTAATCCATCTGACCTTGTGACTTTGACCGTTTGACTTTGATTTCCACGTCAGTCGGTCTTTGCTGCTTTGACCCACTTTTGGGGGCTCATCTTTATCATCGTATCATAAGCCTTCCCCTCAAGTCTAGTTGAAGGAAGTTGCAAGTCTAACTAACTATACAATTAGTATTGTTTGTGAATCTTCCCGACCGGGCATTTTGTTATTTGGGCCGCAACTTGGCATGAACAATTAATGCCCTTACAGCTTCTAAGGAGACTTATTGTTTCCGGGTGATCCCACTCGGATCAAATGTGGAAGACAGTTAGCTATTTGTTAGCTCTTTTCTGATCTCTTCCCCGAGTAGTCACCTGTACTTATATTGTCTTTTAATTACTACTGACATCATCCTGATTTCTAGGAAATCGTTCAAATCATTCACCATTAATGTAGAGCATGCCACACATGCTTTTTTATTATGCATATGCTGATCATTTCCATTCATCATTAATGTTACTTGTGATTGATCACCACGTGTTGCTATTTTCTACCACCGATTATCTGATGTGGCAAGTGACTGTTGGTATTCGATGTGACAGTTACCTTTTCAAATTTTGACGATTCTGATCGAATCTTGTTTTCCCAAGCTCTTGATTAGATGACTTTGGATAACCTTTGACTGGCCTTTTAAAGCCTTTACTTCTCCCTTGTATCGCCTTCATCTTCGCCTTCATTCGCTTCTGCTCCTTGCTATCTGTTCATCGTTGACGATTCTCTTCCGGTAAGTTCTTTCTTCTTTCTCCTTTCGATCTCTGATGGTGCGCTCTCCTTCTCCTCCTCCTGCTGTCTCGAGCTTGTGGTTCACCTCCACCTCGTCTGACTTCAATGGAGACGAGATGGATCAAATGAAAATGACTTATCATATTTCTTATGACCACCAAATCATCATCCCTTTTGCATATGATCATCCCCATACGCCTCTTGATGGCTTCCTCCCTTCTTTAAGGATCAATTGTACTATGGTCTTCGCTTTCCAATACCTCCCTTCTTCTCTGAAGTCTATAGATACTTCCACATTCCTTTGCAACAGTTAATACCAAATTCATTTAGGTTATTATGCCGATCGTGGTGCTCTTTTGATTGTACATGATCCCTCTTCATCCTCGTATTTTCTATTATTTTTATTATTCCAAACAGTGCGAGCCGGACGTCTTTCTCTTCTAGACTCGAGTGGGCACTATTTATTTTGATAAGATGCCCTCGTTCAATAAGAGTTGGAAATCCCACTACTTTTATATGCAACTCCCTGATCGGCCCAATTTTTCAATCGACTGGCAAATGTAGTTATCGAACTCTCCCAAATTGGGCAAATATCGATGGGAGCCGACTTACCTCTAGGCCGCTGCGCAGCCGACCGGCATGAAATTCCACATACATAAGCTGCTGCTGGAGGACGTATTGTATATGTTTGGGCTGAGTCTCGTTGAACCCGACCGCCTTGCACTTTGGTGAGCCGCTTTTCCTTCCCTTGTTTTTTGGTCTAACTGATTTTTTTTTTTTTTTGCAGTAAAGGTGATGCTTAGGGCTTTACTTAGCAGCTCCACTAAGTTAGTGGATGAAGAGCTAGAAGCTCGAGGAGTTGTCGAGCTGGAGAGCCATGGATTACTGTCAGTCGAGACCTCGGAAGCACAGACCGACAAAGGAGAGGCTAGTAGAGTAGTAGTGAGCGATGCTGCTGCCAACACTGGCGAGCTACCTCCCGAGTGACCCTCCTTAATGCATGTTGCAGTGCCTTCAGAATTGACGACTTTCACGGAGCCGTTGATTCAGCATCCATGTAGCAAGAGGCTTCAAATGGAAGCTGCCACCCAATCGGCGACTTCTGTTCCCCAAGCCTCAATCGCCGCATCCACACATCAACCACCTTTTGAACGGGGATAAAGCTCTACTTCTGCTCCTCCCAAGAGAGCAACCGGTGGGCTTACTCCTCCCTCTTCTGACCAAACACCCCCCTCTCTGATCTATCGTCTGACGCAATCGTCGTCCAGCCTCTATCTTATTTGCCGTCGGCACCGGCCGGCCCTGCACCCCCCTTTTCCATCGTCCGCTCCACTCCAACTTCCAAATCTAAGGGCAAGGCCAGCTTAGAGCCGGTCGGCTCTAGTTCGCGCAGGCCTATAATGGACATCCTTAGATTGTCGACTGATGAATGGTCGTACATCGATCTTGAGCAGCCACACCCACCTGAACACAAGATAAGGATCCAAGATCCGCTGGCCCAAACCTGGGCAAAATCCAGAGCCAAAGTGACGACCATCCCTCCCAATGAGCTGCCGATCAGTTCAGCCAAAACTTGACTGGGGTAAGCTCGTATATCATTTTGAAATTTACATTTTCCACTAGGCCTTACGTAGCCAATTTCTTTGTGTATTAGTTTTCGGTGGACAACCTAGCTGTTTAACAAAGACTGGCCCAGTTGGACCATGAGCTCATGCAAGCGCAAATAGCGGGCGGGGATGTGAGCGCTTCCCAAGTCTTGATCGAGTGCCTAACTGCAAAGGTAATGCAATTGAAGGAAGACTTAGAGAAACAATCTGAGCAACTCCTCATATCCGAACAAGCCTTGACTGTGGAGAAGGACAAAAACCACGATTAGGCCATCAAGTTGGAAAAACTTAGGAATCAATCCCACAATTTTTAGGCGAAGATTAGCTCGGCCAAGACTTGGAAACTCAGGGTCATTGAAGTCCTCGACATAAAAAACAAGGAGGCTCGGGCCCTAATGAAGAAGTTGGAGGAGGTGGAGGCGACCTTGCCCGCAGAGCAAGTCGGCCGCATGATCGAGCAACCAAGCCACAAACTCTAGCTTGACGGGCACAAAAGAATAATTGACGAGAAAGACATCGATCTATGATCACTGAAGGCCGAACTTGCCAGTATAAAGAGGAGGAGATCGGCTGGTTGGAAACCTATAGAGTGGAGTATCTCCGCTCGAGGGATTTCAACCAGATGCTGAATGACCGGACCATCAAGCTTTTCAACTATGGTATTGATGGAACCATTCAGCAGCTAAAAGAAGGTGGCTATCTTTTCGACGAGGTTCCTCCATCCTTCATAAAAAAGCAAAAGATCCTAGAGGGCCTTCTCGATGATGTTATTGTCGACCTGTCATAGTTTACTTTTAAGTTTGTTGACCATTTCTTGTAACAGCCAAGTAACTTTGTAAAAAATTTCCTAAGTTTGGTTTAATGCATGCCCGTCCTACGTTTTAGAGTTCTCATTCTGTAGATGTGCTAACTTATAGCTTACTTTTCGTATTTGAGACTTAGCTTCTCTGCTCTACTCAAGCAATAAAAAGAGCGAGAGCTAAGCTTGCTTAAAACTCGGCTGAACGACACGAGAGTCTATAATACTTGGCGCGAGAGCTTAGCTCGCTTATAATTCAGCCGAATGGTACGAGAGTCTGGAAGCACGAGAGCAAGCTCACTTATAACTCGGCCGATCTACTCGAGAGTCTGGGACATTTGGCGCGAGAGCTTTGCTCACTTATAACTCGACCAAACGGCGCGAGAGTCTAAAATACTTGGCATGAAAGCTCAGCTCGCTTATAACTCGGTCGAACGATATGAGAGTCTGGAAGCGTGAGAACAAGTTCACTTATAATTCAACCGATCGACTTGAGAGTCTCAGACACTTGGTGTGAGAGTTTTGCTCGCTTATAATACTACAAAAAGAGTCGCGACTAACGACTGAATATTCCGTCGGCATTCCGTCGGTAAATGAGCTTTCCGACGGAATACCGAAGGAATTTCTGGCATCAGCAAGAATTGGGTCGGCGCTTAATTTACCGACGGAAATTGTATTCAGTCGGAAATTACCGACGGAATGTATGACTTCCGTCAGTATTTATTAACGACAGAAAACTTATCCCGTCGGCAAAGGGCAAACGGCATGTAACGGAGGTTGCCGACTGAATTAAATTCCGTCGATTTTTTACCGACGGAAATAAACTTTCCGTCGGTAATCACCGACGGAATTAACCTTTCCGTCGGTAAAATACCGACGGAATTCTACATTCCGTCGGAGAATACCGACGGAATTCAATTTTCCGTCGGTGCTTTACCGACGGAATTCAATATTCAGTCGGTATTCTCCGACGGAATGTAGAATTCCGTCGGTGAACACCGACGGAAAGGTTAATTCCGTCGGCATGGTATCGTAAAAACCTGTTGCTGTTTGATAAATTATCGACGGAATGTAGATTTCCGTTGGAAATTACCGACGGAAAATTGAATTCCGTCGGCAATATGCAGTAAAAATTTTGAAACCCCTGCCCTGCATTTCGCACTTATCATATATACAATTTTTTTTACAATAAAAAACATCACACATATATAATCACAATCCACACAATCAACAACCAATACAATATACAATATGCTCACAAACAAATAATAAAACTGTCTAAAAAACAATACGAAACATATAACAAGTGACCATATCTCTAAAATTTAATACAAAATAAAACATAACCAAATATTAAGTACTAACAATCATAAACATCCAAAAGTACTGATAAGTCAACGTCAAATACAAAATATTCAAACTTACCATGATACATCACATACACATAAATCCAAATATAATTATGTAAAAGTCAAATATAAGAGATTATAATCAGTCTGAATCGATATAATTGTAATATATAACTAATTTTGCATGTAATAAAATACCTGAATTATATTGTAGATATCCAATGATAGTACAGTGGTGAATGTATCAATATGGACTCCTGTAAAATGCAATACAATTTAAGATAAATATCTAAGAATATCCAAATAGAATAATTATATTTGACTTAATTAATGTATGATAAATTAAAACCACTTAAGAATCTGAAACCTAAAAACAACTACAATATACTTTAAGCATACAACTACTAAAATTGAGCCACCTCCACAACCACTTAAGAATCTGAAACTTTATAAAAACAACTACAATATTCATTTTATGATTGAAGTAGTTCAAGTTATTGTATCATAAGCCTAATGAGGACAACAGGCAAATCTGAACCTTTAGGTTATGCTTGGAACCTTGTCCCATTAGAGGACAGATTATGCATGAAATCTAGTGTCTATGAGTTTGCTTGTCAGCAGAGTTGTGTTGGAGTTGGTCTGGCCATGGAACAATACAACACTAGTACTCAAAGGAATAATAAGAATATCAAGTTAGTTTCTGAGTGTGCATAAGCTGCACTCCGAATTTACTCGATAGTTGAATTAAGGAAAGGTTGTCTATCTCAAAAATTAATCGGGTGAAGTTTGGATGCTTGGATTATTAAAAAAAACAACAAATGAAAGTTTAACAAACTTAGAGTTTGTCACTAGGCAAAACAACTTAAAGTTTAACAAACTAGAGGTTGTGGAGGGCTTGGTTATTGGTGTTAAGGATGGTTAATCAATCAAATAAGACACTGTTAGTATATCAATAATATAGCTTCTTTATTTTTCTACTTCTTCCAGTAGCATGGTTAAAGTGTGGTTATGAGAAATTTTATGATGGAGAAAGTAAACCAGATGTTTGGTACACAATCAAACAACACTAATATTGAATTAATAACAACTAGGAACTGTAGATAACAACACTAATATTTAAGACATAAGCTATATGTTTAAAAAAGGAACATAATCAATGCTAGACTCTAGAAACAGTTCTACTCAACATCAACAGTTTGTAAGTCATCGTCGCTAGACTGTGTTATTTTCTAATCAAAGTTATATCAGACCTACAATTGTTTTTTTATAAAGTTTACATTTCTGCATAGTTAACATCTTCCGGAGAAATCTCCAAAGAATATTACCCAACGAAAGACAGACAATTACAAATACTCTAGATTCCTCTGCAGAGAGCCTATTATACAGCATAGAAATCAGCAGCGTAGATGAGATTTAAACCGATATAGGCTCTCTCTCGCACATTGGAGAGACGAACTCAGTCGCTAACAGATCCGATCTCATACGAGAAGCAAAAAAAACTAGAATCGAAAAGCAATAAGCAGTGTACATGGGCACGGGCCTGCGGCAACTGCCTGCTGCAAGCAAGGGCCTACGGCGCCCGACCTACTGCGAGCAGGGGCATGCAGCGCTGGCTTACAGCGAACAGGGCACTGTGGCGTCGGCCTGCAGCGCCAGCCTGCATCAAGTAGGCGCCATCGGCGGTCGACTGCCGCGAGCAGGTGCCTGGGGAGCAGCCAGTGGCGGAGCACACGCCCGGGGAGCAAGCGGCGGCGTAGCGCCGACGTGCGCGTCAAACAAAAGAGATGAGGGAGGAGAGGAGCATACCAAAGTCACCTGTTGCTGATTGCCGACAACGGGAGAGGACACGAGGCTGGACGTCGAGATCGTCGGTTGTCGGTTGCCGATCGCCGAGGAAGCGGGGAGGAGAGGAGATCAAGTTCGCGCGGAGAGGAAAGTCGCACCGTGCCCTAATTTCACTCTGTGTTACCGACGGAATTGTGATTCCGTCGGGGTTTACCGACGG
Organism: Zingiber officinale; assembly: GCF_018446385.1. NCBI lineage: Eukaryota > Viridiplantae > Streptophyta > Magnoliopsida > Zingiberales > Zingiberaceae > Zingiber > Zingiber officinale. Next base: position 2,338,110 of record NC_055995.1, on the reverse strand, counting down.
AATTATGATTCCGTCGGGGATTACCGACGGAATTGTCATTCCGTCGGTAAACTCTAACCCTGATCGGATCGACCGATTAGCGATATATACTGACGGAATGTTAACTCCGTCGATAAACATCAATACCTGAACCCGTTAAATGAATTGCCGACTGAAATATATATTCAGTCGGAATATTACCGACCGAAATATATATTCAGTCGGTATTTACCGACTGAATTAAATTCAGTCGGGAATGCCGTCGTTATTTACAGGTTTTTTTGTAGTGTAACTTGGTTGAACGACTTGAGAGTCTGGGACACTTGATATGAGAGCTTTGCTCGCTTATAACTCAGCCGAACGACGCGAGAGTCTAGAAGCGTGGGAGCATGCTCACTTATAACTCGGTCGATTGGCTGAATAGTCTGGGACACTTGGTACGAGAGCTTTTGCTCGTTTATCACTCGGCCGAATGGTGCAAGAGTCTGGAAGCGTGAGAGTATGCTCACTTATACCTGGGCCCATCGGGTCGAGAGTCTAGGACACCTAGTAACTTTTCATTGAAACTTTCCTGCATTCATAGAATAATAATTTTACAATTTACATACATTAAATATGAACTTACTACTTGGCTCGATAGGGTTGTAGATGATTTGCGCTCCATGGTCGGTCCAAGTTCCTTTCATTTTTGTCTTACAGATAATAAAATCTCGATCTATTTGAAGATGATTAAATGCATTCTTGAATATAATGTTGACTGAGGTGCCCATATCCACAAAGGTCCGGTGGATGTTATAGTTGGAGATCACAACCTTGATAATTAAAGTGTTGTCATGAGGGACCTCCACTCCCTCCAAATCTCGAGGATCGAAATTGATTTTTGGTCCTTGTGTTTTTTCTTTACTGCACCAGACTACGTGAATCTCCAACCGCTTAGCATGTGAATTTCGAGCCCGATTGGAGTCACTGTTAGTCGGGCCTCTTGCTCTAATGCCGATATCGTCTCGGGTAACATTGCTACAATTCTCTTCCTCCAGGGTTGATGGGCGCGACTGCTCGACAAATGCTCGAGTGGGCCTATGATTGTCTCTTTATTGAGGCTGTGGTCGGTGCTGCTTGGCAGACACATTGCCTTGATATGTTGGTTGCCCGCTCGACGGTGATGGTGGCTCTCAGGAGAAGGAGATAGACGGCGAAATCCCTTAGGGGTCGGTCAACGCGTCTTCGGGTTGAAATGGTAACAATCCTTCGTGTTGTGAGTTGTCGAGCAGTGGTAAGAGAAGAATAGAGGGGTCCACTGTTGGGGCTCAGGGAATCCTGTCCGCTTGGCTTCCACATGCTGGACTGCGTGGGCTTGGGGCTCCTGGTGTTGCGATGGTGCGCCCGCTTGGGGACCTTTTGGTAGCAGATTGGGGTGGGCTGCTTGGCATTCTGGGACAACTGTGGGCTCGAAGATTATTTCTTTTCTTCGAGCTGACTGGACTTCTTTAACATTGATGTACTTTGTATCCCGTCTGTGCAGATGATCAAAGTCTCTTGGAGGCTTCCTGATAAGTGATAGAAAGAAATCGTTATCTGTAAGTCCATGTGAAAAGGAACTTACCAAAATTTTATGAGTGGTCGATGGGACATCCATGACCGCTCAAAAATTCTTGAAGCTGCAGATGGAGTCGACCAGCAGGCGTCTGAACCACCTTTGTGCCGAATCAGATAGCATGGTGAGGAACACGTGGTACTTGACTCCGTCGATGTACTGGTGGAGCGTGGCTATGCTATCGAATTTGAGTAAATGGTCTTCGAGATCAGTCGACCCTGTATACTCTCCGATCGTCAAATGTCTAAAGTGGGGCGGTAGTTGATCATCGGGAATTTCTTAGGAGAACTGCCATGTTTATCCGCTCGGGGGAATCATTTAGTCGAGGTGCTTTGTCTTTCCGCACATCCCGGACGAGCACATTCTTGGAAGATGATCCCCGTGTCCTCTCGGCACAACCATGCTCATTTGAGGGCATTTGGAATAATGCCCTGTGGTATGGGATTAGCGCTTTTGGTGTGGGCGACAACTTGGTCAGAGGAATGGGCGCTTGCTGGAAGGCATCTGTCGGTTGGTTGCTTGAGTTGGGGCTAGCATGGTCTTTCAGTCGGATTCCTTGTTCAATGCGTTGATACAGTTGGTCGTTCAGTGCTCGGCAGTTGTCCGCTGCCTGCTATTGTTGTTGCAACATCCTTGCAACTCGGGTGTTTACCAACATCTCTAGATCTTCTTGAATTAATGTCATTGTAGTGAATCGTCTAACGCCCTCTATCATTAAGTCTCAGATGTAGGTGAGATTTCCACAAACGGTGCCAAATATGACCATGTCTAAAAGCTGAGAAGATGGTTGGTTGGGAACGTGACTTTGCTGTTGACTGGAAGAAAACACCGCACTATCCTGCAACACAGGGAACATTAGTACTGGGCCAGGGAAGGAGTTTCCGACGTTAGGGATGTAAATGAACCAAACGGTTTGCGAGCTATTCGGAGCTCGATTCGGTAAAAAGCTCGTTCGAGTTCGTTTGTTTATCTTATCGAGCCGAGCTCGAGCTTGATTTCGAGCTCGAGCTTGATTTCGAGCTCGACAGTTTTATCGAGCCGAGCTCGAGTTTAAGGATATTCGGCTCGTGAGCTCGCAAACATGTTTGTTTATAGGCTCGCGAGAAAAAAAAAAAAAACTAGCCTTAAAACGAGCCAAAAAAATGAGCTCTAAAACGAGTCTTAAAATAAGTTTTAAAATGAGCCAAAAAATGAGTTTTAAAACGAGCCAAAAACGAGCTCTAAACGAGCCCGAGCTCGCTTAACGAGTTAGGCTCATTAACTTTGTTAATCGAGCTAATAACGAGCCGAGCTCGAATTGTTCGCGAGTTTGATAATTCTAAAACAAGCCGAGCTCAAGCCTTGTGATAAAAGCTCGATTCGAGCTCGAGCTGAGCTCGAGTCCGAATATAACTTAAACGAGCTGAGCTTGAGCCTAATACTGTTTAGCTCGGTTCGGCTCGTTTACATCCCTATCCGACGTTGACTCTCCGACGCTCAAGTCAATATTTGGTTCGGGAGGAGAGATTAGTAGCAGTGAACATTAGTAGAGAGCGTGTAGAATAATGAAGCATCGCATACCTCTGCGTATAGATGGAGACTCCCTTTTATAGTACGATTGTAGCGCCTGTGCACATATCTCAAAGTCTATGCATAATTTCCAAATCTTTCTAAGAAAAGATAAGTCGAAAATTGTTTCTGACACATTTCCTTAAGCGAGCACACAAATTTATGTGATGTGGCATGCTAGAAGCTTCTAAATACGATTTGTTTACTAGACATTCTATGTTATTGGTGCCTTGGTGACACTAACTTTGAAAAGAGTACGATAAAACATGCATGTAGATCCCACTGTAGATCGATCGGGCACCCTCAGCCGGGATATTACCAGTTCAGCTGTACAGAGTGAGTGAAGCTACTGATCTATCCTTCACTCGACTTTAATGTTGTTGGAGAGGTCCCTCCTTCACTCGGATTTGGGATTTGATCCCTCCTTCACTCGGATTTGATCAAATTTTAATACATGCGACGGAGCAATTAATTGCAGAACAATCAGTCGGTCCCACATCGCATAGCAGCCGATCGATCGATGGCTCCAAACAACTCGGAAAGAATCGACATCGATCACGCAAACTACGATCTAGAGGACAACGACGAGTATCGATCGATAGAAGATCCATCGTCATGTCTGAGCGTGCATACTGCGCCTTCCTTCCTGCTTCACACTCCTGCTTTCCGTCTTTTGAATAACTTAGCATGTTTCCACGGTGGCCACGTGAACAACTCTAGTTGGTCCTACTCCTCTCCACCCAGTCACACGCTCGATCGTCATCACTTTCCACCTCAGTTTCCTCTATCCATGTGGCCGTGGACTACTCTCGTTTGACCTTTGAAATGCAGCTCAGCAGCTCTATAAATGCTCGCCCCCTCGCATGCCTCTCCGACATACATCCTCTTCTCTTCTGCTTCTTCTTTTCTTATTCCTGATAGTTAATTAGTTGTTCATGGGGATGCGGCAGACAGGCGAGTTCGAGTTGCTCTCCAGGATTGCAACCAACGACGGCCACGGCGAGAACTGCTCCTACTTCGATGGCTGGAAGGCCTACGACAGCGATCCTTTCCACCCCAAACATAATCCCAAAGGAGTCATCCAAATGGGTCTCGCAGAGAATCAGGTACTTGATTATATATAAACATTGCTACACTCGATTGAGCTGTGCATGGTTCTTAATTCTCACTCTCTCTCTCTCTGCGTCCGTGCAGCTCTGCTTTGACTTGATTGAGGACTGGTTGAAGAGGAATCCGGAGGCTTCGATTTGCACGCGAGAGGGAATTTCACAGTTCAGGGACATCGGCAACTTCCAGGACTACCATGGCCTCTCTTCCTTCCGCAGGGCCATTGCCAGATTCATGGAGAAGGCGAGGGGAGGCAGGGCCAGATTTGACCCCGACCGCGTCGTGATGAGCGGCGGAGCCACCGGAGCGCAGGAGACCATGGCCTTTTGCCTCGCCAACCCCGGCGAGGCCTTCCTCATCCCGACCCCTTATTATCCGGGGTTCGATCGAGATTTCCGGTGGAGAACAGGGGTGGAGCTCCTGCCCTTCGACTGCTACAGCTCCAACAAGTTCAAGATCACGCAATCCGCGTTGGAGTCGGCGTACCAAGAGGCGGTAAAAAACAACGTAAGGGTCAAAGGAGTGCTCGTGGCTAATCCGTCGAACCCTCTCGGCACCACCATGGACAGGGAGACCCTCCGGTCGTTGGTCAGCTTCGTCAACGACAAGAACATCCACTTGGTCGTGGACGAGATCTTCTCCGGCACCGTGTTCGACTCCCCGGACTTCGTCAGCGTGGCGGAGATCGTGGAAGACGAGCCCGGGAGGTTCAACCGCGACCTCATCCACGTGGTCTACAGCCTCTCGAAGGACCTCGGACTGCCGGGGTTCCGCGTCGGCGTCATCTACTCCTTCAACGACGCCGTGGTGCGGTGCGCCCGCCGGATGTCGAGCTTCGGGCTGGTCTCGACGCAGACGCAGCATCTGCTGGCGGCGATGCTGGGCGACGAGGAGTTCACCTCGAAGTACCTGGCGGAGAGCCGGCGGCGGCTGTCGGAGCGGCGGAGGACCTTCGAGGCGGGGCTGAGGGAGGTCGGGGTCCGGAGCCTGGACAGCAACGCGGGGCTGTTCTGCTGGATGGACCTGCGCCATCTGCTGGAGGCGAAGACGGTGGAGGAGGAGCTGAAGCTGTGGCGAATCATCGTGCACGAGGTGAAGCTGAACATCTCGCCGGGGGCCTCGTTCCACTGCTCCGAGTCGGGGTGGTTCAGGGTGTGCTTCGCCAACATGGACAAGGAAACGATGGACACGGCGTTGGGCAGGATCAGGGCCTTCATGGCCCGCGCCGAAAGGCACAGGGCGACGAACGAGAAGAAGAAGAAGTGGGCGGCGGCCGCGGCGCTGCGGCTGAGCCTGCCGCGGAACGGTCGGCGCTACGACGACATTCTCATTTCGCCGCATCTAGCCATGTCGCCCCATTCTCCTCTCGTTCGCGCCGCCACCTGATCGCCATCCGAGCCAACTTTTCGATTATTAAATCATTATTATTGTCTTGATTCTTTCATTACCGATACCGATAGATACTAGTTAAAAATTCCAACATGTGTTAGAAGAAAGAAGGTTGCTCAAACGAAAACGCAGCCACTTCGTTCTTTTTATTTATATCAATTAGATAAATGAATCAAATGGTAGAGTTCTTAAAAATTGAAAATTAAAAATCCCATGTCGCATGAATTTTAATATGTTGTATGAATTCGTATAATAAGAAAAAACTTATAAGAACATAGATCTAGTTTTGAAAAAATATGAAATAAAATAGTAAATGAATAATCTATTGGAATAAGAAATATCAGATGATCGAATTGGTGAGGATAAAGAGTTCAAAGTTAAGGATTATTGTGGTTCTAATAAATTTGAATGAATGTGTAGAAAAATCCTAAGTAAGTTTAGGTAAGGTAAAAGTCCTAGTAAATACTAGACAGATAAAAAGTTTTAATTGTGGATAGACAAGAAAATCCTGATCCGAGAGATTGGGCAGAAATCTTAGCAGGTCGAGAACATCGGGTAAAAAATTTGCTTGTCAAGGATAGTAGGTGAAAGTCATGGAGGTCGCGGAGATCATGCGAAAGACCGGATAGGTCGGGGTTTGGACATCCAGTGAAAAGTCCTGAAGTCTCGGATGCTGAACAAAAGTCCAAACTGTCTGGAGGATCGGTTTGACATCAGGTAAACTCTCCTTAGAGAAGTAGATAAGGACGCGTTCCTCAGTAAGATAATTGTAAGTGCCGGTTCAACCTAGGGTTTCACGAGAAATCCTAAAGTCAGAACCAGACAGTCCTAAGACTATCAACACACTATATTTTTATTATGCTAATTTTGTCTTATAGGTTAATATGTTTCTGCTAGAGTAACATGCTTTTGCAGGAGTAAAAATAAAGTGAAGCTTCGGGTGAATAGTGCTCGAGGCTCCTCCTGTGACGCTAGAGGAGCCTCGGATATCCTAGTTAAAGACCCTGCGCAGAAGGCCATGGAGGCACCTTCCATGCGGTTGGAGGCGCCTTGGAGTTGGGCATGGAGGCGCCTCGGAGAGCACAAAAGGTGCCCTCCAGAGGATAAAAATCATATATTGCGGTGATTATCACAACCGAAGCTTAGGGGATAAACTTTGTTGCTGGAGGCACCTTCCACAGTAGGGATGACAATGAGTCGGGTTCGGGTCAGATTCTATATCCTCCGTACCCATACCCATCGGGTATAGGATATCCGATGGATATACCCATACCCATTAAAGGATCGGATATATTCTATACGTGTAATTTTTCTTCTTTAACTATTATCATTCAACAAAAATATATTAAAATTAACATCCTATTATATATATATATATATATATATATATATATATATATATATATATATATATATATATATATATATATATATAATTAAAAAAATAGATTAAACATTTATATAATCTCCTACTAATATCAACAAAAAAAATAGTAAGTTTATTTTAGAAAAAGAAAATTTTCTTTCATATATGTATATATATTATTTAATCGGGTATTCGGGTCAGGTATCGGATATTGATAGTGATAGATCAATAAAGTGCGATAGAGGGGGGGGTGAATATCGCGCTCTTTTAAAAACTTTTCTTTTCGTATTTTAAAGCAATTCGAGTAAGCAGCGGAAAATATAAAGAGACAAGTTCGTTTACTTCGTTCGGAGCCTAGCTCGACTCCTACTCGAAGACTTGCAGTCCTTGACTGCACCGATGAGCAATCCACTAAGATTCTTCTTCCCGAAAACCTCGGAAAGAAGTAATGCGTACAAAATACAATAATATAAGATAGTAACAAGCCTACTATCTTATATGAGTTTAAGTGCAATACAAAAGTAAAGTATACCGACAGTATGTGAAAGTTGAAGTTCGGTCGGCACTTGCTTGTGTGTAGAAGAGATGTAGAGCAGTAGCACGAACAATAGCAGCTAGCACAGAGATTGACTTCGAACCCAAACAGTTTGCCTAAGCCCTGGACCTCGAGCTCTCTTTTATAAGAACCTTCGACGTTCGTTCGATCGATCCTTGGGTTCGGTCGACCGAACCCGCTCCATTCCTTCTGTGCTGAGATTCGCTGAGATCTGATCTTCGAGTATTAACTGATCGTTAATGGTTCGGTCGACCGATAACCTTGTTCGGTCGACGGAACGGTGAATTTCCCTTCTCGCCGAGATTCGCACTTAATGCTCCATTAATGCTTTTATTGGTTCGGTCGACCGAACCTCATTTTTGGTCGACCGATCATGCTGTGATATCATGTTTCTGAGCCTGAACTGTTTTGCCAGATTTGCCTGTTCGGTCGACCGAACCTTTTTTCGGTCGACTGATAAAATGCCTTGATCGGTCGACTGAACCTCCTGTTCAGTCGACTGAACCCTTGGTAAATTGAAGGTTTCTGAGTGCTGGTCGCGTGGCCACTGACAGAGCCTGATTCTGAGTTCTGAGTCAAAAGTTATGACCATTTGAAGTCCAAGGGGTCATATGATTCTACAACACAAAGTTAGTTCGATATAACAATAATATTCTTGCAAAACAAAGTTAGCACAGTTATAATACATGAATAATAATATGCATGAGTATAACAGTTAGGACTGTCTTGATCTCAACTTGGAAACATTCCCGGTTTCTTCAGTTGGATCAGCGACCTTAGGTTGTTCCCTTCAGGAACCCGACCTCACTATCGCTCCTCCAGTTATTTACCTCAACCTACCTGCCAAACGTTAGGTCATCCAGACCTGTTTGGACTTTACTGTCTGGCCATGACTAGAGCTTTCCTGATTGAGTAAATAGCCTGCGCACTTAGCCAAATCATCATATCATAACAAGACTTAACTTGAACCTTTGACAACATCAAAACTCAGGTTTGATTCTGGTGCACCTTGCACCAACAGATAGTCCCTCCATACCCTCCTCCATTCGGGTCGGATGTCGGATCCTCCATCGGGTTCAGGTGAAATTTCCATCCCTATTCCACAGCCTATAAAACCCTTGTTTGAGCAACCAACAAGAGACACTCATTCCAACAATCTTCTATCTTGCATGTTGATCAAAAGATGACTCTACGACGTTGTAACGTTGCTCCGACGATCGAAAGCTTGCAACTTCAATTCTTTAGTTATCGGTATAATTTTATTTATTGCACTTAAATTATTATCTCTTTGTATTTGTAATATTCAGATTTATTAGTGAATTGTCCAATGAAAGTACTTTCACATGTGTGCCTTAACTTAAGTAGCTAGATGTCTTGTCTTGTCTGTCATCATTATAGATTTTTGTAGTGGGATTGCCTAGGACACGATGAGGCATGACGCGATTTGGGTAATCGTTGACCAATTAACCAAATCCGCACACTTCTTAGCGAATCGAAAGACCGATTCTCTGGATCGATTAGTAGAGATGTATTGTCGGGAGGTCATCAGATTGCATGGTGATCCTTTGAGCATTATATTAGATAGAAACCCAAGGTTCACGTCCTGGTTCTAGCAGAGTCTGCAGTAGGCCTTGGGCACATAGTTCTGTTTTAGTACATCATTCCATTTGCAGACAGATGGACACTTACAGCAGACCATTCAGACTTTAGAGGACTTGTTGAGGTCTTGCGTTACGGATTTCGGAGGTAGCTGGGTGGACCACCTGCCATTAGTAGAGTTCGCCTACAATAGCAGCTATCATTCAACTATCTAGATGGCACCGTCTAAAATGTTACATGTAGGCCTTGTCGGACACCCACTCTCTGGGAGGAGGTTGGGGAGGCCCAGCTACTAGGACCTCAGAGAGCTCAGCAGGAGGCAGAGTTGGTCCGCACTATTAGACGGAGGATGTCAGAGGCGCAGGGCCGCCAAAAGAGTTATGTTGATCGGAGATGTAGACCCCTGGAGTTTTCTACCGATGACCATGTATTTTTGAAAGTCTCACCCACAAAAGGGGTAAAGAGATTTGGCCTCCGAGGTAAGTTAGCTCTACGATACATTGGGCCTTTCCTGATCTTGGAGAGGATTGGAGCGGTAGCTTATCGTCTGGCGCTACCACCGTCTCTAGCAGGTGTTCACGATGTATTTCATGTGTCCATGCTGAGGAGATATGTATCCGACCCAACACATGTTCTGTTAGATATATATCAGTTCTCATTTAGCCTGACATCACCTTTGAGGAGATTCCGGTACGGATATTGGACCACAGAGAGCGTCAGCTGAGGAACAAGTTTATCCAGCTGGTTAAATTCGGATGACAGTATCATTCTGACGAGGAGGCTATCTGGGAACTCAAGGATATAATCTGAGTTCGATACCTCTATCTTTTTACTTGAGGTATGTGGGTTAATTTCCATGCAGCATTTATATTATCTTTCTATTGTTAGTATTTGCTGATGGTAAGTAATGAAAATTTGGGGATCAAATTTTTATTAGTGGGGGAGAATGTAAAATACCGTAACAAATAAAAATAAAATAATAAGGTTTAAAGGAGGAATGACCTTAATGAAATTTTTAGAAATTTTATGGGGATTTTTTGGAGCTCGTATGAGGTAGTTTGCGGGGATGAAATAATAGGCATGGGAAAAGCCGGTTTAGAAATACCAAAATAGGAGTTGATTTAGGAAAGTACTTAAGGTTTGATTAAACCAAACCTAAGTTTCCTAAATTAATTTATTTTCCTTTTCTTCTTTTCCTTTTCCTATTTCTACTCGTGCCTAATTCTTCCCTCGCCGAAAACCCCTCTTCCTCTTCGTCGAGCTCACGCCACCCGAACTCCTCTCACCCCGATTCTTTCCTCTCGCCGTCGCACATCACTTCTTTCTCCTCTCATCTTATTTGCGAGTCGCGCCACCCGATTCATCTGTTAGAATGTATACTAAAAGCCTAGCTTTTGTATAAACATTTATTTTGAAATGAGAATCACATTGGTCAAATGTCTACATTTAGTTAAATGTAGTTGTCCATTTAATTTATATTGTAGATAACATGGTGTGTGGTATCACACAGAAGATCATGTTATCAGTTCCTTATAAATTATAAATAGTAGCTCACAACTAAGATGGATTGAGGTAAACAATCGGAATGGTTGTAGTGTAATTTGGTATTAGTTTATCTTAATTATAAAATTACACTAGTACACTATGTGTGTATTGAGCAAGACCATTTGAGGTTGTTCCTTTTATATTGACTGCATAAAAGAACAGAACCTTTGTTATTATGGATGTGCGTACTCTTAATCCCGATATAATAACAAGAACATGTACTTAGTATTTATTTCTTTAATTTATCAAAGGGTGAGATTTATTCGTTAAATCAATAGGCTCGATAAGTTGGGAAATAATATTATTTATATGGTGTGTTGTTGATTATAGAAGAAAACTGTGTTCTAGTTATCTAGGTTGATGATGTCCCCTTGAGGAGCTCATAAGGATTGTCATGTAAATCCTGCAGGTGGACTTAGTCCAACATGATAATAAAGTTGAGTGATATTACTCTTGGAGCTAGATGTTAATTAAGTGAGTTGTCAGTAACTGATTTAATTAATGGACATTCAATATCTTAGACACAAGGAGATTAACACACTCATGATAAGAAGGAGCCCATAATATAATATGGGATTGGTGTGGTAGTTCAATAATAACTCTTAAGTGGTATGAGTTATTATTGATGAACTTGAGTTGGGTGTTCGGGTCGAACACAGGAAGTTCAAGCTCATCAGGAGGCCAAAATCAATTCCTCCTCTAGGTCCCTGTTGTAGCTTCTATAAAGTCTCGCATTCACCCATTTTGATTGTCCTTCCTACCCAAGAAAGGGGCTGGCCACATCCTTGCTTGGTGCCTAAGTAAGGGGTCGGCCAAGCCTTGCTTAGTGCCCAAGCAAGGAGCCGGCCATAACTTATAATAGAAAAGGAAGTTTTTTTTTTAAAAAATAAAATTTTGTTAAAATCTTTCCTTTTATGGTTATCTACAATGGTTAAAAAGAGAGATTTTAATTTTGTTAAAATCTTTCCTTTTTTGTAACCAACTATAATAGGAATAAAAGAAATATTTTATTTAAAATAAAATTTTATTATAATATTTCCTTTTATAGCTATTTACAATGGTTTAAAAAGAGATATTTTAATTTTGTTAAAATTTTTCCTTTTTTGTAAACCATCCACAATAGAAATAAAAGGAAAATTTTATTAAAAACTTTCCTTTTTAGCCACTAGCAAAGAATATAAAAAAGGAGGAGGGTGGTGCCCAAAGAGAACCGAAGTTATCTCTTCTCTTCTTGTGTGGTCGACACCTTCTTCTCCTGTTTTCTTTCCTTAAGGCCAGCGACACCTATTTCCTTCTTCCTTCCTTTCTTCCCTATAGGGCCGGTGCTCATCTCACCTTGGTGGTCACGGCTTGAAGGAGAAGAAGAAGAAGAAGAAGAGAAGAAGCACTTGGTGGTCGGTTGCTTGGAGGAGAAGAAGAAGAAGAAGAAGGTGCCTCTTCACTTTGCATTCTTTGTGGCCGAGAGTTTGGAAAGGAAGGAGAAGGTCGGGTGTCTTTGTCTTGGTAGATCGTGTTGGAGCAATCTGGGTACCCTAGGTTTTGATGTTTGGGCAAAGGTTTAAGTTAGGTTTATTGTTGTATTTGATATGCATTGTGAGTGTGCAGGATATAGGTACAACAAGGAAAGTCCAAGGGTGAGTCTTGGCGATATAAGTCCAAGCATGTAGTCTTGGCAACGTAAGTCCAAGTGTGATCTTGGCAAAAGAGGAAAGTCCAAGGATGAGTCTTGGCGGTGTAAGTCCAAGCATGTAGTCTTGGCAACGTAAGTCCAGGTGTGACTTGGCAAAGGATGAAGTCCCGGAGGCGTGACCTCTTGGCAAAGGAAGACCCGACAACAATGACAAGGCCGATGGAAGCTCCAGAAGGCAAGACGTGAAGGATGGGGAGGCATCCGAGGGACGCAAGGCTGATGGAGGAGGCTAGAAGGCTAGGTCTAGGTTGGTCGGGCAAGAACGAGTGCTGAGTGAATGTACTCGGGGTAAAATTCCAAAATTAGGGTTTACTATAGTAGTACTATAGCATTACTGTAGTAGTACTATAGCGTTACTGTAGCAGTCGACTGGTGCAGTCGACTGGGTCAGTCGACTGGTAGAGAACAGAGGGTTGGTATCGAGCCGTTGGGCTGCAACGGTCGAATTTCCATGAAGGGCAGTCGACTGTATGTTTTGGCAATCGACTGGTAGGCGGGGTTTTCTAACCCGTGGCCTATATAACCAAGCATTGGAAGCTTGGTTGAAGTTGACGAAATTAGTGGTGGTTAACCTTAATTAGAGTCTCCAAGTTCCCAAGTGATCTAGCGTGCTTGTACGAGGTTGTGGCGAGATTTCTCCACCCACAAGGAGCTACGCGAGCTAGCCGGAAGTTCTCCGGGGAATCATCCACCGACGGATCGGGATCGTCCACCTTACGGACAGCCGTGGAGTAGGAGCTTCATCTCCGAACCACGTTAAATCAACGTGTTAGGTTTGCTTTCTATTGTTAGTGTTTATCTTGTATTTCCGCTGTGCACACTAACCATTGTAGGAAGCGACGATTTGGGTGAGACGCTATTCACCCCCCCTCTAGCGGACGTCAAGGTCCCAATAGATCGTTGCCCACACGACGTCCAAGAGGAGGAGAGGAATACAATAAAATATCAAGAGGTCTTTAAGATATAAAGAAAGGTATAACTAGTTAATTATTTCCGTTGTATACTAATTTAGTTTTCCTTTGTATGGATCCTGAAATACCAAAACAAGAGGCTAGCAATCTTGTGCTTTGATTGAGGTCTCTGTAGTTAAACCTAGGGTTTACTGTAAGGAGTTTAAATATTCAATTTCTTTGAAAGGCTTTGTCTAGGAAGTGGTGGATGATCCTATACCCAAGAAGGCCGAGTGCCTCGCCAACAACCTGGAAGCCAATCCTTGAAATAGCTATTTAATCAACTTCTGTAATATGGTTTAACTTCTGAAGAATACATGAGTTGAACTTGGATTAATAATGTTAAGTTTCATTTGTAATCCAAGTTTAACTTCTGAAAAGCACATGAGTTGCTAGGAAAAGTTCTGTGCTTGTATAAATTTTTGTACAAGGGAAACAGAACAGAATTCCGAGTAGCGCCAACAATTGGTATCAGAGCTAGTTTTCTGCCTCTATGTGTTTGGTTTTCAGTTAAATTATGCACTTTTCATACATAAATTTAGGCAGGATAATAATAGGATGTGCAAATATATTAACTCTGTGGTTGCAGGCATCCTAGTTCCAACTATTATGACCCTATTGTGTTTGTGTGTGATTTGGATCCTCGGGCATGTCGAGGGCATTTATGTGTGTGCATGATTGTAATTATTAAATACAGCAGGAGTTGTATTAGTTTTAGGATTTTACATTATGTTCGATCTAGATTACATGTGCATTCCCTTGTGAAATATAGGATCGATAAATGTAAAATTTTATTTTTGTTGCAGATTGTATCCTTGCGAGGCGTGGTGCTATTTGAGGACCAGAAGCACAGCAGAAAAGGAAGCAAGAAATACGTGACGACATGACCCGTTGGAGGCAACTAGGGTTGGTGGCACACGGAGGACAACTATGGATGAGGCCATAATAGTTAGAAAATTATTTTTCATATTTATTTCCTTTTATGCTGTTTATATGTGCTGTGTGTGTGTGCATGTTAAAATTCCTCATTTTAAATAACTAACTGGGAGAGGAATTATTTAAATTCCACGATCTCCATTACTAGTTTGTAATTGATGCATACAAACTTGCGCATTGGCTTTGAGTGTCTTCCTCCACATCAGATGAGTTTGTTTGCGGATCACTAGATCAAACTCCCTTTATGGATGATTATAAGAAATTATTTAGGTTTGTGTGATCTTCTCCATCTGAAGGGGTACAATCCTATTTAATGGACTAAGTATCAAGTAATGGTATACACTTAGGCGCATTTAATAGTATCCTCCCTATCAGAGTCACTGCTATTATTTGTGTGACCGAAGAAAATCCAACTATTAATTTTATTTGACATAAAGTTAGGTTGACAAGATAATAAAATTAATGGGTAAAACCCCCTCTTACAAATATTTGAATTTATATACGTTCACACTATCGTGGCATACAAAATTCACGGTGTTTTGAGGTGTTGGTGAATTTAAATGATATTGTTTGAGGAATCAATATTATTTTAAATTCTAAAGTTTTGACCAAATATTTTGTGATTCTTAGGATTTCAAATGATTTTCAATCCTCTTGCTGTTATATTGAAAGAAAACAAACTTACTGGTCCCAATTACATTGATTGAAAATGAAACTTCGACATTGTCTTAACTGCTGAATGTTACAAGTTCATACTTTTTGAGATCTGTCCAAGCCTGCCAATTAGAGCTGTCAGACGGGCCAACCCGTGGCGGGGCGGGTCAGCCCGTGGCGGGATAACCATTTGGCGGGGCGGGGTGGGTCAACCCGCCAACTTGGCGGGTTGGGAAATTTCCAACCCAACTCATTCTAAGGCGGGTTGCCGGTTTGGCGGGCCAACCCGCGGGCCCATCAAATTTTTTTAAAAAAATTAAAAAATATTTCATATCTTCAACATTTTACTTCGAAAAAGTTTTCTACAATTAAATGTATACATAAATATGTATTTTAAATATAAATGAACACAAATGAGTACTTATGTTGGATGAAAAGTACTATTTTTATTTCAAAATTATAACAAATAAAGATAATAAATTGGCCTAAAACTTAACTTACATGTGTTTTTCAACCCGCGGGCCAACCCAAGCCCGAGTTGACCGACCCGCGCGGGTCGCGAGCCTAGGCGAATCGGCCCACGGCGGACTTGGGTTGATAAAATTTAAACTCAACCCGCTTAAATTGTTTGGCGGGGCGGGCCAACCCGATGGGCCCAACCCAAATTGACGGCTCTACTGCCAATAGCGATTCTAGTGAAGAGGACATTAAGTATCATAAGAAATGGATCAGGGCAGATGAGATGGCGCGGTGTTACATTTTGACTTCTATATCAAATGTGCTTTAACATCAACATCAGGCCATGCCTACCACTTATGACATGATGCGCAATCTCAAGGAACTCTTCAGACACCAGAATCGGGCTGCTAGGCAGGAGGCTATGAGAAATTTGATGACGACCACCATGACTAAGGGGACACCCGTAAGGGATTATATTCTCAAGATGATGGATCTTTTGAATGAGATGGAAGTCCTTGGAGCAGAAATCGATGGAGAAACCCAGGTCGATATCATTCTCCAAACACTGCCTAAAAGTTTTGAGCAGTTCCGCTTGAACTACAACATGGACAAAAGGGTTTATTCGTTGGTGGAACTTCTAACTGAACTTCAAGCAGCAGAAGGGCTATTTCATCAAAGTTCTCAAATTCACATTGCTGAAAATGTTTCTGCTTCTATGCCGAAAGGCAGAAAGAAGAAAAAGAAACAAGTTGGTTCAGCAAAGAAAGTGAATCAATCTCTAGGGACTGGGCCGCATGTAGGTGTGAAGAAGTCGAAGGGCAAGTGCTTCACATGCAAGCAGTCTGGACATTGGAAAGTGGGATGTCCTCGTAGAAAGGAAAACAATAAAGGTATATCTTATTCTCTAGTGGTTGAAACATGTTTAGTGGTGGTATCTACCGGTACCTGGTGTGTATATACGGGAGGTACTGATCATGTCTGCAATTCATTGCAGGGGTTCCAGGAAACTTGACGACTACATGAAGGGGAGATTACCGTCTACATGAGCAATGCTACAAAAGTGGTGGTTGTTGTAGTGGGAGATGTTTATTTATCTTTTGATAGAAATAAAACATTAATTTTGAGAAATTGTCTTTACGTACTATATTTTAGAAAGAACTTGATTTCAGTTTCTAAACTAATTATGGATGGATATTCTGTTTCTTTTGATGGCAAAGTAGTTATTAAGAAAAATAGGGTAGTTATCTGTTCTAGTACGTTGGTTGACAATTTGTATACTCTAAATCCAATAACTCCCATGATACAACAAATGGAAATTAATAACACATCTTCTAATTCTAATAAGAGAAAGCAACCTTCGGAAATAAATCAAACATATCTTTGACATCTAAGGCTTGGCCATATTAACTTGAATAAGATTCAAAGGCTAATAGACGATGGACCTTTGGGTTCATTAGTGATGGAAAATTTTCCAACCTGCGAATCTTGCTTGGAAGGAAAAATGACCAAGAGACCTTTTAAGGCCAAGGGGTATAGAGCCAAAGATGTGTTGGAATTGGTTCATTCTGATTTGTGTGTGTAGGACCGTTGCGGCCAGCTGGAAAGGGGTTGTTGAATAGCCCTGTAAAAAATAACGAACAACCCTTCTCGAACTCTTTAAGCTAACACTTGCATAATAAACAGAGTAGATAAATAAAACATTAAAAGAACAAGACACAAGATATTTACTTGGTTACAACTGATGTGGTTGTTAATCCAAGGAAGATTAAGCACTAAAACTCCTTCAGGCGGAGAAGCCTCTTACAGCGTTGAAGCGCAGAAAACAGAAGCTCAACTACAACTAGAAGCGCACAAGCGTTGGAATTACGAGTAATGAGTTCGTTGAAAAGCTTCTGGACCAAGGCTATATTTATAGCCTTGGTCGGGGTGCCCCGAAGGGTTTCGGGCGCCCTAGGGGGGATAAAACTTTATCCCTAACGTTCAGATCACGTTTGATGCGATCTGGTCGATTTTCAAGGTCCGGGCGCCCGGAGCCATTCCGGGCGCCCGGAGCCATTCCGGGCGCCCGGAGCCATTCCGGGCGCCCCGGGCTGTTCCGGGTGCCCGGAGCACTATAGTCAACAGGAGTTGACTTTTCGACGTCAGGACCTTCGTTCCGGTTTAGTCCGCTTCGGTCCAATTCTTCTACTCCAGATCCGCTCGCTTGGGTGATCTCTGCCATCCGGAAAAGGGCTCACCCGAACCCAAGTTCCGGTCTTCTCGAGCAGGCTTCCCTCCGGCTTCTCATCCCTCGGAATCGCCGCGTGCTTCCTTCTCGTCCATCAGCGTACTCATCTGTAGTCTTCGTCCCTCGGTCGCACCCCGTGTCGACCTTCTCGCTAGCTGCGTCTCTTGCTCCCCGAGCAATCTTCCGCTCCGGCTTTCATCCCTTGGAACCACTGCACGCTTCCTTCTCATCCGTCGGTGTACTCTTCAGCAGCACCTCGTCCCTCGGACGCACCGTGTGTCGTCCTTCTCGCTAGCTGCGTCTTCCGCTCGAGTACCTGTGCTCCTAAGCTCCTGCACACTTAGACACAAGGTTAGAAACACATAGGACCTAACTTAACTTGTTGATCACACCAAAACAACCTTGGGGTTCCAACAGTGTGGACCTATGACTATTCAGGCAAGAGCTTGTTTCAAATATTTTATCTCTTTTATAAACGACTATTCAAGATACGGGTACATTTACTTGATGTGCCGCAAGTCTGAGTGCTTTGATAAGTTCAAAGAATACAAGGTTGATGTGGAGAAACGTCATGGTAAAGGTATCAAGACACAACAGTCTAATCATGGTGGCGAGTACCTCTTAGGAGAGTTTAGGAGTTACTCATCAGAGGCCGGGATTCAATCCCAACTGTCTGCATCTGATACATCTCAACAGAATGGTGTGGCAGAACGAAGGAATAAGACTCTTATGGAAATGGTTAGATCAATGATGAGTTATTCAGAATTACCAAATTCATTTTGGGGATATGCTCTGGAAATGACAGTGTACATTCTGAACTTGGTACCTTCTAAGTTAGTAACCTCTACTCCCATAGAATTATGGAATGCGCGTAAGCCTAGTCTGAAACATATTCAGATTTGGGGTAGTCCAGCACATGTGCTGAAGGGAGACGTTGATAAGTTGGAATCACGTACAGAAGTTCGCTTGTTTGTGGGTTATCTTAAAGGAACGAAAGGTGGTTTATTTTATAGTCCTAAAGATCAGAAGGTCATTGTTAGCACCAATGCCCGATTTTTAGAAGAGGACTATGTAATGAACCACAAGCCCATGAGTAAAATTGTTCTTGAGGAAATAAGAGAAGACACGTCTACTTTAGTACCAATGGTACAAGATGAGATACCACAAGAAACTGCAACACGTGTCACAAATGATGCACAATTACAAGTAGTGTCTCGTCATAGTGGGAGGATTGTTAGGCAACCTGATAGATTCATATTTTTGGGAGAATTTTCGGACTTGATCCCTGATGAACATGAACCTGATCCCTGGACATATGATGAAGCACTCCAAGATAAAGATGCAGCATCTTGACAAAGTGCAATGAACTCTGAAATAGAATCTATGTACTATAAACAGGTCTGGGAGCTTGTAGAACCACCAAATGGTGTAAAAGTCATTGGATGTAAATGAGTCTACAAAAGAAAAAGAGGGACAGACGGGAAGGTGGAAGCCTTCAAAGTAAGACTTGTTGCAAAATGGTATACTCAGAAAGAGAGAATCGATTATGAGGAAACCTTTTCGCCGGTAGCCATGCTTAAGTCTATCCGAATTCTTTTATCTATTACCGCACATATGGATTATGAGATTTGGCAAATGGATGTCAAGACAGCTTTCCTTAATGGAAGTCTTGAAGAAAATATCCATATGAGGCAACCAGAGGGATTTATTGTGAAGGGCAAAGAGCATCTTGTATGTAAGCTCAATCAGTCTATCTATGGACTGAAGCAAGCTTCGAGATCTTGGAACATCCGGTTTAATGAAGTGATCCAGTCTTATGGATTTATTCAATGTCCGGATGAGTCATGTGTATACAAGAAGAGTGACGGAAACGTGGTGGTATTTCTTGTACTATACGTAGATGACATTTTGCTCATTGGCAACAATGCCAAAGTGTTGTCAGACGTAAGAGTATGGTTGTCCAAGCAGTTTGATATGAAGGATTTGGGAGAATGTGGACATATTTTTGGAATCAAAGTAATAAGGGATCGCAAGAAAAGAATGTTGTGCTTATCCCAAATTTCATACATCGATACTATTCTAGCTCGTTTTAGCATGCAAAACTCCAAGAAAGGTTTTCTACCTTTTCGGCATGGAGTACCTTTATCTAAAGAGATGTCTCCTAAAACATCAAAGGAAATAGAGGACATGAAGGCAGTTCCTTATGCTTCAGCTGTAGGAAGCCTAATATATGTGATGCTATGTATGAGACCGGATATCTATTTTGCTGTGGGCATGGTTAGCAGATATCAAAGTAACCCAGGACAAGGACATTGGACTGCCGTAAAACATATATTGAAGTACCTGAAAAGGACTAGAGATTATATGCTAGTTTACCAGGCAGATGAATTGCTCCCTGTGAGTTACACGGATTCAGATTTCCAATCAGATAGGGACAATAGTAAGTCGACCTCAGGGTATGTGTTTACTTTGAGAGGTGGAGCCATAGAATGGAGGAGTGTTAAGCATAAATGCGTTTCGGACTCCACCATGGAAGGTGAGTCCATGGTGAGTATGTGGCAGCCTTTGAGGCAGCCAAAGAAGCTGTATGGCTCAGAAACTTCTTGATGGACTTAGATGTGATTCCTGGTTTGCCCAAAATTATCACAATTTATTGTGATAATAGTGGTGCAGTAGCAAACTCGAAGGAACCACGAGCCCATAAGATAAGTAAACACATCGAGCGCAAGTACCACCTGATACAAGACATCGCAAAGCGAGGAGAAGTTATTGTCGCCAAGATTGCATCAAAAGATAAACTGGTAGATCCTTTCACTAAAGTCCTTCCGACGAGAGCTTTTGATAGACATGTTGAGGGGATGTGGATCAGATGTATGGCAGCATAGTCTTTTAATATAAGTGAGAGATTGTTAGAATGTATACTAAAAGTCTAGCTTTTTGTATAAACATTTATTTTGAAATGAGAATCACATTGGCCAAATGTCTGCATTTAGTTAAATGCAGTTGTCCATTTAATTTATATTGTAGATAACATGGTGTGTGGTGTCACACAGAAGATCATGTTATTAGTTCCTTATAAATTATAAATAGTAGCTCACAACCAAGATGGATTGGGTCAAACCATCGAAATGGTTGTAGTGTAATTTGATATTAGTTTATTTTGACTATAAAATTACACTAGTACACTATGTGTGTATTAAGCATGACCATTTGAGGCTGTTCCTTTTATACTGACTGCATAAAATAATAGAACCTTTGTTATTATGGAAGTGCATACTCTTAATCCCGATATAATAACAATCACATGTACTTAGTATTTATTTCTTTAATTTATCAAAGGGTGAGATTTATTCGTTAAATCAATAGGCCCGATAAGTTGGGAAATAATGTTATTTATATGGTGTGTTATTGATTACAGAAGGAAACTGTGTCCTAGTTATCTAGGTTGATGATGTCCCCTTGAGGAGCTCATAAGGATTGTCATGTAAACCCTGCAGGTGGACTTAGTCTGACATGACAATGAAGTTGAGTGGTACTACTCTTGGAGCTAGATGTTAATTAAGTAAGTTGTCAGTAACTCATTTAATTAATGGACATTCGATATCTTAAACACAGGGAGATTAACACACTTATGATAAGAAGGAGCACATAATGTAATATGAGATTGGTGTGGTAGTTCAATAATAACTCTTTAGTGGTATGAGTTATTATTGATGAACTTAAGTTGGGTGTTTGGGTCGAACACAGGAAGCTCAAGCTCATCAGGAGGTCAAAACCAATTCATCCTCTAGGTCCTTGTTGTAGCCTTTATAAAGCCTCGCATTCACCCATTTTCATTATCCTTCCTACTCAAGAAAGGGGCCGACCACATCCTTGCTTGGTGCCCAAGCAAGGGGTCGGCCATAACTTAATAGAAAAGTAAGTTTTTTTTTAAACAAAATTTTGTTAAAATCTTTCCTTTTATGGTTATCTACAATGGTTAAAAAGAGATATTTTAATTTTGTTAAAATCTTTCCTTTTTGTAACCAACCATAGTAGGAATAAAAGAAAGATTTTATTTAAAACAAAATTTTATTATAATCTTTCCTTTCATAGCTATTGACAATGGCTTAAAAAGATAGATTTTAATTTTGTTAAAATCTTTCCTTTTCTATAAACCATCCACAATAGAAATAAAATAAAAATTTTATTAAAAACTTTCCTTTTTAGCCACTAGCAAAGAATATAAAAAAAGGAGGAGGGTGGTGCCCAAAGAGAACTGAAGTTATCTCTTCTCTTCTTGTATGGTCGACCCCTTCTTCTCCTGTTTTCTTTCCTTAAGGCCGGCGACACCTATTGCCTTCATCCTTCCTTTCTTCCCTCTAGGGCCGGTGCTCATCTCACCTTGGTGGTCAAGGCTTGAAGGAGAAGAAGAAGAAGAGAAGAAGCACTTGGTGGCTGGTTGCTTGGAAGAGAAGAAGAAGAAGAAGGCGCCTCTTCACTTTGCATTCTTTATGGCCGAGAGTTTGGAAAGGAAGGAGAAGGCGGGGTGTCTTTGTCTTGGTAGATCATCACCCACATGACACCCAAGAGGAGGAGAGGAATACAACAGAAGATCAAGAGGTCTTTAAGATACAAAGAAAGGTATAACTAGTTAATTATTTCCATTGTGTACTAGTTTAGTTTTCCTTTGTATGGATCCTGAAATACCAACACAAGAGGCTAGCGATCTTGTGCTTCGATTGGGGTCTCTGTAGTTAAACCTAGGGTTTACTATAAGGAGTTTAAATATTCAATTTCTTTGAAAGACTTTGTCTAGGAAGTGGTGGATGATCCCATACCCAAGAAGGCCGAGTGCCTCACCAACAACCTGGAAGCCAATCCTTGAAATAGATATTTAATCAACTTCTGTAATATGGTTTAACTTCTGATGAACACATGGATTGAACTTGGATTAATAATGTTAATTTTTGTTTACAATCCAAGTTTAACTTCTGAAAAACACATGGGTTGCTAGGAAAAGTTCTGTGCTTGTATAAATTTTTGTACAGGGGAAACAGAACGAAATTTCGAGTAACGCCAACAATCTTCATCACCAGCACAAATCCACCACCGCCTACTGCTAGGAGCCATCATCGGTTGATGTGGGTCGACGCTAGAGCATTGGCATTGCTGATTTCCCCTCTTTCAAGTCGTGCCCTAAATCCACGCGGTCGACTCATCTCTTCATCCCTGATCTCCGCCGACCCTTGCTTCTTCTCTATCGCTACACCGTTACTGCCCGACACCGTCGACCCTCTTCCGGCTGCGGACACCGAGCACCCGTCGCCAACCGAGCCGTAGATTTATCCTACTCACGTTGTCGCCATCGTGTGTTGACCGTCGGTGTTGCCTTTCATCCACGGAGCAGCTGACGCTGAGGTCTCTTCTTCTTTCCTCTCGATTTTCCCTTGCTGCTCTGTGCCTTAGTTTTCTAATGCTTCCTTTATGCAGTTCATCGGCACAGATCGCGTCATCGCCAACCGCTGCCATTGTGAGCTGTCTGCACGGCTCTGTCAACCACCAACTACCCTTCTATTCTTAAGCCCTCTTGGTCCCATGAGAAGCTTTCGGCCAAAACCTCTAAGGAGCACTATTCTGATAAGATTTAGCAAGTGTTATCGATCTGACCAGAAGTCATGGATCAATTGAGAGTAAGATCTCTAGTTTAAGAGGTTATTGATTAGTAAATTAGGTTTAATTTAATATATGGAGTGTTTGTTGTGGAATGGATAGGGTTTTTCCCAATTAGGTTTGGATATTTTATTTAGCTATTTAGTTCATATGAATTTAGTTAAATAAAATATACATATTGATTGGTGCAAGACTTTGATTCGAGACGAGCGTCTCGACGTCGGATGGGTTGATACGATCTTCTTTTTGGAGGCGGGTACCTTTGACTTATCTCTTTGATATTGTCATATGATATGCGTAGTAGATTATAACTAGTAGTAATAGTTATGTTTATATCTATATCACTACTTGATACCCGTAGTATACTCATATTATTATCTGTTATGCATTTATGATATGTTATGCATTCATACTTATATTCTCTCGATTATTGCCATGTTTACTCCTGTTCATAGAAATAATGACATACACTGCCCTACTATGTAGTAGACTAGTTATTTGACATATCTGATTTATGTACATGGTTTATTGTTACCTAGGTCTTTGTGTGGATTTATTTCCTTTTTGGTATATATTATATGGAGGTGTATACTTGCATTATCTACATGTTTAGTGCCATGCACCATCTTGCATGATTGCATGCTGAGCGATTGTCGGCTCAATTATTGTTGAGCACATCGCTATGAATGATCTGTACACACAATCACTCATGGGTTAGTGGTACATCAAGCAGGGTGTGTGGCAGTTTGCTCTGCCAGTGCTCCACTAGTCTACTCATGGGTAGCGTGACGCACCATGGTAGTACGATAGGGATCCCTCCTCTGGACTATCTCAAGGAGATAAGAGCATTGCGCTCCCCCACTCTGTTTGGGGTAGGAGTATAGGTGTATTCCAACATCATCCTGTCTACTCGGTCACTTAGGAGTAGTGATGGCAGAGTGTACAGTTGTCATAGCCCTACCCACTTGGTCTCACAATCGCGTGTGAGATGGCTGACTGACGTCAGGGGTGACATATGTCATTTTGCACCATGATACGGGTTATGATAAGTGGACCCTTTGCAGGAGAGAAAAAGGGGCAATAAGGACAAGGAAGGCTGAAAAGAGCAAGATAAGGATATAGTAGGTCGCTCGAAAAAGGTTTGACTAGGTAAGAGTGTTGCTACACGTTTGGCAGGCAAAGACCGGTCGAATGTAATAGACCAGCCGAGCATATGAGTTCGGCGGACAAAGATCGGTCAAGTATAAATAGCTGACCGAGTATAGAAGTACTTAGCTTCATGCAGAATGAAGACATAGCACGTTCGGCAGGCAAAGACCGACCGCACGTAATAGACCGACCGAGCATATAAGTTTGACAGGCGAAGACCGACCGAGTGGAAGAGATCGATCGAACGTAGAAGCACTTAGCCTTAAGTTGTCCAGAATGCTTATATACACCCTACTGGTTAATCTCGGTCAATAAGGTATCATCAGCCGGGCTCAATAGACCGGCCGAGCATAGAGGCATTTAGTCTTGCATGACCTTTAGCACACACCCGACCGAGGGAAGGTCGACCAAGCAATAGTACTTGTACACAACCAATTAGTTAATCTCGGTCGATAATGTATGATCGGTCGGGCGCAATAGACCAGCCGAGCACAAAGGCATTTAGTCTCGCATAACCCTTAGCATACAGTCGACCGAGGGAAGGTCGACCGTGCAATAGTGTTTGTATACGCCTGATTAGTTAATCTTGGTCGATAATGTTTGATCGCCCAGGCACAATAAACTCGCCAAACATGGAAAATTGATCGAGCATAAAGGTCTTCAACCTTAGATGGTTTCTAGCATATTTATAATAGTAGAGTCCTGGTCGGGTATAAATAATAGATCGATTTTAAAATATCGGCCGAGACTAGTACAACAGAAGATATTCCTCATATATGCAGAATGAGCTTATATGACTAACCAAGTGTATGTAACAGGTGAACCATAAGAATATGTGATCATATGACATCTTAATTAATTTGGCGGCAAATAGCTTCTAGAAGTCTCCACAGGTATGCTAAATGACAAAGAAGGTACATCTGGGGTAAGAAAAAGATTCCTTAAACTATTATTGCAATTTCGACTTACGTCATCTCCTAACAAACTCTAACGAATCGGGGTCCACCTCATGACTGTGGAGGTTAGATGAGGTGGAATAAAAAGGGGAATCCTCTCCACTGGCGAGGTATGCAAACATACGCATTGCATCAGAATTAAACCCTAATTCCATTTGCCCGTACTTCTTTTTCTCTGAGAGATTAACTTGAGTGTCGGAGGGCCTAGCCAGGGATTCCCACCCCAGTCTTAGGTCGCTAACGCTTTGTTGGTTGGTCTCATAGTGTGCAGGAAGAGGAGATCATCCATTGGACCGCCGAGCCTTCGCTGATCCACGGTGTTCCTCATCGGAGTTCGCCTTTCCACAGGGGTACCTCGCCGAAGTTCATTTTTACAAGGTATTATTCACAGATTTGCTTTGGTTTTCTCGGATCTATTATTCTGCATTTAGGCTCTTGTGAGGTCTGTTGTGGTTTTCTTGGATCCTCCTCTGTTCGCCAGCATCGGAGTTATTGTTCATCATCGCCCATCATCGCCCAGCGCTTCATCCCGCAAGCTCTCAGATAGGATCACACCATTTTGCATGATTGCATTTATTGCTTGTGATTGCTACATATTGGTTGTTGCATTTTGGTGGTTGCATATGTTTGACATACATACAGGTGACATTTTGTATCTGGTCTGACGACCCTTATGTTCCGGATAGGAGGTCCTGGTGAGTACAGTTTTCTTCAGCCCTTTCCAGTCTGCATTTCTTACTTTTGTTCAGGAAATCGTACCGCATGATTATTACTATTAGGTATAACTTATTATGCATGTCTATCCGGTATCCACTGAGTTCTTGGACTCACCCCCATTGATATATTTTTATTTCAGACATCAGGTAGATATTTGTGGAGTCGCCTGGAGTATCCTATCTTCCGGTCCTACGTCACATCCGAAGACATGATTTCTGGTTTCATTTGTACTTTATTTGGTTTATGTATTTGGTGTACTTAGCATTGTATATTCCGATTTTGTTTCTGGTTTGTTGTGATGTGGTGTCTTGTATTGTTTTTTTGTGTGTGTAAGCCTAGCCGGCTAGCAGTCTTGTTTTTGGTTTGTAATGGTTTTCTATCAATTTCCGCTGTGTTTTTGATTTTTAGTACAACCGAGTGGGCTGTTTAATATATATATATAACTGCGTGGTTGTGATATTTTGATTCAGCCGAGTGGGCTAAGTATATAATTGCGTGGTTGTCTATATTTTCCAGCCGTGTGTGGCTGATGTATACTTGTGGTTGTATAAATGGTTCAGATTGTCACGTATATAGGGGAGATGCTGCCGGATTTTTCCTCTAGCTGGGACTCCTCTGGGTCGTGACATAATCAGAAATTTCTTTGGTATATATTTCTGAGAAATTTTTCTAACTTATCTTTTATGGTAATAAAAATATCAATTTAGACCATTAAATTTTCTACTACTTATATTATATGAGCATGCATGACTATTCAAGTTCTTTATTTCTTTTTGTAAAATATCATTTTCTAATTTTATTTTGTCAAATTCTTCTAATGGACAAGATTTGGCTTAAATTATTTTTAACTCTTTATTTTCTTTTTCAAGCTTGCAACAGTCATTAGTCAATAATTTAACACATTTTACCAACTTATCAAGTGGAAGAGATCATACCTGAGTTACCTTGTCGATCTCGTTGTCCGTAGCTCCCCCTGAACTGCTGCTTTCTTTTGTTGATGCTCCTCCTTCATCGATGCTCTCGATGCTCATTTCTGAAGAGCTTTCTTCGTGTTCGGCTTCTTGATGACTTGCCATTAACGCAAGTCCAGAAAAGGCTTCGACCTCCAATTCGGACAATGTTTCGTCCCACATCGCCTTTAGGGTCTTGTATTTGTTCTTTTGGACAGGCTTCTTGTCCCACATCCCCTCTAAATACGTCGTACAAGCTCCGATTAAATCATAGAAAATTTCTAAAAATTCTAATAAGATTATTTCTCAAATAACCTTATTATTTAATTATTATTTGTGCACCATATTTTACAACCGGACTGGTAACAAGTAAACTCTCCTGAGTGGAGTAGGTGAGGACGCATTCTCTACTGAGGGAACAGTAGCCATCGGTTCGACCTAGGGTTTCCGGATGGAAATCCAAAGTCGGAACCGGACAGTCCAGTGACTGACAAATATTTATCTTAATCTAATTTTATTGTGCTTAACTTTGTTTTGTAGGATATGTTTTGTATTTTGGACTAACACATTTTGCAGGGAGTGAAAAAGATGTAAAGCCTCGAATGAACAGTACCCGAGGTGCCCTCCATGGAGCTTGGAGGCGCCTCGGGTGCACTAGTCGAAGACCTCCATGCAGTAGGGCAGAGGGCACCCTCTATAGAGCTGAAGGCACCCTGGATGCTGGGTGGAGGGTACCCTCCATGAGCTTGGAGGTGCCCTCAGGTGGATAAGAAGCGAGGGAAGCAGAGCTTATCGATGCTGCGATTTCGGCGGGGTTGGAGGCGCCTTCCATGCGGTTGAGAGCGCCCTCAACAAGCTATATAAGCCTGTCTCAACCAGATGCTTGAAGACAATTGAAATTCACGATTCTTCTACTGCACACTGCTAACGAAACAATCCAACAAAGCTGTAACGCTACTCCGACAACCACAAGCTTGACTTTCTCCATTCTTGAGTTGTTGGTATACTTTTAATTTATTGCATTTAAATTGTAATACTTCTTTTGCAATATTTCCAGATTGATAGTGAATTGTCCAAAATAAACACTCAACAAGTGTGAGCCTTGGAGTAGGAGTCGTCATAGGTTCCGAACCAAGTAATCTTGGTATTCAAGTTTGCAATTGTTTCTTTTATTTCTGCTACATAACATTTACTCCGATTGATTATTTTAAAACGACGTGAAAGCCACGAGCGCTATTCACCCCCACCCCCTCTAGCGCTTTTGATCCTACAATTGGTATCAGAGCATGGTCACTTCGAATTGGTGAAACCACCATTCAAGTCATTTTTTCGTGGTAATTTTTAATTTTTCAGAGTCGATCGGAATCGATAAAATTACTGCCTTCCGATCTATTTTTATCACAATCGAAATTTCCCCTAGAAGCTTGTGTAACACCACTCAAGTTTGCACATTTATTTTTAATCCCGCACTACTAATCCAAGACCAAGTCTTGGAACAAAGTTTCTTGTTTTTGTTTGTGTGAGATTTTACTTCTACAATGGCCCACCAAGAAGGCTACAGCATAGCCCGCTCGCCTCTCTTCTCCGATGAGGACTTCAGCTTCTGGAAGGGTTGAATGGAGTCCTACCTCGAAACCTAGTTTGAGATGTGGATGATCATCAAAATCGACATCTCACTCCCACTCGACGACACAGGAAACCAGTATCATGCTAGAACTGGGATGCAAGTATAATAAAGAAGGTCGAGGCCAACACCAAAGTAACGTGTACTCTTCAATGTGGTCTAACAAAGGAAGAGTTGAACCGAGTTGGTCCATTCTCAAGCGCGAAAGAACTGTGTGAGAAGCTGATCGAGCTGCACAAAGGCACTCCGATATGAAAGTAAGTAAGCGCGATCTAATTTTAAATAAGTTATATAACATAAAAAATACAGGAAGGTGAAACGGCTAGCCAACTTCACGCGCGGATACAAGATCTACTAAACGAACTCCACGGGATCGAACAAAAGATGGAGAATCGAGACGTAATAAGGTACACACTCAATGCCTTTCCGAGGAATACTTTGTGGGCATCCATGGTAGATACTTACAAAGTATCCAAGGATCTTTCAACAATTAAGTTAGATGAGTTATTTTCAGAATTTGAATTGCACGAACAGACTAATGCACGTCCAGCTGAGAAAGGTATTACTTTGGTTGCAGGTACAAGCAGATCCATGGTAAAGGTATTACTTTTAATTTAATGCACATCCATGGTAGTTGCCTCTGGGCGCTCGGATCCCCTCCGGGCGCCCGGACCACCTTTCTCCAGAGAACATCTTCTCTTGCAAGATAAGGTTAGTCCGAGGCAAATAGATAATGTATATCCTACAAAACAAAGTGTTAGCATAGTTTGTAAGTTTAACATAAAGAGTATGACTTAGATTCTGTCTTTCCAAGACCGGAATCTAGTCACGATCTCGACTTAGATATCCGAAATGGATCTAAGCCGGATCGACGCCTAATGTTTCCTTCCCGGGAACGCGTTCTCACAGTCACTCCCCTCCAGTGACTTACCTTTACTTACCCGCCAGACGTCCGGTCAGTCCTTCGACCCGTCTGGACTTCTCGCCAGCTATCCGGTCAGCCTGTCGACCTAGCTGGACTTCGTGCCAAGCGTCTGGTCAGCCCGTCGACCAGCTTGGACTTCGTGCCAAATATCCGGTCAGCCCGTCAACCCATTTGGACTTCGTGCCAAGCGTCCGGTCAGCCCGTCGACCCGCTTGGACTTCGTGCCAGACATCTAGTCTGCCCATCGACCTGTCTAGACTTCGCCTGCATACTCGATCAGAGTATTTAGACAACAACAAACCTAACTTAACCTAATTTGTCATTCATCAAAACCTGAGTCAGACCGTTAATGGTAACCGCACCAACAATCTCCCCCTTTTTGATGGAATGACAACCTGATTAAGTTAGTGAAAAAATATACAAGTAAAAAAATAAGCATGGTTTTTTAAGGTTTAAGTTAGTGCTTAAATTTGACATTTTGTTGTTCTAACTTAACCACCTATCCCTCCCCCTTTAACATTCATCAAATAAGATCATAAGTTAAGTAACCAATACAGAATTCAGACAAAGTAAAAGTTGCAAGAGATGATGTCAAGGTAACTTGGGGAAGTTTAAATTTTAACACATAGTAATTTAATTTTTTGTAACATAACTAAGTTTTAAAAAATAACTAATTTAGCAACATAACTTAGTATATTTTGAGTAATTTTTTAAAGATGATTTTTGCAAAATTAAATGAATTTGCAAACAAAAAGAGAAAGTTTTTAAAAGCTAATTTTCAAGTATAATTTTAGGGAAATTAAGTTTAGATAGTGTAATTTTCAAACATAAGTGTTTAAGTTCCAAGTTTCAAGAAATTGAATTTTCAAAATAAGTTTCAACTTGAAACACTTTACAAACATGAGTTTTTCAAGATCAAAGTTTCACGATCAAGGTGTAAATTTTTCAAACCAAGTTTCAACTTTGAAACACTTTTCAAACCTAAGTTTTTTTTTAAAACCAAAATTTCAAAATCAAGGTTTAAATTTTCAAACTAAGTTTGCAAAAGATTCTATTTTCACGATCCAATTTAAAAGCTTAGTTTTATAAAAGCTAGTTTTAAAAAAATAGATTTTATTAGATTTCCAAGGATCAGATTTAATAAATTTTTTAAGAGGAGTCATTACTTTTAAAGCGGAGAAAATAATTTTGGTACTAAGTATGAAAATAAGTTGATTTAATCCTCCCCCTAAACCTGACATTTAAAATAAAGCTTTTGAAAATATTTGCTAAGAATATTTAATATAAGATTTTCAAAGTAATTTTTTTTAAATAAATTGAGGTAGAATTTTTTAAAGAGATTTTAAAGAAAAAATGTAACACTTAAGGAGATTAAAAAAATAAACCTCCCCCTGAATTTGATACTCCTTTAATTTATTACTCTCCCTTAATTTATTATCCCCCTTAATATAATGCTAAGGTTTGGGTGTGTTAAATTTTAAAGCTCTAACATATTTTTCTACCTAAGTGTTCTAGGGGATTTAGTAATACATAATTATCTCTGTATCCTTGGTATAATTGTTTATTTGAGTTTGATTAATCAATAATTAATTTTAGATTCAGGTGCTTAACTTTAGTTTAAGGTTGAATAAGATAAAATTTTATTAATTCAAAAACATTTAACCATTATCAATAAATTATTGATTGGTTTTTACTTGTTTTAATAATTTAATACTTAGTAAAATAATTTAAATTTCGTATTAATTGATTGAGTCGGTCAATGAAAATGTTAGTTATAATTATTATTATTATTTTTTATTTACTTCCTTTTA